>NW_019211454.1:49976689-50411000 GCF_002443255.2 Varroa destructor | reverse complement strand
TACACTTGAAACACTGCAGAAACGTGTATAAGTCGAACATGATTTTTACTGCATAAAGATTTAGCAGCAAGGAGATCTTCAAATACGCTATCAGAACAGAGGGTATTTGAAAAATACTACGTTCTTCCTTCTAAGCCTACCTATAAGGTTTTTATTCTTGAGTCGACTAAATCACATTTGTATTCTTAGCACCAAAAGATGTCTTCTCCAAAGTTTGATGACCCGTTTAACCTTCTTCTGCCCTTCAGTCTGGTAACTAATGAAAATTTTGTAGATATGATTTTTCTTTAGGTCATTGTTGTATCATAATGTAAACTCACACAGTGATTTGGGTTGGTTGCCCATTACTTAATACTGACCATCATGTTCACGTTACAATTGTAATATCAATTATAGTGCGACAGGCCTTCTGAGACGACTTCGTATACTGCTTCTTTATGCTTTTGATAGTTTTTTTTGAGAAGCTTCGCGAGGCTGTAACTAACGGTTGAACAGCGAACACCCGATTACCCGATTACCGCCAGTCAGTACTCGCCACTCACAATGTTGGCGAACGGTGCGGATGACTCTCATAATGCTCTAAAAGCAATGGAATTGCCTAGAGTTATGAGACTTGTGCGATATCTATTTGATCGCTACGGATGTCGAAAACAGAAGAAAGGGGATAAACGTTCGCCAGCAACTGGCTTCCAATAGAAACAATACATTACATGGAACTTCTAAACACGGGATATTTACAAACATATATTTTCACATTATAAATAGTACAAAAAATATAAGAATAATGACAGTTTTACCAATGCTACTATTTAGATGTATAGTTTTCAAAGGCAAATTGCTCTTATGTATAGCAAGGGCAGTCGGTTAGATATTACGTCCAGTGAATTGCTTGAAATAACCTGAACTGCTTGGAGTATCGAAGTAGTTACTCGTTTTTTCTTATCAAAGATAAGGAAATTCATTCATTAGAGTACATCGGTAGTCCAAAGATGACCATTTTTGCATTCTATAAAATCATATTAAAGATATTGTTACATTTATTTTAGAAAAAAGAACTGATCAAGCTAAATAAGCGTTTACTGTGCATATAACACTGAGGCAGAATAAGGGCACGCATAGAGGAAAACCGCGCACACTTTACCAATTTGTCCTCGTCTCTAATCTGCAGGACAAACCTTCAGTCAGCCTGATAATAGATAATTTTTTATCTATTATAAGGCTGACTTTTAAAAAAAAACTTTACAAAGATAATAAGCTATATTTTTGCTTCAAAAAAGCTTCCACCAGCGTTTTAAAAGAAGTGAATTCAGAAAATTAAATGTAACAAAATTTATACACATCTTTATCACAAAATGAATACCTGAATCTATCATGGCTATTTTAACTAAGAACGATTACTACCCAAGTATTCGAACAATAATTCTATAACATTATTTTTACTTATCTGTCTTGCTTGAAGTTTGCTAACTTTTCTATAGATTTTATTAGTCCCTACACTCTATCAAAGATATTATTTGATTTCATTTAAATTTTTACATGCACTTTTCACTTGCTGCAAATATTTATACGCTTCGTGGTTACTATGAAAAGAAAACAATTGGCGAAGTTCGTATTGAAAAGCGCCAAGCCTCAAAGTGAATTTGAGCGTAGCTAGGTGAGACAATATAAATCTCGATACCCCGAAGACCCCGTATGATTTTTCAAGTAATCAGATCCTTTAAAAGGGGATGGGCTTGTGTTTTAGGGGAGTTCACTGTGAACGTAGATAAATTCTAACATGGGAAGATTATATAAAAACCAAATAAACAATAGCGAGGTATATATTGATGAATGAAAAAAATGCATGTCAAATAATGATAGAAATTGCAGAATAAACATTTAGAGAAGGGCACTATGTGATTGTGATGGAAAATTTTTGCACAAGCAAATGATTGGATAAAACTATAGGAAAACGTTCGCTATCTCACATCATGATTTGGAACTTCAATGCATGTATCAAGCTGAAACGGTGCGTGTTGCGATATTCGGAGGCACAGTTTTTTCATTGCCGCGTCAATTCATTAAGAGGATTTGTTTCGATCCCGTCGAAGAGCACCCGCCCGAGTTTTTTTTTTTTTTTTGATACTTTAAGCTCGGAAACAGCTTATAAATGAAGTCTAAAAATTCTGTGTGCGCACATTTTCGCTAGGAGAAAGGATCCTCCTTGCTGCTTAATGATTAAAAAGGACCAAAGTCAGATGCAAATAAATCTCAGAAATGCCCTGTTCAGTTAACTTAAATGGAATTTCAACATTTATGATTATTTTGATTATTTCGTTTCTGCGTCATGATAAAGTGATAATAGATTTTATATAACACCCACAGGTTGCAATTTTGTCTTGCGACTTTGCGCTTAAAAGACCCTATATATATATTAGAGGATATTTTTAAAAGAGGGTCGTTAACAAACTCGGGGTGGTGTTAAAGGCGTATGCAACAGAGAGAACTTCCGCCATACTTATCGAAATACCTAATAATTGGAATTTATCAGCACGGTCATCTAAAATGATAAAGACATGTTTTATTAAGGTAGCTTTGCTTGCATTTAATTTCAACAAACCATATATCTCGTTGTCATTATATTTAATAACTTATCAAGCTAAGTACACAGTTTATCTTTGATATTAAAAAAGTGTATGCGAAGTTCTTCCTAACAGACATGTAAAATGTTCCTTTTGTCCAATCTTTCGATGTTTTTATTACAGTTCCGCTAACAGCTCACAATTTTAGTGCAGCTGTGTTGTTAGCGGGTGGCCGAGTGTCGGTTCTCCCAGGGCAGCCAAGACCAGGTCAATGGGTTGTTCTTTAAGACAAATGAAATGTATTGTCAGCCGTCATAATGTTCTCCTGCTGTTACAGATAACAAACAAAGCTTGATATCTTCTTTTGCTCAGTGGCCTCTTCCCGCCGGCTGAGCGTTATCAAATAACACTTCTTTTAAGTCAACTGAATCTGCATTAGTAGGTTCGTCGTCACAAAAGTGTCCACAATAGCCATCATGTGGCTGACATTTATGAGGGTGAATGGCGACAGATGAGTCCGATAATATGTACACTATTAAACATTCATTAGCGGCAACCGAAAAAGATCGGCTCACCATAAAAGGTCTAGTTTAACGACAGGATGTTGTAACCTAATTTTTTATCTCTTTGTAGCGACTTACAGTCTAGCAGTGTATTGTCTTGCATGATGTTGCCACTTTCCAGGGATACGTTCGCGTCGCAGGACACAGGCGCTCTTTCTTAACAGTCGAGTTGATGGTGTGAGGGTTCAAGCCGAGTTCTCTTCTGCTATCTTAGCCTAACCCGAAACACCGGACAACACTGACGATGAGCTCTGAGTCGAGCTACATATGATCTTTTTGTTAACTAGTGCACGAATATATAATCAACTCCTCCCAAGGCCTTACTATCCAAAAATATTAACTATCCGCTTTGAGATATGGTCAGGTTGTTGCTAATACTTATCAAGAAACTCTGGAATCAGATCGAATTGAGATTTACCGAGTAACTGCATCCACGAAGCATTTTCAGCATTTCGCTAAACAAACCGTATCATTCATTGCAGACGCGAACAGCTTGTGCTAAATTCAGCCCCTGCATTTTGCAAACGTGTTCTTCATTTCCATTTTATCGGATGATTGACTCTTTTGAAGTTTAGCTTGTTCTCTCTTCATATTAGCCCTTTCAATGTAGACATTTTGAAATATTTACGACGATTTCATCAGCTGAATCAATATACGTATCGAGTTTTGCATATAGCTATTAGAAACAAGAGTATCTTCCGCAAAAATTGCTTATGACGATCTAAAATTGATTACATGTAAGTTTCTGCGCAGAGATTACACAAGCCAGTCTAATCGTATCTGAGCCAATGTAATGGCAGAGATTTCTTGAGAAACTTATATAAAATATGAACGACTCAAATTAATTATTTCATACACAAATGACAATCGGACTTTGCGCAATTTGTAGGAACTGGTCTAGCATACTGAAATAGCTATGGCAGTCTTAAAACGACTGGTACGGGTCGCAGAGCGTATATATAAGCGGGTATAACTTTACTTAACTCACTTATGAATCTTTATCATGTCCGCATATGTCAGATCAGAGCATTTCTTGTCTTGAAGATCTATCAACAAAGATATCATCAAAAAGCTCGCAGCGCGGATGACCAAGAGAAGATAAGGAAAAATGGCACAAGCGGTTACTGGCCGCTAGGAATAGCCACCAATACGGAGAAATACTTTGGAGATGTTTCCTATTGTTATCGGAGCATGGTCTGTACCTACAAGCTTGAACAGCCTGTATTAAGTTGGAGAAGTAAAAATATCTGGGTAAAACTATGACGACGTACGTTCCGTGCTGGAAGCCAGCCATCTGAAGTGAGATTCGAAAGCAGAAAGCGGACGCGAAAACTTGGCGATGGAAAACGCATCGAAGAGTGCGTCTGAGAACGCTATATTTTCAACATAATCTGCCCTGCATTTTCGCCCTCTTGACTAAAACTCGCGCAACACATTTTCCGACCATTGTTTATAGCTTATATTTCTAGTGCACACACATAGAACTATCAAAACATTTTACACTACAAATTAAAAAGCACAATATTACAAGACTACGTAATTGTATTACCGGTACGTAGTTGTGTACTACCTACTACTAATGTTTCTTAATCGAAGAAAATTTGGCTCTGAGCAACTTAAGTTTCAGCGGTCTTAGGACGTGATCCTAGCAGAAAAGCAAGAACATTTCATAGGGTAAAATCAGCTATTTCTTTACAGCTATTTATTTAGTTAAAAACTGTATTTTGTTAATGATAATTTATACATACGCATGGATCTTTTAATCAATAAACCAAGTCATTTTGGTATCATTTTCGGGCTTGCAAGTCATCAAACGCATATAAATACGTTGTCGATGATTTGACATAATAATTAAATAATTACCACTACAGTGGCTTTGAGGCTTATATAGTGCATAATATCCAGTAAATAAAATAGGCGTTGGCTCATATTTTTCAGCAGGCACAATTGAGATAATAAATATGTTATAGTTCTACGAGATTATTTTGACCTCAAGGTAAAAGTGCTACTGTAAAGATGAGAAATGCTGCCTATTGTTATCTATCTACCTGCGTTCTGCAATGATAGCTGCAGAATTAGGATTAATTGCTTTAAACGATCAAAATAGAATATGTCCTGTTGCCTATTTTTTTTTCAATTTGTGCTCTCCGCGAAAAAAAAAACTCAGGGCTAAGATATAAGATACCAGCAAACAGATAATCGCGTTAGAAGCTAATTCTTTCTTATTAATTTTCATTTAAGCTTGGTTTGATTTAGATCGCGTACCAACCTTTCAAAAGCATTATCGGGTGAGGGTGTTAAAGATCTTTCAAATGATTTGCGATTAAGGATAAACAATAGATTGGCTTTGCGAAATAAAACTTGATATTATAATTCATATATGTACAGGGTAAACATGTGCATGTTGCAGTTGGAAGTGTACACAGCAATGTCTTATGAATCGTGCGATACTAATATATTGTGTAAATTAAGCTCGCACGGGAATTTGGGTCTTTGCAACCATGACTTCCCGTTCAATGGCGGTAAATTGCTTTATTTTTGCTGCCGGGATAATTTTCTTCAAAGATCATGACAAAATTGTAACCAGTTATCTACTCATAGTATGAACTGTAAAAAATGTTTACTGATTATAGCTACAATCAGTATTCGTTTGTGTTTCTCGGCTTTAATGATAGAGATCAAGTGCCTGACTGACAAATCCGAAAACAAATAACAGGCCACCATACTAAAAACCACTACGTTTGACAGTAGAAGCTTACAAGGAAAAAACGTATATTTTGATTTCTAATAATAATAACAGTAATAATAATAATAATAATAATATATATTTCCTATTTTGATATATCGTTGCAGCGAGATGTTTGTATTATATTCGCGTATAAAGCTTCGCGTTTAAAAGAACTGCTTGGTATGTTATCTAGATATTGTTATATAGATACGACGTTCTCATAATTTATCAAATTTTTTGTATAAGCTTCTAAAGCGAATAGTATGCTACCTTTCAATAAACTCTGTCCGCCAATTCGATGGTTGCTCCACGAACTACACAATTTTGTGACTGGCGAGGCCAAGTCAACCTTTTTTCACCTTCCTATAAGGAGACACAAACAATAAAAATTTGGGTTGAACATCTGTGTTCGTCAAATTTCTACTCTGTACATTCTTGTGCATAGAGAGTAATAACCCACTATTGTGTATAACTTGTTTAATTTTCTAGGTCTTTGTGAACTGATGACAATCAGTGCTCGCTTTAGTTTTGATTTATATTTTTTTTCTATTTATATTTTCTATTTAAGGTCAAAGTTTTTTGTGTTTCACGTTTGACAAGTAAGGCAACGGGTCCCAACACAAAACAAAATACACCTACACCTAGATTCGAAAATAGCCCATCACCTGGGCAATTTCTACAAGCGAATGCGTTACCCACTGCACTTTACTTTATGCCCCTCTCCGTTTCGAGGTAATCACATTTGAAATCTGGCGCTATAGCTGCTCAGTGGCCCGTAATCATTCTTTCACGCTCAGCATCGTCCTCTTTCTCGAAGTCTTTCCACAAGATGGCCGCGCGCATGGAACAGTTTCTCTTTGTCTGTTATTGAACGTCGCACTGGAGCAACTATCGAACGTGCACAGAGGTTTGTCAGCCTTGAAAGTCCTATAGAAGCAATTTGCTCTCAGAAACACTCGAAGGTGTTTGCTTTTGGGGGGTGGATTCAATACGCTGGGCGTGTATACCTAGCTGACAGTCCAGACGATTCTGATAAAAACAACGTCCGTTATAATCTCCGTTGCTCTAGGCGGCAGAAAATTCATATAGACTGTCACAATGGTCCAATACCGGCGTATCCTCGAATACACCATTGTCTGCCTTGGGTTTGTGTGGAGCTCGACACTGTCCCACCTGGGTGGAGTACCAACGTGGGGCATGCCATTGTCATTTGCCCTAGTACTCGCTGGGCTCTTTCATCAGCAATGCAAGTATCCAGCCGAACCAGGTGCGCGACCAGGCGCCGACCGCGGCCTTTGGATGGTGTGCTGTTTTCCCTACGCCATCTACTCGGGTGGTAGTCTAATTTTCCATGGTGATGTTTTTCGGCTGATTGAAATTGCTACCGGACACACGTTGATCCTGTCACTAACGACAGTCTGGTACGCTCCGTCATCGGCCCGGGTTATAGCCTCATCGTCCGTGCTTACCCTGTTACTTACCGCAATACTGACACCGTACTCGCTCATTAATTCGTTGCTAACGTCAATTGTATGCTCATCAGTGTTCTGCTATTCGCGAGACAAACTCAAAATTCATGCTCCCACCTCGTTTACCGATGGCGAGCTCATCACGATCGTTCAAGCAATTTCAGTGTTTGCGACCTCATCGGTGATCTGTTTCTTTTCGACAGTTCAAGTCTCGAAATCGGCTTCTTTCCTACAAGGTGGCTTGTGCGCCCTAAGTTTACTCATTTTTGTACTTTTTCGTTTTCCATCTACACGGTCAAGTATCCTTACGTTACTTGGCACCGTGTTTGTCACGTGCAGCTTCGTACTCTATCCACTGGTATATTGGGCGGTCGGCGAGCCCCCTGCACAATTCCTGGTGACGTACCTGACAGCTTCTGGACGAAGAATCGCACTACTTGGATTCTGGCTAGGATTGTCTGTAGCGGCTATAGCATTCGCGGCGATATACGCGCGAATGATGCATGGAACGACGAAAACGACCATAAGGAAGGTATGAAAATATTTTTATTATGTATAAGTGACGTCTTCTAGATTACACAAAACAGTTCAAACGATAATATGTAAATGTGCACTTGGTAGCGGTAAAAACAAATGTATATACAATATATAATAAATGGAAACTTTGTTTGCGAAACTGTCACTGCGTGGACGACCCCGTCGTTTCAGGTTGTATACTTCATGAAATCATAGTACAGTGAATTACAGGTGTATAGCCTGTTTACACTATTGACTCATGAATACTTATTAATAATGTTGCTTTAACGCGTGCGTACACATCTGGTGTTTTACAACGATGTATCTTGAACAAGATACATGGTTGTAAATTAACTTGAACGAAACTTATCCCGTGTACGATATATCAGGCTACTGGTTCTCTCCAACGAACTACAAATTGTATTGATAAAATACTCGAAAACGGAAATATTTGAAATGTGCCATTGGCCATCTTTACAGTAAGAACGGGCCTCCAAATATACATGAATTCCGGGCGACGATAATTCTTCGTCGTATTTCGACGTTTTAGACTCAAAAGATAGACAGGTGCCGCTTGGAAAACTCACTGAAAGATTGTTTTTTAATTATATTATTGCTTTAATATGCATAATTTCCAAAACCGTATTTTAATTCGTATTTCACCCCCTTAAAGCAATTTAGAGTTCGATTAGTTAGTCGTTTCGGTGAGGGGTGCCAAATCTTAAAAAACTACGTAGCTTCTTTTATTCTTTCAAATTCAATATAATTTACCATCATTTAGTCAAACAGTAGACTCATAGGGAAGGAATTCTCAGAAGAAATATTCTACAGAGCTTTTTACTAGAAACAGTTGGGACATACATTTAAAAACGTTTGGAGAGTTAATGACAGGCGAAATCACATTCTGAACTTCCTACAATTAAATATATTAGGAAACCATATCATACTCTTGTTCAACCTTGGATAACCGAACCGCTTATCCACCTCCAAGGTTAGTAGAAGTTGTATTGAAAAAGTGTAATTAAATATATATATTTACTCTCTGTAATGATTTCAACATTTGAAAATCAGGCTTATTCAGCTTTAATCTCATCTTTTTTTCGAATGCTACATCCCCCTAATAGACGTATTGTACAATTTGCATTGTATACTATCCGGTGCCTATTTTCAACTTTGGCTGCTGTATTTCGTAGGATCATGGACATATGATATTTTCTTATAAATATAGCTCAAATTTTGCCCTTCCTACATTAAAACATCTGGAAAATAACAGTAGCTTTCGGGACACGGCTTATGCGCTTGTTAGAATCCGTATATAGCAATACTTCGAATTTCAAGTTTACAAGCGGTATTGATTTCCGGCTTATGGTGTCGGATTTTTTTTTCTTTCGGATAGTTTTTGAAACTGAATTTCTTATATCGTTACTAAAGTTTCGAGTTTGTTAATCTCAAAAACCTTAGTAAAATTATATCCTCAGTCAGGCAGAAGCTTTATTTTGTTCATTCAAAAAAAAAGTGAGTTTATTCAGCTCATTGAAGGTTTGCCTACGAGTGTTGGTATGCATATTGTAATAATAATAAAATAATGAAAAAAATTTGAAGTAGAGTATACGAAGCGTTAAAATCTCAAGCATTTCGTACACTGTACGATAAGCCGATGTATGGTGGCGTTACCAGTAAGTACCAGAGTGACCTGGAAGATAAGTTAGCACGTGGCATAACTTAGTATGATAGAGATAGAGACATTGTTAACACTGGCGAACGTTACGCGGCTACGAGGCTGAGCGAGCTCATCTAACGACATTTGTAGTAGCGCCTAGTGAGGTATTCCATGCTAATGGTCGATCAGAAAAAGCTCATACTTCAGTGATCGAAAAGATTAGCTAAAGATTTATGTCATCTCATAATTATAATAGTAAGTTAATAATTATGATAGTAAGTTAATATTAGTTTGATTCCCGTCGTCCACTTCGCTAAGGCAAAATTAGTACAAAATATTTCGATCATAAATAACGTTAAATATGTACACATATTTAATTGTGTTCTAATTCCGTAATAATTATACGGAAAAGGTCACAAGCTTTTATTTTTCTTGTTATAAGCTGTTGTGAGTGTTCATGAACATTTATTATTACATCGTATTGTTCCCCATAATGGTTCTAGTTAGGACGTATGAATAATTGCTCGACGGTTTGTTGTATTTCATCTACTGGAGACCATATTATAATATATGTAGTCGCTCACAACAAAGAAATCAGAAATAATCTAAAAAGGAAAAAAAAATTTGTCTACTAAGCTTTATTAATACGTGAAAGTGAACTGAGATTCTACTTCCGTCAACGATATCTTCATAATGCGGCGGGAGTTACGTTTCTTTGCATCGTAATCGAACTACGGACGCGTGTCGACAACGTCAGTGCGCATATTATGCACATTGATTTCTTCGATAACGATCTACTAATGACGAGAAATGATAAAATGACGATAACGATGATGAACATTAGACTTCTAGGCGGTGCAATGACAGACCGGGAATGGCTTACTGCGAAGACTATGGTCAGTTGAAAGCCCCTTCTTGTTCTCAGATATACAGTATAAAGCTAGCAAGGTAACAAAATGTCAGCATTGATGCTGTGACGAACAGATAATGAAAGTGAGGACAGCATCGTAATCGTCTACTGACCTACGTTCTTAACTTGATATTCTAAGTAATAATGAAAAAATACTACCAACCTATTTACCTTCATTTGAAGGGGGCCCAGATGAAGTACGATCATCTCTCGACGAACGCTTCTCCTAAGAAACCGTTAACAGAAAAACAGCATGAATAGCTATATTTTACATGACACTATAGGAATAATAACTTCACGTTGATACTAATGAGTAGGATATTCCTATGGAGCACTTTTGAATACGCTAATTAATAATCCGTCCTGCTTATGCTTCGTCTTCCGCTGGATCCGCTGTATCTAAGACTGTGTGTCTCTGCGCTTTTTTTTCCATATGCTTATTGACTGATATCGTTAATTCTAGGTGTTTCACGTTTTTGTCCTGGTCGTATTCACAATGGGCGCGTGTATGGATCCCGACGTAACGTACCTTGCGTCTGGCTCTGTTTTCGGCATATTTATCGTCTTCGAGATTATTCGTGTACTGCGGATCGAGCCGGCTGCTTCTGCAATACAAGGAGTATTTGATACATTCATCGACTCCAAGGATCAAGGACCGCTAGTTCTATCGCACATTTACTTATTGCTCGGCTGTTCCGTGCCATTCTTTCTTTATCCGGGCGTGGATTACTCGCGCGAGGGTGTCACTTTGGCACTCCTCACGGGAGTGACCACAATCGGAGTGGGCGACACAGCTGCAGCCGTCGTTGGCGCGCACTTCGGCCGTATCTATTGGCCCGGTACGAGGAAGACTCTTGAAGGAACCGCAGCGGCTGTTGTCGCCCAATTCGTCTGGTGCATCTTTTTCGCGCCGGTTACGGCCGATGCAACGTTCGCCGGCAAGCTCTTTGTGGTTTTATTATTGACGTCGTGCCTAGAAGCGACGACTGAACAAATTGACAACCTTGCAGTGCCTCTTTTCGCCTTTCCTCTCTTCCTATCACTATTGTAGTATCCTGATAGGCTTCTGAACGTGAGTTCTCTTATAGGTTAAACATCCAAGTTTATATTCAAAAAAAAAAAACGCACTGCAGGCATAGCAAAATATACAGCAGGACACCTTTCCAAACATGCTTAGACATAAACCCATCCATCAACATTTTTGGAAGAGTCGCAAATTTTGAGGAGCCGAAGATCACTGGCATTGATAATAGTCTGTAGATACATACATGTGGTGGAGGCTGTATCTCCGTTCTCGTATGAATTTTTCATATACACGATCATGTAGACTAGTTTTACTGAGTAGTAGTAGTAGTAGTAGTAGTAGTAGTATATTAAGCTTTTTGTTTGTTTAGTAGAGTCGCATAGTTTCGGTCCTAAACGGTTTAAGAAAATGGCAAAGAGATCTGATAAGACGCCTTGCATGCTTATTTCGACCACTAATATACTTAAAACGTCATCGCGTGCAAGTGCAACTTACCCGTTGTTCCCCGGCTATAACTTCGTACTTAACTAAATAACTATAAGAAATTTTGCAAATATTACTAACTGGAAACATCGGTATCGTCGATGTTGGGCCAAGTGTGTGCTTATATGAGTGCCAACAATCAGTTTGCCAATAAAAATACCCTTATAGCTTTCCCCTTCTTTGACTTGTGAAAACATCCTCAAGGCTATAGAAATATTCTACAGTTATTCATTATATCGCCATAGCAAATCTTTTACTTGTGTGTTTGAAGAATTTGATCAAGAGACGATTGCGTCTGACAAACTTCCCTACGCAAAACAGCGCTTTCTCCCGAGGTGCACTACGTCTGATTTTCTGAGCACGCAACTATGCGTCGAGAGCGTTATTGATAGAACAGACATCAGTTCTTATTCCATTAACGGTACCGATTTTATTATGGCTAAAAACATGGTACTAGATATTATCTGACCTAATTTTTCAACAACAATCAATTTGTTTGTTAAAGCTTGCTGAAATGTCGGATAACTTTTCATCGATTATTATAATGTAATAATTTTTTTTCGTTTTTCAAAAATAGCTTGAATCATAGTTTAGCCGACATTTCCCGCTGCCGATTTACTGGTTATGCGGATTAATCTTCCAATTTGCACTCGGATGGAAGCAAATGTGGAAAAGTTATGTGATGTTATTATTTTTTTCATATATATCATTGTGTGAACTGTTTGTTTTGTTCACTAACAAACAAGGTGATTAAAATATATGTTAAAGAAAAGGCGCTGGGAAGATCGCTAGGAAGCTTATTATGTTCATGATTAATATAATTAAATGGGAAATATGTATAATTAGTATTAATATTAGGAAATGTAGTCAGAAATGGAGCAATTTATTACTGTAAATAGTCATGTACAAGGTGTAATATGTCCCGTAGGTTGCCCGAATCCGTTCCAAGTTTAGTTTAGGCAAAGATTTATTTTTACATATGCAGCACGACCGTTCACAGGTATTTGTACAGCTTTCTTGACCAATACGCTTTTTACCCTGGTGAATACGTTAAGAGGAATATACACACTGGAGCATCACGATTACGTTTGCATTGTCTTGGTGATAAACAGGACAAAATATATGTAAATAAGAGAGCATATTGGCCGTAGGAAGGGCCCACAGTTAACGAAGTAAAGCTTTCAAGAAAAACAAAGTTTGCTAAACTTTTCGTCTGCTGTTTATGACGAGAGCGCGTTAACAATAATGTAGATGACTCGTAGTGATAACAAACCAATATATGAAGTGTAAGATGAATTAATAAATGTATATGAACTAGAATTTATATATAAAAATGTCAATTTTCTTTGGAGTAAAGCACGCGCTTAGAATGTGTTGGTATTCTTTTATCTTGTGAACGACAATAGCATAATATTGAATTTCGACCTTTGAGGGAACGTTTTCTCCACCAAGAGCTCATCACATGTCATTTAATTATCTGATATAAACTCGATTCACTAGAACGGTGCATTATCGTTAAGAACGGCATAACACTATAGAATATTTGTTTGATCCATAAAACTGCAATCCTTAAAATCCTGCTACGTTAAAAAAAAGGATATATCATTATAGCGTATTTTGAGTAGGTGGACGCTTCCGTTCTGCCACATAAGACTTTATAGATTTTACAAAGCTGCCTACAGTGTGAGTTTGTGCATTGTTGGATTTGCATAATTTCTCTGTGTTGAAGCGGATGTCGATTTGGTACTTAGAATTCCATACTTACAAAAGTTATGAGGAATTGCGCTACCCAGAAAGCTATGCAATAATCTTATGTAAGTGCTTAAACCTTAAAAAAATGCTATCCGTTGATAGGGAAGTCGGTTTAATGAAATAAGTTCAAAGATTCCGATTATGAACATCACGCAGCCTTATAGCAAAGTTGTATGTTATTAGCTTCGGCGAATCTTGATTCCCATTTTTGGTTACTTAGAAAATATCCTGCTTTGGCGTACGTTACGCAGGATTTCCTCAACTCTTAACCTCTTTCCGGCCAAAGGTGTTTGTTGTTATTGTGATTGTTACAGTGAACCCAGGTAGCCAGATGTAATCTTTTGTTAACCTCAAATATATGTCTAAACGTCTTTTCAGAAAATAACATAGACCACTTCACGAAACACTAAGCCAATCAGGATAGGGAATATTATTTGACCTCCTGTGGAGCAAAATTGGCTGTGACTAAATTGGTCATTTTTGTTTTTGACGAATGATGATATTGAAGTATCCTAAAAAATAGGTATGAATGTATTTAATATACTTCATTAGCAAATGTTTAAGTTTATAAGTGAGTCAAAAGTACTCTGTCACGCAACCCCCCCCCCCGCTATATAAATATTTATGTTATCATATCATGTGTTATGTCAATCAATGTGTTATCATACGCAGGGTAACTACAGAGTCAGTGTATTTTGCCCCTGGAAGCGGCTAAGTTTAGGGGAAACGTGTAAATCACTTCCGCTCCGCGAGTTAGCGACATATCTACCGTCGCTTTCCATTGAGAGTTTTCGACACTATGATTTGCTCTTTGGAAAGGTTCACTGCGTAGCTTCTATTCTAACAACATTCGATGGCTCTATCCACGTACCATCGAAAATCTATAGCGTTACGAACTGTGATGTCTGCCAGCCTCATTAATCAGAAGCTGTTTTTTCCTTAAAAAAATCTGGTTTTATCCTTTAGTAATATTTACGTCCTTAGATTAATTCTAAAATTAAAGTGTTATCAAAATCATAGAAGTTCATTTTATTTTGAATATATTTTTTTGGGCAACTAAGATCGAATATTTTTCGGAAAGAAGCAAACCTGGTACGTAAGGTCAGAAATAAGCAGAATTTTATTTTCAACATTTAACTGATTAGTTAGTAGATTATAGTTAAGTTAGTCATGTTTCACTATAGTTAGTCGACAGTCGGGTCCTCTAGACAGTTTAGAACATGATGGCCAATTAAACGCAGTTATTTATTATCCGAATTCGAATATCGGTATAATTCAACGTTCCGTTGTCCTAAAAATGTTTTATAGACGAACGTGGTAAACCATTCTTTTGAGTCTAATAATTTATTGGTTATCGCAATAGAGTTGGATAAAGCAATCTCTATGATATACAGGAGAACCGAATGCAGAGACGAGCGGTTTACGGATAAAGAAATCTATAGCTGATGTTAGAAGCTCATAGGGGTCAGCCGTTTACCACACTGATCTGAGAGCGATTAAATTCGAGTGAAACCTAAATTATATTTTTAATTCTATATGACTGATTAAGTTTTTCTTTATATATTTTAGTAAAGACACGATCTTTCTATGAAGATGTACCACGAATATAGACACTGCGTCCGCCCTAATGAAGAAGGCCGGTGGAACAACATGCGTCGTATGATGCGCATCATGTACTGTGGTTATAAAAAAAAAAGAAAAAAAAAAAACATATAGAACAAGGATGTACTCGAATGACGCTCCAGTAAAAACGACGTTTATGCAGGTTAGTGCAAGTTAGCCATTTGGATTTCAAGAAGAGCTCGTTTCCCATACCAACGGGACGAACATTTCACTTAATTTTTATATTACCGTGAAAATCGTTCTGATCACCCAAACCGATTTTCACATCCGAGTCAATTACATGTTTGTAGTCTTCTGTAGTTCCCTTTGTTCCCTGGTTTAGCACAACGACGTCCTGGATTGTTTTTTTGGCTGCAAAATTCATCCTGGAGGAAACACAAGTACCTCGTCGTACGTGCATCCGGGCAGTAAGTGATTTTCCAGCGCTCGTCCTTAACGTCTCGCTCCTAACTGTTAGAATCCTGCTCAGATAACAATCTATGGGCATTGCCTTCAGTAGCGGCAAATACGAACGTCTTCCGAGAGAGAGAGAGGTGTAATAGTACAAGAACTACGTGTGGAAACGATTTGCAGTCAGACAGGGCAAACGATGCGAAATTCGACCCTAGCGACGCGTAGCGACCGACGATTCGGTTACCCCAGTGGGTTCGATGGGGCTGTAGCTGGTAAACTTAAGAAGGGAGCCCGAGGTCTGATAGGTGATGAGGGCGATAACACTCATGCTTCGCCGGGTTATTTTACAACAGCCGTTTTGTGCAAAGTCACGTATTCATCTCTCTAGGAGCTGAGGAGTAAACATAAGACGTGTTGAAACTAAAAATTGTTCCAGAAGGGAGCTTGTTGGTTGGACAGCTGTTGGATGCAGAAAAGGCAAAGTTTTTGAAAATTTCGGTAAATCTTAAAGAAACCCATAAAAGTCCAGCGGGCAAACGAGCATTTATGAGGTCGAATTCTACGTCTGATATAAAATTCTTTTGGACTTTGCCACATGTTACCAAATATACCGATCGAAGTATGGGTTGGCCATCAATTGTGCAGAAATTATTGCACTTTTCTCCGCATAAGGTTATTTGGTTAGGGTCATAGATGTTACGAAATAATACATGAATACATGTTTGCAGTGAAATTTCTTCCCATCGATCAGATTTTTTTTCACAGAGAAATCATTTTTATTTCAGTATCGATTACATTAAAATGAAGATGTGTGAATACGTCCCAAAAAAAAATTTTCAATAGTGTACTTTTTACTTGCTTTTTTACTTTGTGTTAGTATGTTCTGTTTTTACACAGTTTTAACTAACATGTTTAAGCGACTATTTTGGGTTTGCTAACAGTGATCCGTCAGAATAAGTCACCAAAAACAAGTCACGTTTAACATCTCTTTAAAATTTTTCGAGCTGTTACGTGTAGACGTATTGAAATTCTGTGTAATACAGGTGAGCAAGGGATTCGTGCCCATTTAGAATTGCCAATTGAAAGGCTGGAATTTATGCAGGCGAAAATTCTTTAACATTATTAACGTACGAATTTGGTTCTCGTACTCCATGCCTCTCACCTAGATACTTGCTACTAGATATCTTTCAGCTGCTGCCGTTCCCGTCTTCAGCGCAGACGGTTAACGTGTGAGACACTCCTCATACGTATAAATAACGCACATGAGCCACGACTCACTGCGCACGTCTTTATTTTATGAAGATATTTTTGGGAACACTCGTGGCGAGTGAAGATCTGTTTCAGGTACTAAGTCACCCTTTCTAAAGTTCTCCACTACCACTCGGACTTCCAGTATTAACTTTGTAGAGTCATAGCGATGCTTGTTATGTTTGCCACTATCGTTGCGCTTCTCGACCATGACTTCTCATGGCACTGTCCTACATAGGACCTTAATGTTATAGATGGAGGCGATTCGGAATGCTCTCCTTATTTGGATAGCGAGTAGCCGTTCTGATTTTCCAGATGCGATGTATTTTCTATAATTTTGTTTAGATTTGGAACCATGTAGAGAATTATGTAATTCATCGTTGAAGTAAGTAGACTTCATCTTTTCGCCGAGGTTTTGTAGAACTAAGATTGCCTTCTTCATTGTTTGTTTCACTTCCTGAGTTTCAATTAGATCCTGATCAGTACTTATCCCTGGGTATCTAACAACCTTCTCTGGTTGCGTTGGGTGTCAAGGACAGAATAAACGAATTCAAAAGGTTGTTTCAGCTTGGAAGATAAGCTACGTCCAGGACGACGTAATGCAGTCTTTGTTGTAGAATAAAATCAGCTAGAGGTTAATAAAAAGGTGGGCAGCGTAAATGACTATCCGTGTCATGAGTTCACACCCATATCTGACTCTGTTGAAAAATGTGCGATCGGTTTCCATATTCTTTTCAGAATATGGTCAAAATATCATGTGATGACGGATTATCACCAATTTAGATTGACGCGGGCATTCTTTCTCGTAGCCCGTGATTGTGATTGATATTTAGCCTCTACTTGACAAAGATATATAGCATATATATCGTAACAAACTAGAAGACCGGTGTCGGTTCCCTTTCAAAAATGGGCTTGTGCAGATTCATAATCGCGATGTATGAATCTATTCTAGAATGTAGAATTTCTACCAATATGGCGACTAACACCTGAACTAGGAAAATCCTTTTCCAGTTCCCAGACAAATTTGCTCATATCTTCGTGCTTGCAAATGCCGAAATAACAAAAACGAAGTTCAATAGGCGCAAGTAATTGTGCCGCTCGCACGAGCTAACCCCCCGCGACCACTTCCAAAAAAAATGATAAGGCAACATTACTTTTTAGAAGCTATTCACAGTTGTAGCTAAATGACATATAGTCTAAACACCTGGGTTACCCCACATAACCCACTCTGTATTCTGAAAATATGAGCTAAACAGGGTATCAGTCTTGCATGTGCGTTTGGTTTTTCAAAACTAAAGGTATTTATGTTGTATAGACATAAAACAAACGTAAAGTATTGCTTTACAAACATTTTCCCACATCTAAATTGCTTATTAAATAAGTGAACCCAATATTAGTGCTGGATTTTTTTGATTATCGAGATCGGAATGATTGACTGGCTCACGTTTTGTGGTAGCGGCCAGACATAGTATAATCACGTTGAACTGGAATTATTTAGAAATTCGCCCCATTCATTTTCGATGCTATTCAGTCAAAGGGGCTAACGGTCAGTTGAACTCATTCATTTGAAGTGGGTCAATGTACGGTCGTTTGCCCACGTTCTCGCGCATAATTTTTTCATGTCCTTAAGGTGTTCGCTAGACAAAAAGGCATAGCGAAGGTGGAACTACATAACATAGCCACTGAATTGTATTAGTGTCTATAGGGTGGCTTAAGAAAAGATAATACCTGATTTATTTGAAGAAAAAATACGAAGTGAAGTAATATTGGCCACCTACAAATTCTGTGTAAGGAGATCAGTCATTCAGCAAAGTTAGATTAAAACTGCTCGTCTTTTGGGAACAAAATGTGATTTTGCCTTAATAAAACGGCACTCGATAATCAGCGTCAAGCTAGCCGGGTTGAAGAAAATGATTATCGTATGTCCTCATGAAGTTTTTCGACGTGGCGTAACAAATACAAAAATACGATGTCTTAATTTATGCACTCATATATATGCGCATAACATAAAGGTCTGTTTATAATATGGAGCTTCATTCCAGTTGCTGTTAGAACAACTGATAGCATCACGATTAGTATATGCCCGAAGCACAATACTACTCTATATTAGTCCATATGCCCCTCAATGTGGTCATGTGATAGGGATTCAATGCAATGATTTCTATAGGTTTTGAGGTGGTTTTACTTTGTCTTACGAAACGTGGTTCTAGGATAGGTGTAACTTCCTTGCTGCTTTATAGTTCAATTGAGGTTCGATTCAAAGCAAAGATGAAACTTTATTGGCTCAATAAAGCATCCTTTGGCGTTAGGTAGGATTAGAAAATCCTATAGCACGTGCTGCACTTAATTTTTTGCCCGTATGCATTCCCCATACATTGTATGTGCTTGAAGGAGTCTCTGATGCACCGCGCTTGCAAAGGTTGTTCAGTGAAAGCTTTATCTATTTGAATTCAATCGAAAGTAATCTATCTATTTATGTAGGCCATCTGAATATATAACATATAGATATAATTTATGATTCTGTAAAATATAAGAGTAATATGCGTGGGCCTTCATACACATCTTCATATCGTAAAATAAAGATTCTATAAATATTCTAGTAAGCGAAAAACATAGATTCAGTTTCTTGTTATATAAAATCGTATTATTGTAAATAACTTATCCAAAGTTTAGTCTGATCGAACTGAACATGTGTTCCCTTGTACAGCTGTTCCTAGATCTCATTATTGAGAAACGTATCTCTGTGTGTTATTTAGAATTCAAGAGCAGCGGTTACAAGCTATTTCAGAGCGAAATTTTTCGTGCAAATCTTATCATATGAAAGGCGGCACTGCGTTCAGACATTCTGCTCCGCCAGCTCAGTGTACACCTATCTACACGCTGCGAGAGTACTCGAAATTCTGGTGTCCAGCAATCAGTCCAACAGGAACTTTTGGCAAACTGTATAGAGTTCCCAGGGCCTTTGGCGTCAGCTTTCTGGTGTAGCGGAAACCCCCACCTGTCTCGCGGTCCGGTTTCCGTCCTACTCTTTGCTGCCTAACAGTTAAGTCACCTCGTGCCACGTATGGCAACACCGCTGGAACACAAAATGGTGACGCCGTGTAATTCCGTCCCTGCCCTTTTTATGTCGTTTTACGAGCTTTCTTTTTCACGGCTGGCAAGAATAAAGCTAGCACCTTAATATACGAGGCTACTACAGTGCTGAAGAACGATGCGGGCGTTAGCCTTCAGGTGATGTAAAGACAATTTAGAAATACCACTCTGCTTTTCAGATTACAGCAGGCGGTGGCTATTCGAGTCAAATTATTATTATTACAAACGAAGTATTGTAACGAAGTATTGTAAATACTTCGTTTGTAACACTTGATGGAGATCAGCTATTCATATGTTTGCTTGTTTGGATTTAACTATTAGGCCAATTTAACATAATGTGTTATACTTAAAATTGTTATTTGCGGGTTGTATTTTGGAGCGATGTCCCTTGATAATAAACGTAGGTACACTATATAACTTGTCAGTTTCAAGAAGAAGTTGTATCATCCGATTTCGAAATTCGAGGCGGAAAATTTGAGCGTTCTAAGGAATACTAGGAGAAGTAGCTTGCGAGAAAAATTCAGCAAAGTATGTCGGATCGCGAACAATCAGCGAGACCTAAATCAATATAAAGAAGTCTAATTAAATATTGTGCTTTCAGTCACTAAGGCTTTTGCAATATGGCACAGTTGCTTTCCCATTCTTCTTACTATCCTTAAATTTAGCTTACTTATAACGTAATTTACTTTTTTCTTAATTTTCTTCCTACCAGATTATCTTCATGAAGCGAAGTTCACTATAAGTTAAAATATAAAGCTATAACCTTTTAATACGACTACTAAAGAAAATCAGCAAACTATCCCGATATGGAAAGTTCAGATTTAAATAAGTGTTTTACAAAGTTTTTTATTTATTATGCGCTCCCTCCACAGCGTGGGTTAGTATTTATTCTGATTTTTAGCGAAGGCACCTCTCGTTACCAAGTAGGCCTCGGAATCCATTTTTAGTTACCTTTAGGAAAACGTTCAAGTATGTAGAGCACATTCAGGTCTATAAAAAGTCTATAACAGCAATAAGTAGAAATAAAAAAAAAAAAAGCAAACAAAAAATCCGGTTTGCTGGTCATATCCATCAGGTGGACCACGGTCTCTGTTAAGGCGAAAAAATATCTCCTTTGTTTAATGTGAAGCCCGATTGGATTATAGTCAAACAGGTTGCTTCTAACTTGTACTTTATGCAGTACTTAAATACTAGCATGCCTGTCACTCAACCCGTTGTCCCTAAGTTGAGCTGATAGTGATTATGAGTATATAAAACAAAAAGGCTTGCACTCGTCATTATTGAGGTTTATTGATCCAAGTCTTTACATGTACATTTATTTATCTCTACGTTCTCAGTTTTCAACACGTCTTTGCCTCTTGTTGCAATCATTCCTTGACAATACCTTATATCTCTATATGAGTAAAATTAGTATGGTGTGACAGCACCTTATATATATATATATATATATTCTTATATATATGTTCCATATATTGTCTACACTACAGACAATATACAAAGAAAATCTCTATTTTTTATTTAAATATCTTCAACCTGTATTACTTTCTTCGAATATGCTTGATTCATCCTGAAAGCCAATAGACTACTAGCGGACAATCAGCTAGTGTTTCGTCTTTTATCGTTTAAGATTATTTTCTATACCCAATGTCGTCGATATTGGCGCAAGGGGCATATATTTATCTAGGTCACATACAGTCATCGTTTTAAGTTAACACAAATGTACGATCTCTTTCTTCGTTTTATAATTAAAAATGTCGCCCACGGACATTATACAATAAATTATATAAATGTAATTATTATATCTTTTTTTTATTTACTCTACTATATCTATATATTGTCCAGTCAGCCCGATTGTTCTACCGTTCCGCACCAAGTTCATCAGCAACTATCTATCACTTGTTAGGAGCTTTTCAAATAAAAAATATCTAATAAGTGAAGACATTTATCTGAGTATCTAATAAATATTTTAATTCTATCTCGCAAGCCTGATGACAATTACTGCATGTGCGAAACAGTCGGGCCTAAAACGAAGTGTACAGCTGATTGCTACAGGTGTACAATAAGGAAAGACGAGCATCCAATATAAACTGATGCTGTAAGCAAAGCAAACGCGGGAGGGCTAAGGAACCATAAAAGGCACGAGAACATATGACCAGACGAATCTCCACAGCCAGGTATTTCAGACATCTTTGTGAGCTCATGCCAGCCGATCATCATTGTAATACGTGTGGTACAATTGAAGGTAAAGTAACGAGACTCAATTGAAACCGACGCCTTCGTGGCTATTGATATTACTTGACTGCTGCTGTGACACACAACAATGCTTGTCCTGAAGGGCGGAAAAGACCAGTTTTTTAGAACGCCGGGTTTTTTTTTCTTAATTTGCGACCCATATGACTTAGGAGTTAAAAGGTCTTTCGGAGCTAATAAGTGTGGAACATTGTTCATCAAAAGTAAAATCTGTGGTTGCCCATTATAGACTTGTACAATCGACCCATATCGTGACCGATCAGCTTTCTGTAAGGTACGGGAAGAGGCAAACAATATACGTAAAAGCTCTTCAGGCAAACGCTTCTCGATCCGAAAATACAGGCACACATTAGTAGATTAAAAAAAATCAGGGCTTCTCAAGATTTTATTAAGGCTACCCCTGTTTTGTATTATGTGATTTTTTATACACTGGGGAAGGTAATGGTTCTTACACACTGGCAAGTGGCTGTGATAAAACGTGGCTAAAAGACCTTTTTTCTTTGGGTACGTTGGTTATTTTTTCACCGCGCACGCTCTTTTTTTGTGCCTCCCATTGGCGACGCTCAATCTTGACCTCAATGATATGTTCCAGTAGCGACCTACAATAACCGTAGGTCGGCCTCTACAAGAGCCTAGATAATCAAAGGTCTTTTTCCTTTATGGACTGTTTTTCCTTTCGATTTCTGCTTCCTTCGATTGAGAATGGTTAAGAATTCCGATTGTTAGTTGCTTTGTTAGTTGCTGTTGTTGCCTCGTACTGCTGGCCTACAGTCGGGCGTCTTCTTCCTTTGTTTCACAGCTTTGTTTCTATCTGTTGCTAAGCAGAAAGAAAATGACCCACCAGTAGGCCTTACTGCCATTGGCAAACGATATCGGAGCGTCTGGTCCGTTTTCGAGACTCCAGGCGTCGTCTTCCCGCGTGCCGTGCTTAATAAGAAGCGAGTAAATGAATTTACAGAACGAGTCCATCTGTTGGTGAATCCGTCGATGGCACGATCCACCCGTGTCGCCTCTGGTTCACCTTTGACAGCCTCAACAGACAGAAATCGTTGCTCCATCGCATAAACATACGTTATGAGAATGAACAACAGAGTGGTGATCATCAGCGTGATTAATATCGTCTGCACAAGTCTCTTGCCTGTATCTATTCGACATTCGCAGAAGATGGTTCGTGCAGTTCATTCATCGGACAAATAACAGAGGGAAGCGGCATCGCAAGGGGTGCGAGAGAGAGCTCATATGAGCTTGTTTTTTTTAGCATGCTATTTAACACCGGTACCACGTGCGTATCTCTGGTATTGTAGTTGCATTCGTCTTATCCGTAACAGCGTGCGAACTATCATAAGTATTGTGTATTTATTATTTTTTCAAAGACTTAAATCGAGCATTCAGTTCAAAATTTGTGATCGTATTCGTGCACAGCCTTACATATATAGTATACTATCTATACTATTATACTTTTTCGTCTTTGATAGGTAGTAAGAATACATACCGCTAGAACTTAGTTCTGAAATCCTTCTCCTGGGTCTACGATAGTAGTCTACTGCCGCCATGCATTAATAATTTTCGCAGCGTTTAATTTGTAGAAGTCTCTCTCATTTTTCTTCCTTCATTTTTCTTCCATTGCCTAACCGCTTTCCGAATACGTTTGGAAAACTCAAATGTGAGGTCGGGAAGGTATCAGCACAAAGGTACGTATCCACCTTCGTAGTCTATAGGGTTTGACTTAAGATTGTATATTGTCCGGTCCAAGTCGTATTTCCATATATGACGTATGTTCAATAACTCGGTTGGGTTAACGTGATCTGTGTTTGTTGCCGGCGGTCTCGGCGCTTGTTGGTAGGCAGGACTGTTAGTGGTGAGGGAGAGCAATTCGTTTTTCTTATCTATGCTGGTTCGTGTTGTTTTGCCGTTGACTTTGCATCCCTTTCATTAGGACACTGATCGACCTGATTCTAGGTCAGACAACAAAAGACACAGTTTCGACTGTTCTATGCAACACAGCACGCGATTACGGCGAAATTAAATCAAACTGGGTTGCGTTTACAGGCACTTAAGCCATCCGACATTTTTGCTATTAGTGACGCCGTTGTGTCAAATACTCCATGACAACTCGGTATCCTCGGTGGGGGGTAGGGGGTATAGGTGGATTTAGAGCAGTTCCGTTGAATTCTGTAATCTGTTGGCACGTGGAATGTAATTTACGGTAGTGCAACGTTCAGGTGGCCCAAATAACGCGTTAAGTTGATTTTAAAGATAATCCTAGGCAGAGGTGCATTCACAGGCTGAGGGTAACGCAAAGGCTCTTAGGGTGGGACAAGCCTCGGGGTTGAGTGGATCCAGAGCGATTAGTGTCTGAGGAGCAAAACGTTGCACGCAACGAGTTTTCACGCTGCAGCCGCCAAGTCGCTGGCACGGTCGACCTTCGTCTCTATAAAATAAAAAAAAAAAGAAAAACTTGACCAAGGTTACTGAGTTGATTTTCAGCCTTCTGCCGCTGCGAGAAGCAAGCCGGTCAAAAAGAAGCGATAAGTTCTTCGAATGAAATTACTATAAAATCTCGAGTCGAGGGAACTAAAGTTACTGTTGAGGTAAATTGACGAACTCAAGCAAATACATTTAGTTACGATTGATAACGTTGAAGTACAAAGGAAATGACTGAACAAAGTTAATTAAAAACTAAGTAAGAAATAGTTAATCGCTGTGTGATGTCGCGAAACCGTAAGAACTACGTCAAACGGACTTGAATGCTAAAAGCTTATGATATATATATATATATATATATATATATATAGTCCTTGACTAATAGATTTTAATTTGGGATAAAGGTCATGTATCTCAAAGGATCACAATGTCTACAGTATGCAAATTTGGAGAACTGACAATTCGTCCGGCTACATATTAACACATGGCTCTCAAGAAATTCAGTAGATGAGTTTATTTAGCAGATTCGCAGTCCTTTAGTTACACCATGTAGGGCAGAGCTCCACATACAGGACATAAACGAGGTCGTGGTCGATCTTTATTTACTATAGGTCCTGTTGCTGTGCGCTCTTCATTGTATAGTTTCATCGCGCTTCCTCCATTGTCGGCAAGATTTAATAACTCTGCTTAACCTTAATATCGTGTATATAGATTGAGCGAAATCTCCTTTTGAAAAGGCTTCTGCGGTCTCGTGGTACCAGAATATCTCAGCCCTGGGAGCTCAGCGGAATTGTGAGCAAATTACTCAGAATAAGAGTTTGGCTTCCATAGGGACTTGCCGCAATGCAAGAGTGGTAGCCTAACGTTTAAACACAGCGCCCACCTCGGATGATGCACGAAAGACAACCGCACCAAATACACTATTATTTCGACCGCTATTGTTGTTCGCAGGGGCATGTGGGCTCAACACTTTACTTAATGCCCAACTGATAGGCGTCGAACTAGGACATCGAAAGTGCAAAGGGCCGCTGCCCAGTTTTTTTTCATTTTCAGGTACATATGATTTAGGTAAAGATAAGAGCAATCATTATTTAGAAAGCTGGTAGCAATTAGTTTGTGTTGAGTTTACAGAGACACACTACGAGCCTCTAGTTATGTTTGATACACAGTTACAATTGCTGACCAGCTAATGGTCTATGTGGCCAGCAACAAATAGTTATATTTAGCAGTGAATATTACCTGTGCCGTAAAAGATCGTATGTCCATCATTTTATGAGGCGGTGTATAATACCTAAATGTATCGGTATGCAGGAACGAAGTCGTCGAACGGAATCCACAAGGCAGACCTAATCGAAGATTGTAAATGTCAAAAATTTTAAACCTGAAGACGTGCATTTAAATCGAACGAAGTTTCACGGTTGTGGATTTATGAATAACGTTCATGACATATAACTTAACTTTATACTTCCTATGTAATATGTATATACCCTTATACTTCTTCGCGAGTCAGCCACTCTATTGAAACAGTCTAAACATTAAAAGACTTCTTAGCAGCAAAGTTTTCGCGTCAACACACAACGTCTAATACGTGCGTTTATGCAAAGGCAAGCAAACTGATCGAATCGGGCGGAAGCATATATAGTCTATTGAAATTATCTTCAACGGGCGAGGAATCCCTTATACAAACTACGAAATCATCGTGTTTCACAGATTTTACATTAACGACCAGCTTCACTTCGTTCGTATTAGTTTAAAACGTTTCGGTAAGCCCGTGAAACGACTGAGCTCACGATGTTCCGCAAACGTCTATCACTTTCATGTCATACGGATAATGCTGTCTCTCCTGTAAGGGGTTTTTTTTTCCAAGCGTCGTTCTTTCATGGCTCCACTGACGACAAAAACGGCCTGACCGGTTTCGTTGACACGTCTGTTTGGATTAGAGTTTCTACGTGCTACGAGAACGTCACTCTCCCGTTATCGTAAAAATCGAAACGTTCCCTCCCCTTTAAATTCAGGATAGTCGTCAGAAGCGATTAACATAACGAAACACATAGCTACTTTCAGACGGTGCTGTGGTCCAACGTCAGTGGATATACACCAACGACCGGCGACAACGATTTCGCGACCGGCTCCAGAAAAACGCATCTCTCAGTGAAATCCTATTATTCATCTTGATCTGAAATGACTAAACACAACCTTTCGACGCTCTGACATAGATATTTTTGTCCTTTGAAAGCAAGCCTGCCGTGTGCACTGTTCGTATCTCATGGGATCATTAAAATCGGATCATCTGACATTGACAACAGCTGAAATGATCACCAAAAGTAAAAACAACGGATAATGATTTCCATGTTGTTTAATGCAACTAGGCAGTTGTTGACGGTGTGATCTTCGTTCTGAAAGTCAAGCAAGTTGTCGGAAGATGCACGGCAGAAAAGCGAGGAAGGTATAGAATGCGGTGTTTTATAGACATTGTGAGTCACTTTTTTAAAGCTGTTTTGCAGAATTCGGTGTCACTTATAAAAGGACTGTGCATGACAAGAAATCTCGCAGACACACGACTCTGTCCGACCGCTTCTTCATCCCGAAGAGTGATAAGATCTCGGTCATGCAACATATTTGTTTCAGGAAATGCCTGCTGAGACCGTGTGTCTCCATTCCGCTATCTTTAGTGTCCCTATAATAAAGATGTCTTTACACTTAATTTGCTGACTTCTAAGCCTGTACGAATTTTCCAATAAAAAAAAATGCACCTACGGATGCTAACAACGGCAAAGAGAATGGATATACATGCATTAAGCTGTTTCCTGTCCTCTTCGTCTTGCACAACAGTCTCTAACGTGCTTTTTACTGTTGAACATTGTCGGAACCCAGAACACGACTAGACTACAAAGAAATCCGGCAAATTCAAGTTCCTTTCTGCTGGCAAGTTTTTGAAAGTAATCCTATAGCCTGATGCTAGAAACAATATGATAAGCTCTCAATCTTGCGGTCTATTTTTTCTGTTTCAGATTAGATCGTCTGGACAAGCACGGATAGAATAGAGAACGGCCTACACTTTACTTGTCTACCTAAGAGGACGCGAAAGCAAGAGTGAACGTGATCTATTAGTGCCTTTTATCAAACACCGACGACCACGACAACAGTGGACGTTAAATTTGCTCGTGGTTACACTTGATGCCCAAACCCAGCGGAATAAACGCGCTTCCATTGCAGCACGATCACACACCCACACATCGTAGCAACTTGCTATGATGCGATTTGTATGTGTGCATCACGACGGCATGAGTTCTTGGCTACCTTTGTTTTTGTTGTTGTTATTGCCGGTGCCGGTGTTCGCAATCCGCTGTTGTTCAGCTGGTGAGTCGTCGAAAAAAATGCGAAGCTGCGTTATAGACGAATGAACGCATGAGGTAACGGGTGGACGGACGAAGAAGTTTATAAAGAATCTGAAGAATTTTGTAAGTGCTAAATTTCAATTCGGCGGTTGAACCGCGCGAAACTGCGCCACCTACAGCATTCACGAGAGAAATGACGCCAACAATGATTATCATCGCAGCGACTGAAACGACGGCGATGATGCTCGTGAGCGGCAACGTTGCTTAGATGACGCCCCGCTGGTGGCCGTCGCCACCGTAGTTCGAACCACCAATACGAGCACCGCATCCATCGGGAATGGAAACGAGAAAACGCGAGGACCATGAATTTTCGTTTGGCAGTCGCTGGGTTAGGGACGCTGGTGTCTGTGCGGGGGGCTCGCGCGATCACAGGCTAGCACGCAAAGTTGGCACCGTGGAGCACCGTGAAGCAACGCATCATGAGTGGGATCAGATTCGGACGGTATTCTATTTCGTTTCCGCGTTGCGTATTGATACGCGAACATCTGCATAGAAACGTCTCTTATACCGTGGTAGCATCGTAGGGTGCTTTCGGTTAGACTGCGGCCATTCTTGTCATCGCTGCTTATTCGTGTCTCAACGGGAGGACCGCAAAAGCACGCGAAAAGAGATCGAGGTAAAGGTAAAACCAGCATAAAAACTATTATTACTACTTTTACTGTTGCTAGAAGGATGCGTCCAGGTTGTGAGTGGCGGACGCATCGTAGTCGCTGCGCGCCCTGGTGTCAAACGGCGTTAACTGACGCCTCGCAGTAAGCCTCGTATCGTAGTACTACGTAGTCGCCTGGAGTAGGGGAAATATTCTAAGCGAAATTTTATGAAAGCATAGAGGATAGAATGTGAAAGCGAGCGAAGTAACTTTAAAATTGTAACTAGCATAGTTATTACAGCCGCAACTTGTTCGTTTGAATCTGGTCCCAACGATTGAAATCACAGACCATTACACCCGTGCTCCTCGCAAACGAATTCTACCCTTGAATAGGTTTCTCCCAAGATTACCATTGACCCATAATATTTAAAGCTCTGTTTATGTACAAATATAATAATGCACATATATTCTTGCTATACTCGCATTCAAGTTTCTACTCGGATACAGATGCGACTAAGGCTGAGATTGTTAAAACGACGATAATACTGCAGTGGATGATGTACAACATCCAGACAACTCACAGCCTTCCTTTCTGTCCAACAAATGTCCACTTACTTTAGTGGGTAACAACACCCTTTGTTACATTATGATGTGCTCATTGCCTTAGCAGAAACCTTAACGAACACAATTTGCTAGGTGGGTACGAGCGTTTATACATGCGTCTATGTGAAAAATAGACGGCTCAAAAAGTCGCAAGAGAAGCAGCAATAAGAAACCCATAGTGCCATAAATAAAAGCGTTATATAAAAATGACAGCGGCGACCTAAAGCTCGCTTCGCGTTGGCCATAGAAGACATTACGGAGTTACTATAGGTCGTGGGCATAGTGCTCCAGAAGGTCGATACATCTAAGTATATGGATGTAGTTGACGCGATGACAATCTCCACAAGGTATCCGCAACTTTTGAAAAGCAAAAACTCTATACAGGACACGCAAATACTGCTCCTGCTGGTACAGCTATACCAGGAATGATAATGTTGAGTATTTACATTTGCATAGAGCACAGGTCTGTAGGGAGTAAGATGAAAATTCGTAACTGGCTGACTGTGTAGGATATGAATCATATACACATATTGATCATAACACAGGGAGATGCGAGACGTGTAAGATAAGGAATATTCCTACTAACGATGTCTATTTAGTGATTTGTTTTACGTTGCGTGTTGGAAAACGTGGATCTCCACAGTTTCTCTAACTAACTGAGAGAAAGATATTAGACAGTGAAATTCTATGAATATCTAAATAGTAGATAGTGGACACGAAAGGGGAGCAACTGTAGCCAAACGCAAGGACACATGGAAAAGCACCCGGATCCGCCCAACTTATGGCTGTCTCCCATGTGTTGCGTTGTCTGTTTAGTTCGCGGACTAAAGGACGCAACCGCCTGAATAATTGAAACCTCATCGAAGTGGGTAAAGAAGATGCGCATTAAAGTCGTATTACGTTGGGCATAACATGTGTAACAAAGTCAACCTCGATGTTACTACACTCAGCCGATTCATTTACTCTTCAATTTTGTCTGGAAAAGACTTATCATAGCCAACTAATTCCGTATATCAAATTGTGGAATTTTTAAGAAAGAAATGATAACAAGACAATACGATAACTCGGCAAATTTGTGATCAAGTGGGCCATCGTAGTGGCACGTGACGAAAGAAATCAAATAGCAGCTGTCGCTGTCGTAAACAAAAAGATATTAGTAACGGCCGCAATAGGCAGGGAAAAATTAATCAATTTCTTTAAGATCACTTTACTATGTCTGAAAGATCGAAACTTGATGGGCTACAAATGAAGAGAGGCTATCTATTTCAATCAGAGCGCGCAAGAGTTTGGTTTTACAAGCATGAAACCTGGCCAGCATCAGAGCGCTAGAGATGTCATGGCTTGATGTCGGAGGCCTTGTGTTAATCGTATGATAAAATAGGAAACTCTGATAGACCATAAAGGGAATGAATCACTGGCACAGGCTGAAATGCGTATGGATGAAGGCCACAACCAGACCAAAAAAAGACGAGGCCCATTGCTTAATAGGCAAGGAAAGGTGAAGAAACATAAGTCCAGATAGACAAAGTCTGTCGCTATAGAAAGAAGTTAAATACCGCGGACTGTTAGTCCTGACTGACGTAACGGTTTCTACGCGTGCGAAATATGTCGCTAATAGTACTATAAATGCTGCAATTGATTAATCTGGCACAATGATGAGAATAAAGCGGAAAAAGAAGGATACGAAGAGGTGTTGATGGTCGATGTGTCAGAGTCAATGACGACTTATGTCGTTCAGGTATGGGATGCGTTGACCTCAGGCTAGCACAACGACAAGGAACTTTGTTCATACGATCAAGAGTGGCAATTACGATAGAAATCGCGAACAGGACGTTATGCGGACTATATTTGTGTTAGTCATAACAATGCCGAGTCATGACGTTGGATATACACTAGTTACGAAAAAGGAACACCTCAAAAAAGTAGGCCGAAAAGGTGGATGCATGTAACACCTGGGGAGTAGACACATCTTATATCCGACACATCGCTTTGACAGAAAACATAATTAATTGACATGTTTCGGCGCCCATATACTTAGCAGGGGATTCTCAACATAAATTATCAAAAAGATCTGGATTGACATCTGTGTCTAGAGAAATAAATGACCTACAACACATACATAGACACTCAGCGCGATAAAGGACACAGCACCCTTAGGACGAGAACTTTGATCAACGACATTGTGTATATCATGATAATCTTGAAAAAGATGACGGCACGGATCCGAGTTTCTTGACAAAATTATGGTGATAAAGAAGATTTGAAGAGAGCAAGCGGCAAATACACAAAGTAAATGTCAAATTAACGGTAGCGGTCTATTTGCCGTACACTCACCAAATGTTTGAAATAGTATTAAACATCTTGGCTCAGATCCAAGGATAGTAAGAGCACGTATATGTCTACACACAAATATATTCCGTAGTAGGGCAGACGTTTGGCCTAAATCCTACCTAGAAAAGAACGATGTTCGAAGAACTGTTTGCAGTAGTCTACTTGCATATTAAATGTACTCATATAAAATATAACAAATGCTTTAAACTTGTAAGCTGAATGAACCTGATGAATGCACCTCTTCTCAAGTGGCGCGTATATAAACATAGTGTGCAAAAACGTAGATGAACAGCATATTTGTTAAACAGTTATCTAAAGTATTACAGCATGTAGTCATCATGAAAACCTGTATAAGCTAAAAAAAAAAAAAAAGAGAATTATAAACAGCTTAATTTGATAATATCCTATACCTTTGTGTGCTTATATCCGTTTTATTTAGCGTACGTGTCGGATTTGTCGATGCGACTAAGTATAAAATGAAGGTCGGTAAGCACAGAAATATGAGTACTTGCAGATATCCTCTTAGCTATAGATCTGATGTTTTTGGCACATTAATCGGTTGGTTTATAGTCCAGGATTTAAAGAAGCCAGGCGATAGAGCCTACCTGCAAAATGTGACGTGCGCCTTCTGAGGCCATCTGCCCGCTTGTATCAGTACAGCCCACTGGCCATGAATATCCCTAGCGACAGCCAGCCTTTTCGCTTTCCTTTCCGCATCGCAGAGCGGACGACCGCCGAGGACGCCACTCCCACTGCCAGCGAAGCCTCCGATCGTCGCGTTGTATTGGGATCCCGCTCCTCCATTAGGTCTCACGTACATCGCATCGAGTAGGTGCTCGCATTTGCGTAGAAAATGTTCGGTCTCCAACCTGGTTTGTTACCAAGGGAAGGCAGTGAAGCTTGTTGTATGCATTGGGTGATCGGTGTAGATAATAAAAGAAAAAATTGAAGGTAGGCATCTTTATTTAAATAACGATGATTGTGTGATGCTGACCTCTATTCCAGTTGATGGATAAGTTTTTAATGAACTATTCTGAATCACAGATACGAGAGTAGAGAAACAATATACAATAGGACTGCGCGCACAATATAACGAGCTACGGCCCTGTCGTTAATATAAGATTTTTTTTTGTTGCGGAGCATACGATTCAATTTAATAGGACCTAAATTTAGCTTATACACTCTGTACATAAAGAAATCTGCTGGACGGGTGGGACGCTAATTAAAGACTCAGCTGTTACAAACTAGTTCTGTTCAGGCAGCCCTCTAAAGCCCACATCGTACGTCCAAATCCAGGTCTTAGTTCGACATCGCTCCGTCGATAAAATCGAAAGATCGATAAAATGGGCCGTATGCGTTCGTTCGGTCAGTTAGAACGAGGTAAACGATTTTAACGAGTGCCGTCCATACGTCGGAGTGTTGCATCTCATTAAAGTCTCGTGTCTCGACATTGGATATCTGAACGGACGCTGATTTTTTGCTCAGAATTCGAGTTTGGGGATGGGACGTTTTCCTATTCAGTTTGTATATCGGCCGGCAGTCCGTTACAGCTCGCACCCGTTGTCTCGTTTTTTTTCAAAGGAAAAACTGTATTAAAATTGGTAATACGACACACTACTATCCATTGGGCGCTGGTAATTCAATCTTTTCTGAAGAGGTTCACCGAGGCACAGGCAACATTCTGGTACAATTTGGTAAATGGATTTAGTCTGGGTAGAATTTAAGGTCCAACTGATAATCTACCACATTGGCACACAGTGGCAAGGAAACGGCCAGCGAACTTTCGTCACCACGAGCAAATACGATTAATGAATTATTGTTTATATATTAGATATAAATGGCTTTCTTCATTCACACAAAATTTCTCGTGCATATGGGACTTGAAACAGCAGCAGCAGCAGCAACGAGGCCTCGTTGCTTTCAGTTAAAAATGTAGCCATCCAAGACGCCGTGTTCATACACGTATAGTTATAGAAAGAAAGAAGTCGACGACTTCTCTAAACGGTTGCTTTTTTAAACGGTACAGTATGGACGACTTGCAAAATCTTTGCTTTTAACAATATAGTGTTTTCCGGCTAGATGCAAATCAAGGTAGAACATCGCTTCTTAGCGAACACCTACGCAAGGAAAATTACGCTATAAAATGCAGCTTAATTGTGCTGACAGGATAAAGATAATGAGGTCCTGCTATGACATGAGCAATTTTAGTTTTAATTAGGGAATAAGGAAACTAACTACTAACGGTAAAAAATGCATGAATTTGTGGAATAGATACCATGCCGCATGTAAATAGCGTGTGAATTTTCCGTTTAAAAACTTTTTTCATCATTCAACGTTATCGTAACGTTTCTCACTATCTCACCTGGTGGGACCACATCCGCAGGGCATATGGACAAACTGCCTTCCATTCGATTCTATAATATAATTGACTTGGATGATTTCGTAGCGCAATAGTTTTTTGCTTGTACTTTACTACAAGCGATAAACGTGTAAATTAAACTCGCTTTTTCGAGCTTTCTTTACGGCGTTCTAGAGAAATCGTTTTTCCACCATCCGCAATAAGGGTTTTGTTAAAGATCATTCTAAAATTAAGCTTATCCTCCATTGTGTTTGATATTGCACGACAAGACGTTGCCTGTACTCGATGCGTTCTGTGCCATTATCTCCATTTTTAGCTATCTTATAAACAGCAACTACGGCTTATTCCTAAATACTAATAAAAGGATACTAGTATATAAACCAAATATCATTACCAAAGACGCCGTCATTTTTTCTGTGGTGCGTAAACGCCGTAAATAACTTGGCAATTTCCCAAAGATCAATTGCGGAAGTTAGCATAAATAGAGATCATCAACGTCTATATATATATATGGATATTCTATATATTTTATTTCTATAGTCGAAATTCGCACTGGGTGATTTTTTTTTCGCTCGGCCTTCTCTCTGCACGCACACATGTTAATTGCAATAACAAAAAAAAAAAAAAAAGTATGAAAATGGTTCAGAGGTGACGCGTGCCACTGTGAAGCCAGCATCGGCCTAGAACCAGCTATTCCACTTCTGCACGCACTTCTGCAACTGTTGCATCCTATTACATGGTTTGCTTAAGACGTTTTCGAGTGTAACCAAATGAGCACTATATAAACACACATAGATAAATACTATGACAGTGATTTTCTTATCTCACGACAAATTTAGTTGGATATATAGAGGCTAAAGAACGCCTTTCGTCAACTATTATAATAGTATGTGATTCTCTTGATAGCGTGACTTGTAGCACGCAGCTTGGGTTGCATATGTTTGCGAATGGGTGTCACACGTAGAAGCCCAAATGTGATTAAAGGCTACATCAAGTGTTGTGGATTTTTCGGGTGAGGGGTGTAGAGGGGAGTACGGTATGAGGGAAAGACTAAAACGGATAAAAAGGAACAAGAACTCATTATACAGAGTGTACGTAATGCTTTCGTTTGCTATCATTAAATTTTGGGGTCAGCCAATCTGATTTGGTCATTTTGCCGTGCGTTCGCTGCTGCGAATGGCGTCGCCTCACGATGGCAATGAAAATACGGTTATTTTACATAGACAGTTTCTGATAGGAAATTGTAGTGTTTTGTATTGTAAAGTACCATTGGTAGCTGGCAAGAGCGCTTCTGATAAATCTCGGAAAACTATGACTTGCTCACCTGATTAAACGAAAACTTATATTAATTAGATTTCTAGCAAGCATATACATGAGGACACCCATTTCCGAGAACTGTTTCACTCGTGTTATGTATGACATATATATATATATATATATTTACCGAATCTTTTGGAGTAGAGACACTGGGGAAGTGTTTCAATAGAAGTTATATATAAAATTTGCGTCCATATACGCGACACGACCTACCTCATGTTTCATGCGAAAAAATGTCGGGAAAATTTAGAATGCAGTTAACATGCACCTGAGAATGCCTTTCTTGTCACTTCTACATAAACAAGCTTACAATAGTATTTCATTGGTTTCCGCATGATTTTATCTATTTTTATTAAATGGGCGGGCTCTACGTAACCTCAATTAACGCAAATATTTTTCGTATAGGTTTTATATACAGCGATGGGTCAATCGTTCCGTTTTCGGCCAGATCTCACAGGCAAAAGTATTTTCTCACAACATAAATTATTTTAAACATCGCTAGGTGATTAAATCTTCTCGGTAACGAATCGCCACAAAACCAGACTATTCAATGGACTCGATGTTCAGTATAACAGAATCTTAGATACCGAGAATAATAGCGGCAACGTCTCAATGCTTCCTTTGTCTATTCTACGTTCAGCAAAACATTCTTCCATCTTCGCTCAACGATTGGTCGTCTCAATTCTCTCTTTAATTCTAGCGATTCAAGCATAGCTGCCGCTCCCGCCACTAACCAATCTACCAAGTGTCCCAGTCCTCTCTAAAAAAATAAAAGCCCATTACCGTTCTTCTTATCTTCATCATCATCATCAGTAGCAGCAGCAGCATCATCGTTTTATGACCACCATTGAGAGCGGGCTGACCACGATATGTAGTATTAATAGAAAGCACACACACACACGCAAACACACACACACACACACACGCAAACACACGCCGAATCGTTATACGGTGATAGAACGTAGAAATAAACAAAAAAGAAAAGAGTAAAAAAAGATAAAGATAGAATCGAGAGAACGTAGCAGCTGTGGAAGCTAAAGAATTTGGGTAGCGGGGTCAAGTGACTGTGATCCTTGCGTTGGTAGTAGGTGACTGCTTGACTCACTGGGCTGACCCGTCTTTTAGCTGGCAGCGTAACATACATGTAGATTTTGGTTCACGAGGAAACTAAAAGCACCAGCGGCATTTATGTGGCGACGAACAGCTCCGACAAACTCAGCGAAATGTATAAATTAATTTATCATGGGTACGTTTATAATGATTGCGCTATGCATAAGAAACGACTCAGAAAATTGTAGCTAGCAAATAAAAAAAAAAACAACAAAAACGAAGGCATGACTGACTGGACCAATTCGGTGTTACGCAGGTTCATAGAACATAGAGAAAGAAGCTAAAACTAATCATTATAACGTTTATGATAATGATAATAATTTCAAAAAAGTAATAATATTACAAATGCTAGAAAAATTCGTACTGCTGCCAACATCATCGCCCTTATTAGCAGAAGATAGCTTGAAAGCAGAACGAAGATGCAGAATGCCGTGTTGATGAAACACGCAACCAAAGTTAATCGTCTACGATGAACTTAAAGCTCATCGTAGACGATTCTCGTCTGTTGGACCAGGTGTCAGCAATTGTACTTCAACTCCAGTGACCTACAATTAAATCCATCGATATTAAAAACGGAAGCTCAAGCTTTTTTTAGCTCTATTTTTACGACCACTTGGCGATAAGGTTTCTTCTAGAACAGAGTTTATTTTCGGCGGCCACTTTTCAACTTACTCTCAAGTAGTTCACGCCTCCTTAACGGCAGGATGCTATGATTCCTTTAGGCAGACTTCAGTCATAGTTTACCCCAGTGTAATCAAACATCACGATTAATCTTATTCACTGATCATAATCGTATTGATACACAGAACTCTAACCTAGTTCAGTGAGTAAAAAACGCTGCCATTTTTTCTAAAGCAAAGCCTCTTGGCGCCACCAGTGAGAAGATACCGAAGAAAAGTCGCCTGCTCTAGAACTATCAAAGGTCAAACTTAAGATTTGCCGAAACAGTTGGCCAATAGGAAATGAATCTTCAAGAGATTCAGCTCAGTCTTCTAACGTTGCGAATGGGGAAACGCGCGTCGACACACTGACTTTAGCAGAGGCTCATACGCGTAACGCGTTGATGCAATGAAGCTCTACATTGTAATGACGTGCATTGTTCCCAGTTCCCCGAAGCGTATAAGTAGGACCGATGCGTGCTTATTCTTGTCTCAACTCTCTAAACATATATTAGTTCTAGCTGGTCTTTCACCTCTCTGTTAAGCAAAGGATTTGTTAGCTAACAACAAACTGTCGAGTTCGCTTTTCGATGTCTAACAGCTATAGGCCTTCGTCACCTGGCACATCATTGCTTGTTGGAATGATCCTCAATTTAGTGTCTATTTCCGCATTGATCATGCGAAAGTCTACTGTACCAGCCCTGATACGTATGTGCCTATCGTGCATCAAGTAGGACTTCTATCACTCCAGTGATATTCTACCACTCCACGTCCTGCGGATTAAAAGAACTTGCATTAATAAACTACGAAGTTAAATAGGACTGCCTAACTAATGTTTTCGTCACTTGTTATCTATACAAGTACAACAATATGCGTTGCCGCTCCCGATAGTAAATACCGCTCAGTATCAACATTTCGCTTATATTAACTATAGTGATCAAATTAGTATCAGTATTCTGTCTGCCAACGACAAATAGTGGGCACGCAGACATGTGTGTCGGCCGAAGTTTCCCTCGACCTTTTTCCACTGATACTCGTCCGGTTTTCACCCAATGAAAAGTCTGTGCGTTTTCAGGCGTGAATGGAAGATGGAGAAAGTTATTCTAGGAAATCCACCCCTTTGACATGGCGAAATACTAAGTATGTGTGCAGCATTAGTGATTAACTGCATAGAATAATAACTGTACGAACTGCTTTTAGTTTAACGTCAGAACTTGATTTTTGTGTCCCATGAACTTTGTATTTGGTCATTTGCAAAAATCATGTATGTACGATTTTGAGCTAACTGTAAAGATGTGAGCTAACACTAACAACAGCATACGGTCAAACGTGCGTGATTAAGCATTCAGTAGAGGATAAAGACATATAAGAAGACTGTTGACTCTAAGTTATTTGTAAAGTACGGTTTAGTATAAGGGTTTTGTTCTGTACGTAACTATCTGACGTTATGTTCCGGTCTTTTCTAAATTGTCAGTATATTTCTTGCTAGCCACATTGACGTTTACATGTTTACGTTCATGGTATCCAGCCGTTTTCTGTAGCTTCGAAGCCTTGCGGACGCAGTCTGATCGACACGCTTTCGATAGGGACGTTGTTTTTCAGCTAATCCTCTTTATACTAATCGTAACAAAAGTGATAGCAACGCGCCAGTGCCACAATGTTTCGTGACGAGTGACGTCTACGGCCTGTTGGGCTGATGCGTGACGGTTTCACCATCAAACAGCGCTTCTAATGTCCTTAGCACAGCTAGTTGATCAGAAATTCATTGAGAAGCGATGGTAAAATAACTATAACGGTCGCATCAGCAACACGCCACAGCTGCATAACGGAACTAATCACCTCGATACAATCCATTGACTCGCAAGCGTTCTCCATCTACATGGCGATCTCCTTTGTTACCAACATGTCATCATATAATACGATGACGGTGCAATCAACCCAACTTGTTTAGCTAATATGATTATTATTGCAGGCGTAGGTAGCTATCCGTATATCCGTTACACACACGGGCGTGATCGTAGTAACTCGTATGAAAAAACTATACATCTATGACGAATTAAAGAAGCCAGCGATACGCTTCCCCGAAAGAAAGTTTTATCTGAAAGTTGTAAGTGGTGTGCGTCATATGAGCAGACAACCAGCGTCCGCATGGCCTTCTCACTGATGGCGTAACAGGTTATTGAAAAAGCCAGTTACAGGAACTGTGAACGCGGAGATTTGATATCTGACGTTTTTTTTTCTGACTATTTTACAAAGTCTTCCACAGTAGCACAGTAGTTAAAAACGAGGTTTTCCATGGAGATGACGCGCCTCTGGTGTGATACAATTCAATGCTTCAGTAATATAGCTTGGCGAATCACATGTACTCTCCATTATCGCCGTTCAATAAGATCGGAACCCTGATGCTTTTGGTGCCGTCATTTCTTTGAGCTAATGCTGAATTGCCAGCAGCAAATCCTTATTTTAAGGTATTTTCCTTTTTATGATGTGATCAATCATCATAGCTAGCACCAATGAGAGTTGAATCGATACGACTAGTTAAACCCGGCTGCTGTGGTGCTAACAACGCACTTAATAGAATGGTGTTTGACGCAAACGTTGCTATTTAGAGATCAATATGCTTTTATTGATACTATTTATGTGGATTCTCTCTACCGTACCAGTTTACTAAAACACTAGGGTGGCACTCTCGACGTTTTTTCTACCCATTTAGATTTTTCGTTATCGAGCTATGTCACATAACACCAACAACAAAGGACGACATTTCTTAGACAAATTCAGTTAAAATATAGTCGTTCTTTTAAACGTAGTTTTTTTTTCCAGTTCCCGAGAGCAGCGTACATAAACGTTTCATGTGTTTAGCTTTCACATATGATGGGTACAGTATCGAAACCGCAATGATAATGCGGCAGCTTACTAAACGGAGAGGCTAAGTTCAAATCCTGCCCATGCGACACAGACCAGGATCTCTTTCTTTGGAGCCGCGACCCTCAGCGCCCCCCTATTATAGATCAGCGACTCTTACTGTAGTTCTTTGTACTTCTTACCCGACTACTATACTTTCCAGCCATTAAATTTTACATCAAAAGTAACAATAACGAAAACAACCTACTTGGGGTAGCTTTCGTCATCCATGACGCAGAAGTCCTGTTTCGAAGTCTGGCAGGTCTCGACGAGCGCCGTTGTCTTCTTGACGAGGTTGTATGGCGCAATGTCCCGCACCACGGCTCCCGGAACCACCGGTCCTGGATGATCGAGCGATCAGTACACGTGTCCTGCTCAGTCAACACCATCGCGAGGAGACCCCATTGCGAAATAGAGACGCCATCGCAGTAGCGCGTGCAGTGAACGAACGTCATGGCAGGTCAGCGTCAACGTGTTAGTTACCCCGCCCGGCTCCCAACAGGCACAAACAGCATAGTCATCCAACAAGCATAGCCACCAGAAAAAGACGTAGCAACGTATCTATCATACCTACATACGGCATCGAACGAACAACATATACCGCTGAATCCGTGTGAGTTGAAAACAAGGTTTAATACGATCTCACCACCATCATCTATTACAGAACTAAGTAAATCATGATTTCTGCAAACATTAATATCTATCTGACATTCAACGAGTTAGAACGCTCAATAGACAAACCTGTCCTAACAGCATAATTAAGAACGGACTTGAGTAATGGGCTCTAACTTAAGGCTAATAAAAAAAAAGTTACTGGCACTTACAGCAGCAACTATATTGCTACTGTGGCCAGCAACAATAACTTGCAGTTAGCACGAATGAGAACTAGCGACACAATCGAAGACAGGTAACTTGTTTTGATCTAGCCTTCTTTACGTATTCTTCTTTAGAATATTGTCATTTATCTAGAGTGACAATTGAAGCAAATAGACTATTAACGACTAAACAAATACGTTCATGTTTCCAGTGCCCGTAGTCTTCATTAATACACAATAGCCATCTCCGTCTTTGTTGGCGCGCACAAGGAAAAGCTTCAAAATATACTATTAATACACTGCTTTTGCGAGATCTTTCAGGATCATCAGACCTAACAGTACATTTTACGTCTGCCCAGCAGCTTCGATCCACGTTGAAACAGTGAGCATGCATTGCGCAAGATTCTGGCTCGTGAACAAATTCTTTAAACAACTACCACCGTGAAGTGGCGCATGATGCTAATGAGTATATGAATTTGGATGTTTGTCCGATGCTCGTCGATGCAGCAATGAAATTATTGGCACAACGGCACCATCTTCTCCTGACTTAATGCTGTAGTCCTATATTTTTCGCAAAGGCCACCGACTCTCCTTAGTTGACCCCCTGTAAAAGGGAGCTACGCCAAAAGAGACACAAATATCCGCGATCTGTTGGCCCAGCCAAACTATGGCCGAAGCCACTTCTGCTAAACGAATAGGAAGCATTAATGGCTTCTCTCGGCGACCGTAGCGCTGCGGCATCAACAGTTGCCGTTCTGTGTGCCTGTTGGGGCTAGCAAGTTTTCACCGCGAGAAAAAAGACGTTAAATGCGGCGTGAGGGTTCGATGATGGCGGAGTAGCGTGCATTTTATTATGAGCGAGCGGGCGTGCAGCAGCAGGAGCAACAGCATCAGCTACCTCGCTCAGTTATCGCGTCGTACCAATTGCCCCCTTTATGCGTTCATTTTTCCGTCGATCAAGTAATTTGCCGACCACCTAGTTAACCCCCCAGACTGGATCCAGTTAGTCAGCGGACCTCACATCTCAAAATTTGCTCTGAGGCGCCTGGCTTCTCCAATTCCCGTTTTCCATGTCGTTTCTCACGCGGCTTACTAAGACTGCCATTCAGCTCCTAAAGATGGATGGCCAGTGATACAAAGAAGGAAAAAAAAACAGAAAAAGAGATTGCTTTTGCTACAATTACGACCTATCGCTGTGCAACGGAAGACGCTGCTCAGCGCACGGCAGTTCAATGACGCTCTGAAAATGCTACTATTAGAAGACTGCCATCCTTTATCGTATCGCTCGTCCACTGATGGGATAATGCCAAGGAGCACAATGGCAATCATTTATATATATGTACATAAGGCGAGTAGACAGTTTTCTGAGGGCTGGTTTCGAGCATGAGATAAAGTGTGGCTACGCCCTAATGTGTCCTCAGCTCTGCAAGCAAACACATATAAACGTATACATTGTATACGTATGAGTTTACGTATCCGTATGCACAGTCAAATGTATTTGAGCAAAGTAACTAAAAGTTGGCCGAACGCAAGCGTTATTCGAAGCATCAGAAACCTTATCAGGTTTAATTAATATCATCGGCCACCGGCAGAATTTAGGACTGGAAGTGAACGTAATCCGTTGCGGTCTTGGGTTTAAAAAAGAAAAACGTTTGGCTAAATGCGTTTCGGTTACTTTGGTTTGTTTTGTTTGCGAATTGTGCCGGAATTGAAATTATTGCCAGTTAATGATTACGGCATTGACATAAATATTTCAAAAGCTGTTGAATTTAAGTGTATAAAAATGAACTTTAATAATAGCAGGTCAATATAACACCCAAAATTTGTATTCTTATCTCTACCGGTAACGGTTTGAGTCATCATGCAGTCTCCATGCCAGCCGACGCTACCGCGAAGCCGTTTGATGTATTGTAACAGAAACAATGAGAATGTTTACGTGGCGCTTTCGTCACATGCTTGTTGTTATTGCCGCGCTTTTTAAAACGAAAAAGATAGATAGCGTTTGGAGAGCCTATTGGCTGTGCAGGCTAAAGCCAATCACTTAATAAATAGAGTAACAGTGCCTTTGCAGCCTGGTGCGTTCAAAGCGATCGTAACGCATGCTTTCAGTGCTAAATGGTGGTAAACAAATAATTATTTGCCAAATCTAGCATATTATGGCTAAATTATAAAACGCAAGCGGAAGTATTATTATGGGCTTTTCAGAGTGGCCTGTGGGCGAATAGCTTAAATCGCACTAACAGCAGCGTCATATATATATTTATAATAAAGAAGAGAAGCAATGAAGAAGGGGAAGCAGAAAACAGGATAAAAGACCTATCTAGGGAAGTGTGTAGTATCAACAGCATCAGCAATAGTATTTATGCTAACAACAACAACAATGTCGATGGTTGACATAATGCAAACAGCCGCCGCTAGAATTTCGCAAATAACCAAGATGACTACAATTGAGATGGACGAAAAAAAATTCGGGTGAAGGTGGACAAGGAAACGTTTCTTAAACGAAAATAAGCTAAGGTGATGATGGAAGTCGAATAGACACATATTCCCATGGATACTTCCGTGTTATTGTGACGCTAAGAGCTTTTACAATTGCTACAGTTGTATTGATCATCTCACAGCAAAATGGCTAGCACCGTAAGTTCATGTTAAATCGGATCAACGCAGGGCGACAGTAAATAAAAGGTACCTCGATTTTTTACTTTCTTAAACTCAAGACGGACCCTCATAAAATCGGAATACCGGTAATAAGCAAGGCTACAACGGTCTACTACAAAACACTCGATGACGGCTGTGGCTCTGGAAAATCCGAATCTTTCGTGAATCTTCGCCGACGGACACATTATAACTTATTTTAAAACAGCCTGTTCAAAAACGTAGCGAGTGGTTTGATCTGTACGCGAGCACGACATCTAGGAAAATTCAGACGAGTAACTAAGCCAAATCCCATAAACAACTTCATTTATAGCGCAGAAATTATAAGAGACAAAGTGGTTGGACTACATAAGAGGGGAGAACAGTGACATTGTGCTAGCAGCCCGTACACTAGAGGAAAAAATCCATCGTATTTACCTACTATAGAAAGATAGAACGAGATGCAAATACGCCAGCGAATATCGCCACCATGCATCAAACCATAACATGGTAATTTTGGTTAAGTGATTGATAGAGGTGCAATGTCAAAGGCGTGCCTTTACGTGAAAAGCTAGAGCGGAAGTTTGCTAAGCACTAACCGGATATTCTTGGGGAACTGGCAGCTGGCTCCTCTTCAATAACAAATCCATTAGCAAAATGAACGTGCTTCTCAGATCGAACGGCAGGAGACGACAGTACGAAATTCGTCGCTGGCGAGGCCGCGGCGCTATTGATGCTCGTGCTACCCCCGCCGCCTCCATTGGTTGAGATTGGCACGAAACCGCCATATTCATATTTGGGGTTGCGCACATTAAGGGGCACCGATAGCGGTCGTGAGAGCGGGTTGTCATCGAACTGTAACGTTAATATTGTTCATTATCCCGCCATTTTTTAAATGCCTCCGTTTCTTTATTACTGTCTAATCTGAGCCTACTCAAATTGTGTCTAGCGTCCTTGAGCGTTGAGAGACACGCGTAATGTTAAGCACGTTAGTCTTCAACACAGAACGTAAAGAGAAATTATAGCTAAGATGGAGCAGAATTCAGGCGATGCTCTGGTTTACGTTCAAAAAAGTAAGTCTCGGTAAAAGACTAAAGCTGCATGATGGTGGCTTTCGTAGCAAGGCGGGCCGTTAGCCATACGGTTTGTTAAATACTGGTTGATTCATGGGTTTCCTAAAGGACGTGTGTGTGACCGTGCGGCTGTACGAACAGCGTCGTGTTGTTGTTACTGTTCGCTATACAGAATGACGTACCGGATTGCTAAAGCTTCGTGCGCTGACAACAGTTTCTGGACGCTGTTGCTTTTGCGTTTTGGTAACCTGGATAATCGGTTCGAGGCCGCTAGAGGGTTGAGGAATAGGAACAGAGGGCAACGGTGTGGGTGGCGTCAATGGTTTCACAGGCAATTGGCCTTCTTGCATTGGTCGACCGGTGATGATGCTATCTGATGGAGACGGAGATGAAGGCGTCGAAGCTGCTGGTGGACCAAAGTTGATAATGGTGCTCACAGCTTCTTTCCACAAGCAAAACAAGATATCAGCAAAAGTCAGTCAGATCGTCTGCATACGTATGTATACACAAGCCTTCGTAAGATGCAACAGGAGCGCACGATTAAAATTCTGGATAGCTAACAGTTGCAAACGGAGTCATTTTAACATGAATATGATGCGTAATTTAAGGTAATACCGGTGAAAACTCAGTTTCGATTTTCGTTCACCTAGAAACTCAGTTAGCGACAGCTTTGCTCGTTGACGACGACGACGACGAAGACAACGAAATGCTTGGCTCAATTATTGAATAGCTACAGATTCCTATAAGGATATTAATTAAATCAACTTTTTTTTTAACAAAATTAAAAGGGTTAGTTTAAAAAAAAAAGGCTAGTAGAATGTTACGTTTTATATGATGATTGCTCAGTTGGAGTCCCTCTATATGAGGAGGAACGGTAACGATCTGAGGAGGGGGTCCTGCCAAGGCCCGAGATGAGGACAACTGTCGTGAAATTGTGTCGTCGTTGCCATCGACTCCTACAGACATTTGCTGCTGCTGCTGCTGTTGAGGCTTCTTAATAGGAAATGATAGAACCAAGCCGCTTCTTCGCTGAAGTTGGGCCGCGTTATTGTTGTTGTTCTTGTTGAATGATGGAATCGGGAAAGGTAGTTGGCTTGGGGGCCGTTTCAGAATGGCCTGCGCCCGAGAGGCGAGAGCATGGAGGTTTAGCCGGCCGGCGAATGCGCTGAGAGAGAGAGAGAGATCATACAAAATTACCGCGTATTTCATTTTTAATTTTACCACTTTCCACTTTTTTCGCTACTAACTGCATTTATCGTCGTGATAAATTCAATAGAATGTTGTACTAATGTGTAAATGCACAATTATTAAGAACGAGGTTTGCTAAACGGTCACAGGCTCTAGATCATCGACAGGTGTCACTCAGAACGAAAAACCAATTATTGATGTTAGTTTGCATTGCCATTGGTATATCGAAGACCGGGTTTTTAAAACGTTTTGCATCCATCTGCTCAGAGTTGCTATAACAAAGATGATTGGGTGCACTTTTGATTTGCCCCTAAAAACAACCGCTATCCTGAATATGGTGGCCTACCAGGATCTCTGGGTTCTTATGTAGAAAAAGCTTAATTAATGAAAGTGATGATGTAAATGATGTGCATCCTATTATAGTTAATTAGAGATACTTCATCATTTGAACGTAGTTATGCTCATTGGACGTGACTGACAGGGCTTAGCAGCAGAAGAATCAATAGGTTTATGTTGTGCAAAACGTACTGAGGAAAGCACTTTATTTTACTATCTATGAAGACCAATTTTACAGGTAAGCAAACTAACGACCCTGAACAAGTACACAGTGAAAATGAACCTGAATTAAATACTAAATGCGCCTACATATATGAGCTCTTAGAATGGTTCGCGCATATATATGTCAGCTGCATAAGCACCAACACGTGTGTTCTCGAGTTGCCAGATATTAATAGACAGCACCCATCCCGGACAAATGTTGCCCCAAGAAGTTACCTGTTCGCAAGTCCTGGATGGTTAGCGATAAGGGAAGAGGTGTGCAGCGTTGCCAAGGACGCTGGGCTGGGTAAATTGTGCGCGTGTATTCCATGCCTTGCGAGAGCATCCTTGATATGCTGTGGTGCTCGATGATACAGTTCTAGAATCTGCTCCCTTGTTGGAAGAGATAGTACGGATTCGAGAAGCACAACCGTAACCATATATATACACGTGAAACGCCGTACCAGGTCCGATATCAGCATCTGCAAGGACAAATGAAAACAATTAAATTTCATGCATGATGAGCAACGTAAGCTTTTGTGCTTTAAAGTTGCATAAAATTGCCACGCTATCTACACTTTTGCTTTTAAACTGTACTGATAGAATGGTACTACAAGTTGATACAAGAACACTCTGACGAAAGGTTACGAACGCCACGGAACCTTTTAAACGTACTAACAATATAACTGATTGCGGTTATAACAACTATAATATCATTGAAATTACCTATAAAAAATACTAGTTGGGCATCTACTATTAGATATTTCGAAGCCCAAAAGCTCGCTTCTTTTTCTTGTGGTGTTATTTCGGATACGTCTGACCCGTTTAGACTCTCAGCCTGACGAGTCTGCCCCCATTCCAGCCCATGAACATTATATGCAACAATAGTAGAAACAGCGACATCGGGTAGTGACCTCTCCTAGATCCTATAATAACATGTGAGACTATGACTAGATGACCATACGATCTTTCCCATCTGGTGGATCTCACGTTATCTCGCAGTTCTCCTGAAATACGGCTATCGATGTCCGTAACGTTTCTAAATGAATCGATCTTGCTCGAAGAAAGAGGATGTTCGAGAGCGCGTCGACGAGATCCCTTGAGACAAACCCGAGACCGTTAGATCATTGATACCTATTGAGCAGGTATCGTCGCAGCCTATGGTATTTGAGTTTTCACGTAGGGCATAATGGCCGATAGCAAAAATGGAGAAGATTCCAAAGTCTGCCAATAACAGCGGTAGAAAATTGCATCGTGGACTTCCGTGCCGTCGACAGCATTAGCCGCCGCTGATGAGCTGCCTTTCTTTTGACGTTTTGCCTTCTGCATCTTTCTCAAGCTCGTCTAGAATTGGGATGTGCTAAAAACAAGGCGCATATAATATTGTTTTTTTTTTTTTTATTTAGAGTAAATACTTGTCTCCATTTAGCCTAGAAGGTTGACTTTTTCTTGCTTATGAATAATATGCAAAGTGAAGTATTTATCAATAAACATACTGAGAAAATCTCTAATTGTACATTATTATCGTCTATTAAATGATGAATTACAACGAGCGTTAAACGGATATAACTCCTTTACATCCACAGCGGTGTTATGTATGGGTTTTGCATTAAGCCATATTATAGTTAATAGTTACACTTATCCAGATTTTTATACTTGAGCGCATTAAACTTCAGCGCCGGAGGAAGGTATTGTAGAGTTAAACAGATCCGATTTAGTTCTCGTATGTAGATATTACATAAATCTATTTTTCTTTTTCCTTGTTAACAACAATGTGTATATGCAAAATTTTCTAGTTAACCGCGATCTTAAAACCTAACATATATGTATGATAGACTATTTCACTATATATCCACATCGAAGTACCGTTTCGATCTTCGTTTTTCCTGACTACCGTAACTATTTCGCTTACTTCAGATCTGTAGGAATCTATAAGAGTGCGAGTGTCCTGTAAACAATATTGAGACGATTATAAAAGTGGAGGGCTTAATGTCTTTGGCTAAGCATGTGGGATCCTTCCCCAAGGACTCCTACGCACTGAACCATGGCGCTTCATTCTAGTGGCTTTGCCAATGGGCAACCCATAGAGATAGACAAAATAAAAGAGACTTCATTCGTCTTGCTTCATCCTTGTAACTTAATCTGCGTCTTCAACTCGTTCGTTGGCTACTATGGCGCCTTTTCCTCTCTCCTGTTATTTCACGCCAATTTTAGCTGTTCAGAAACCTCTTTTCCACCCGGCATCCACTCTGAGAGGGTTCCTTATTTTCGGACTTCTTCCCTCGCCTATGCGCTATCAGCCATTATCTCTCTTTCGAAAGATCCATATAGTTGTGTTCAGAATCAAGTACGCGAGCGACAACTAAGCAAAGATTTTGATCGAAGGATAGCCATACGTCCGACCCAGTAATAATCCCAAGTTAGAAGAAATAGGACATTTGACTCTGCATGAACTGCAATAAAAACCTCTGTCGTATGACCGCTTGTTATTATTCCTTTAGTTGTTTGTTGATGTTAAGCCTCGTGCCAAAGCTTTATTAGGAACACGTCTTTTTGTCGAACGGGCCAACGCTGTTAATTTGGGCATCGTCGCCGTGTTGGTGATTCTGAATTCTTCTATTTGTGTAAGCTAGTAATAAGGCTGATCGACTAATTTCAATTGTTGAACCTCTACACATTTGTTTAATGATTGTGTACCAATGAATTTCCTCTTTTCTTATTTTTTACTCTTCGACCCTTTTTATAATATGACGACACTGTCGGTCTCTCCTTTGAACATAGCATTCGCCCCCTGCGCAGGGTTAGTCTAGAATCGCTTCTTGACTTGCATATGCAGAGTCTGCCGTTTAAGAAGTAGCTTCAAGATACCCGACATGCATCAATATACAAAAAGGCATTCAACAGATGCCGATCGCCCCATCCTGCGCAATACCCGTTGCTTTTTGCCTTTAGATCTAAATAATGGTAGCTATACGAGTGACGCAGCGGTACAGAATAATCTAACGGGAGAAAATGCCAGAGGCGGTCCTCATCGAGTGAGAGGCTGCATGCAGAGGAACGGATGATGCATCCAGGACACTATGGTATGGAAATCGTTAAAAAGTAAATAAATTGTTCTCAAGACACATAAAGCCTTACTGTGTTTTTGGCAAACATTGTCTTTAGGTTTCGTGCTATTCAGTATTATCCAAAAATATTTCTGGTATTCAAAAAAATTTATGGTTTTTTTTTAATAGGAGAGGTTTGAGCTTATGGGGGCGATTAGGGGAGACAAGTGTTGCGAGGGGAGAGTGTTTCCTCGCACTACAGTACATGCCATATCGTGTACAATATTACATTACGTGTTTATGTGGCACCTATCCTTACGATTTTTTGATACATCATAAGGTGGCTTACCATTACTATGGGTCATATGATAACGATAAGTGGAAAGGAAGTGGAAACTATACCACTCTTTATGCAGCTGGTTCATTGCCTATATTATTTTTCCTACATATTCTGCTATGATCCTTTATCCAATATCGTGAACTCGAAAGCTGACATTTGTCTTCCATGCTGTAATTACACAAGAGTAAAATATGCCTGCCTTTAACTTTGTTGTTAACTTATACGTAGCGTTTACAATGCAATATTTCCGTTGACCCTTAGCGGCTGTGTATGTATATTCAGTACATACTTAAGCATTGATACGACAAACAGGCACTCAGTAGCGCCTATGGTTAATATGTTGTTTGTGATAATAGCTGATCGCGTAGAGTTAATCATTTGAAAGCATTGATCGTTTCCTTTTTGTGGGCTGCGATATACTACAATGAAGTAGACTTGGGCCGAAGGATTCCACTCGATAAGTCTCGAAAAAAGGACAGAGTAAGATAGACTGCCTCGCAACTATTGGGAAAGCAAGGAGGCGCTGATGTCCGATTAAAGAGAACAATAGATTACGAATGTTTAAAGATTACTATAGTATTTGATAGACTAGAGCAGTCAGAAACGCTTGATATTCTTAAACTAGGAAAGTCTAGATCGTCTAAATTTTGGGCATGGCTATTTTGATCCTATTCAGGCCCCGTTTTAATAGTCCGTTGCTTCCTAAAAATCGTTAATCACCTAGAGTACATCATGTCGTTTCCATTTTGATCTATTTCTTGAATGAACGGGAGGTTTGTTGCTTGTTTCCACAGAAGTTCTAACAGTTCCTTTTTGGATTTGCCATAAATAGTCACATCATAATCTCGATTTTTCTAGTCGACGTGGATACAATATGCGTCTGTTGCCATTATAGCACCGAGAATTTGACAAATGACTCCAAAAGATAATTAATGGCGGCATCTTATCTACGCACTTCGTCACTCTAGGTAGGGTCACACCGGGCTAGGGTGACTCCTGCACGTAAAGCGGTCAGCATTATAACTAAGTCAGTACTATTCAGATAAAAACTTGATTTGGTTTTCGCGTGCTTGGTCAAAGGGTAGTTGATTGATTTCGTAGTGCCTTTTTTTGGGGCTATTTTTCTTCACGGGGTGCTCCCTTCTCCCCCGTATGATTCGCTACAGTTTCAAATTCAATAAGCCCAAAAAAAACAGCAGTTGTCTACAAATTCTAGCGAGAAATAGACCGACCCTATTTCTGTTGCGATGAAATCGCTTTACTTAATTATAAAAGCACATGTAAAAAAACGGATAAAAAAAATCGGCTAACCAAAATCAAAGCTCATCAAGCCAAGTTCGTTTACAAGACCAAAGGGTTCAGTTTAAGGTTGAAACGAGCGTATGTTTGCATGCGCGTGTATGGCCGTACTTCATAAAAGTGATGGATCAATCGTTAAGTCATGAAATAGTTACCCTCTACTTTCAAATGTGTTGCACAGCTAACGAGTTGCGCTCGGTCTGCATTAACTACTGCAGCTCATTTCTACTACATATATGGTTAGGGATTATCGTATTTATCAAAGATAGCAAAGGGATCGACATTACTTTCAAAAGTTCTGAGACGCAAACTGTTTATAGCGGCGCAATATGTCGATAGGAGGTCAAGCAGCTCAGACACCTATTCCTTCATATGTATGTACGAAATACAGACGGGGTGGGACAAACACAAATTCGAAAAAGACTTGACAAATATATACTGTATATTTATAACATACATACGTACCGTATGCATGTTTTCTATACTAAAGTAAAACAGGGACGCTCAAATGATCAAGAAGCTTTCTACTCTATATATGTATGTACATCAAAACTGCACACTATAAGATAAAAACATCAGCACGAGTTCTAGAGCAATAAAAAGAAAACTTGTGTCAGCGAAATATACATATAAATTAAAACGGAAGACATCATTTCCGTTAGCCGCTTCGTCTTGTCCGCGACTTTGGCGCATGAACTCTCGTATGCGAGGAACGCTTTGCCTCTGCTGCTCTTGTCACTATAGTTTTGCCTCCTGCGGTAACGCATCGTTGTCTTAAATTTTTAATCTTATATGGAACTGTTCAAATTCATTTTTGGCCACGAGACGATAAGGTAACGTGGTTATGCTGTTTGCGTGGGCATACGCATACAAACGGCATAAACATAGACGTGAAAATTTTAATTATGAGATAAAAATGGCAGGTGGTCTCGAAAATTGGCTGAAGCATGCCGTGTGCAAAAGCATTTTCCCTTTTGCAAAGAATAGGGGGAAAGTTGAAAAGGAAGAGACAATTGAACTAGAAATTTAAAAGTAATGTATTTGTGGGGCCTGTCTTCCGTTGCTGATACAACGGAAGCGACTGCCCGTTAAGTGCGATTGAACTTGGCGTTGGCTTGAGCTTCCTGATCCCTGCTCGAATACCTCCTGACCTATCTCCTGCCGGTAGAAATCGGTGAACGTTGAAGTACGGTTACTTCCGCTCAGTCCAGTAGAAACAGATTTTTATTATAATCATCGAAAATCGATCTTATTGCAACCAGTCGAAAGAAGTGGCGATCAGTTGAATAAAGCGACGAGACAATCAATGGGTTGATTTCTCACCAACCACCTGTAAGTGGTAAATAAAAATTTACCATTACAATCGACCTCCCGCTAAACCCGTAGAACATTCTTACGTAGACCAACTAGTGCAATCCGTGTTCTAGTTAGAGTGAAGGTCTAACCTAATTTACTTAGCAATAATATACCCAGTGTAGCACGGGACTAAGCAATCAGCTTTTTAATAAGTTTCTGTTTTACCTGTAATAAAAACACTGGCGATAATACTTCGATAATCAGACTCAATCGAAATAAGCTTTTCGATATCATATTCGTAAGTATGCTCGGCACTTGAGGGTCTTACCTGATCAGAGTTTCCCAGTCGAATTAACTTATTAGTTTTCAAAGTGGTAGTTTAAATTAACCTTATACGCACATGTATGTGCGTAAAAATAAAATCTCGATTGTACAAAAAGTTGACGAACAAAAAAATCAACCTTTTTAAAATTGACATTTATATATTTTTTTTTAATCATATTAAAAAAACGAACGCAATTTGTCCATTTAGTGTGAACTCGCTATTTGTTGCTGGGCCTTTGCTGACTGGTCACGTGGTTTACAAGAAACAGGCACGACGAGAACTACTTGAGGTAGTAATCGGTTGATGTACAGACGGCGAGGGTTCCGCCTACAATCTGCAGGATTAGCAGACAAGTTCTACTTCAACAGCTCGACGGTGTCCGGAACACATCTGTCAACCTGGAAGTTCAAAAAACCTGTACGAGGTATTTTCCCTCGATACCTCGCCTCTGTCCGCTTGTCTGTCTCTGCTGCCAACCAGTATTAAGTTCGAGAGCGCTCACGCCTACAAAGAGGAAGCTACATTTGTTTGGGGGACTCGGTGGAGGAAAAGGCATAGGGAGAGAAAGTAAAGGGGGCAAAGTTTGTTGCAGTGGCAACGCTGCAGAAGCCCATTGCGCGACCCTAGGCCCTTTGAAGCGCTGCCGCTGCACGCTCTGAGCTGTCAGCTGCACTTGACAGGACATGCCACGTCTCCCCTTTGAAAAATATCCCGCAGTCACAGCCGACATCGCTTGATGGCACGTCCTTGGTTTCAGTGAGCATTTTGTCTGCCTACCCCCCTGTTCGTAAACTTGACTTTCCACAGTTACCGCCACTGTACATTGTCCATTCTACGGATTCTTGAACTTTCATCTACTTTTATCGCTGTTACAGTTTGAACGCCAAAACAATTTAATACAGCAGCGAAGTAGATGATCTGCAGGTCTTTTTAAATTTTGGCTTTTTTTTTGGATTCGATTCAGACTCATGGTGTACCGCTAGTCCTAATTAGCTTTGCTAAAGGCAAAAAGTCAATTTTGCCTAATCAACGAAGTTGGAGATACTGGCGGTACCACTCGTAATAGACTACTGAATCGCGTTGATATTGCGTTATATTTAACCTTCTCATTGTAGGAGGTCTTTGATTGTATGAACAGAGCCGACACAGATATTCTCATAATCGAGCTTGTCCAAGTTAATGCAGGCTGTACTAAATAAGTTATCATTTTACTGGATTTACATTGCCACATAGTCGTTTGTGGAGCCGTTTACACAGTGAAATGTTCATACAAGACACACCCTCGATTTCCTTGTTTTTTCTGTTATATACTGTAAGTGTTTTGAAGACCTCTCATGAAACATCTAAAAGTTCCCTGAACTAAACTTCGCATTTCCAAAATAATTCTACGCTGATGAGCCCCTGCCCACTAATCTAAACTCTGGTGCTCAGTAGATAGGCCAGTATTTGGTTACCGCCAGCTCCACACGTGAAAATAAGCTAGGTAGCTAGGTAGGTTAGGTTAGGTAGGCAGGCTGCATCACTCCAACGAACCCATGGCACTAATAGGATAATTTTGTAAGCACACTGCAGCAGGCTCGATATTTTAACAAAAGGAGGTATTTTGGTTTTCTTCATCGGGCTCGTCGAATGGCAAAGGAAATGTGCCTCGCCCTTTTCGTCACTTCCCCCTCTCTGAAGTTTCTTTCGTGCTCAAAAAAGTTTGAGGGTTGTGCTAACGTTCCGCCACAAACGACCGAGTCACCAAGAGACCACCGTCGTAGGAAGGCCAAGTTTTCCTTGCAACTTGTAAAATAAACGAGAAAAAGGGTAGGCCCGCTAATTTTGCTATTCTGAGCGTTACTCTTTTTCTTCTTTCTACTGCAGCCCCTGCCGCCAACTGAGAATAACTCTGTACATGGAATGGTCGCTGCCGGCAGGCCTTTTTTTCCGAGACTTTTTGGCTTGTCAGAAAGCAGACATGAGGCAGCACTAGGTATAGTAGGATATGTCGGTAAGGGAACTCTGCTGCTGGCGCGGCACCACGAAAAGGACGTTTTTTGTCTCGCACAGAGAGTAGCGACGGCGGTGAAAAAGCAGCTGCAGGAGTAGTCGCGCGACAAGGATAGCGACGGTAACGTCAACTAGCCTGCAAAATGGCCATGGTATGCCTGCCCGTTGTTAGCTTCTTTTATAGCCAAGCTGAAAGAGAGCCGTCGGCAGGATTTAGATGCTATGCAAACATTAGGGCTAAGCGCCTCTTTTCCATAGAAGCAACTCTACATTAGAATCCAACGACACGTCGAGCAAGCGAAGTTGGGTGGGCCTCTAGCGATGTTCCTGTAGCAATACAATGTCTGCCACCTAATCTTCGCTGACCCCCCTGTCTGTCAGCATGCCCGCTCTAGTCTTCCACAACAAAGGGACTTTTGCCGGCCAATAAGACTGCGATTGGTATTGCGCCCGAGTCCCAGACATCAAAGACTACGTACGTACCGAGTGAGAGCAAAGGAGCGAATGGGAAAAGGTAAACACCAGTCTCGGACTGCAGGGGTCAGTTTGACAAATTTTAAATTTGAGACAAAACTAGCAACACGTAGCAAAGCCAGTGGGTCGTTTACTTCAATTTTTTTCCAGGAAGAGAATACGGGTCCGATCAGACGGGTAACGTAAGCAGGACAGTGGCAATATTTGGTTCGTGCAAGCATAAATCGCTGGTAACAGTATCCTCGTCACATTTTCTGAAACTGAAAGGGCATCTGGAGGCAAACAAGGAGACACAGCAGTCTCTATTGCAAAGGTCAGGACAAACGGACGTTAACGGTAAGTTGAAGAATGTAAGACTGGCAGACATAAAATCAAAAAAAATACCGACCATCCTAATAAACATGGCAACTATGACACTGTATCACAGATGCAATAAATCGTCTATTATTATTAGTAGTCGTTTGACTTAGCTTTATTGAAATGACAAACAAAATAACGAGCTGCAAACGATCGTTTGTTTTGATAAAGTCTATTCTAAATATTCAAAATTTCGGCAAGAGCGGTATAACTTCGTTTAGATATTTCGCAGTAGGCGGCTTAAAACGTTCACGAGTGGAATGAAACGCGTGTTTATTTCACTTTTACGAGGGAACTGAGATATCATCCTGCGTTCGCTCTGACGGGGCTAACGGTGCCTATGTTATATTGGTATGGATGGTGCGCGTATAATTGTTGTTCGGATACAAGGGCTTATAATAGACTTATAACTTTTCAATATTATTCATAGGGTATTTCTTACGGGGAATATAATGATTTTCTCTTCAATACATAGTTGCTCAGGGGACCCCGCAAAACATCAGCCTCAGAGGATTTCAACCCGGTTAAAAATGGCTTATATATTCAGGACGGCAACTTAACGTCAAGTTTAGCGCATTCGTTGCTGGAAATAGCTACCAGACCCGTTACGTGTTTATCATCAACGTTATTTGCGTCGATTGATACGTTAAAAGCACGCCGTTCTACGGATTGGTTTCTTGGAATTAAGATTTAATGCTAATCGCACGGGCGAGACGTCCCTGCGAACACAAATATCCGAGCATCTTCCAAAATGTAAAGCGACTTATCTTGCTTCGGGACGTTTCCCTTATATCAGTCGCATAGAGAACTTACCAGAGCGTAGCCAATATAAACGCGGTTCCTTCTAATTATAATAACAGGCTCTGAGTAGCAAACATGTGCCCCAAATGGATAAGTAATCGTTAACATAGTACGTAATATTTCATTAATTTTTGGTATTTTTGTATGGTATAATTAGGTATATTATCAGACACAGCACACTATGAGGCTGGGACTACAGTGAATGTTAATAGCTACTAGACGGTCCAAAAATGTCCTTAGTAGGTCAATTTGGTTATCCGTTAGTGTTCACTACAACAATATTGTGTTAGAGACATACAGATGCACGCATTTCGCACGTCAATCAACGTCCGCTGTAGTCATACAATGATGACTGGTTCTTCGATAAACCCGCAAAAGACCGGTCCAAGAGTGAGTATCAGATTATTTTCGCCAATATAAGAAGGACAATATTCATGAACGTTAACGTTAAACAGATCGAAGACCTACCCCATTTTTATCGTCTCTTTGCAAACGACGAACCTCCGCTGTAACGTAACAATAACATATTCGTAGAAATATTTTAGCGAGTTTTACCGGGATGCGAACCTGCAAAAAAGACGAGGCGACAGCTAGCAGACCGGTGTAGTGTGGAGGTGGGCGCGGTCCGTTTCGGGTAACCCGATAAACAAAGTTCTGTGGCTGCTCGTCTTGATCGCCTTGCTGTACTTTTTTTCCTCTTCGTCTCTCAACTCTCAAATAATGACATCATAGTAGCAACAACACCCACAGCGTGTTTCGAAACAGGAGTAACTACAAAGGTGACTCCGCTTTGCTGGCCTGCAGAACCTCACTGGCTATAGGACCTTTTCTTGGAGCCGTCGGAGGCCTTGCTGCCGAGACCTATGTTGTTCTTGACAACGGTCGCGACGACCGACTAACCAGAAAAAATAAGTCGTGTTGTTTTTTGTGTCAGTTTAGCGGTTGGCGGTCAGTACAACAGTAACCCCGGCAAGGATCACCAGCCACCATTGCCCGATAAAAAGAACGCCGTAAGCCAAGAAAAGAGATGGGGCCTTTAATGATGATAAACAAAGGAAGGCGTAAGAAAAACGAAAATGTAATTCCACGACAGATATGAGTGCACGCGCGATATATCTAGATCAATGTTTCAGGTGCAGAAGCAGCAGGTGCGCAAAGATTAAAGCGCGATTTGTCTTCAGTTGTTACGATCTACTTCCATGAGACAGCCCATTAACCAAGGAACAAAGGCAGTGATTTATCCTTCGTTTTTGTTTCCTTGTGCTCACTACTATGGCTAATTCAGAATTTTCATTCTTGATATCCCCCCGCTTGTAGATGAGGATCCTTCTTTGGGAAATTCTGGGACAGGGCAGAACGATCTCGGCCGGATTCGTAAGTTACTACATGGGGCACTTTTTCGCCCCTATGTGGCTAATGAAAGTGAAAGAGCTATTTAGCACCTTCATCTGTTTTCATGGCAAAAGCCTGTGATTTTTGCGTCAGATCATTTTTGCAATGTACTGTGCATTTGTAATCACCGCATTCGAGCTAATTGAACCTGCGCGTCTCCATCGCATTGGAAATTTCACGGCCTCTAATAATAGAACCAGAGGCAAATCGCTATACATTACTCGGTCGTGGGGTTTATTTCTGCTGCTGTACACAAGTTAGATATATATCACTATTGCAGCACCTACTAAGAAAGGCAATACATTTGCATATGACTTTTATGAACTCCGGGCCAGCTTTGGACCAGCACATTTGGATCCCAATTTGGCCAAACTATGCAAATTTTATAAGTGGATTGGCTCAGTTTTCCGAGTACCTGCTACATCAGCTGAACTCATGAACAAAAACTACAGCAAAATGCTTAATAAAAGCTAATGTATCTTGATATATAGGCGTAAATTATTGCGCCTTATCTCTGCAAACAGAACTAACTAATGGTTAAGTAGATTTGCTTTGAACGTGTTCTAAAAATGAAGTACGGTAAGAAAATAAACTTATTACCACCACGATCTGCCCACGCTTCCGTTTACGTATCTCGACGAAGATAAAACGAGCTACAGCAATTCCTGCTACCGTTCACAGAACAATTGGAATCTATGTTCCGGCTCTAATGAGCATTGACCGTTAGCTTTGTAGCAAAATTGAATCTCTCTCTGCTCACGTACAATGACCTCGCGGCGGCTCAACCAGCACCGAATGATACAAGTCATAAGATTTACAAATTCAAATGCCAGAGTAACAACTGGATAGGAAGGTTTTTCGAGTCTTAATAAGAATACATAGAAGACCTATAGTGACATCTGTTACGGGAACTCTATTCATATTGGATCTGTGTTCGAGCCAGCGAACAACATATACATATATAGGTAGCTCGAGTCTCCGAACATTTTCTTCCTCCACTTCAAACCTTGCAGTTTGCCCCTTTTATGGTTCATCGTTACTATTCTTCGACCTTCGCCATTATTAGATCAATCTGCGTACTTATCGTTGTCGTTGTATTGCTACAGGTATGAGAATACTAGTTGTCCAAGAAAAAATGGTCAGTGGCAGCATCAAAAATCACATTTAGTTAAGGAAGCGCGATATGTGGACTATAAAAGCATGTTGAAAGGTCCTGCTTTTGCCGAATGGTTGATTGTCAACTTTCACCCAGAAAGTGTTGAAGTGAAAGTGTCACACCCCGCGCGCCTGTGAGTACAACAACATATATTGACTCGTGTATAATGTCGGATAGCGTCAAGCCATTCAAGTGATGTTAACCTCTCTTTCGATTCAACAAGATGCGAAAACAGAATGTCACTTGTATTTTACACACATTTTTTGTCCTGCTTACTCAAAAATCGAGTCTTTTCATGTAAAACGTTATGCTGGACAAAAGCTACACACCTGCATGCTTACCAATAATAATGCAGTAATATTATTTTTATTTGTTTCAACATATATTGAATTACAACATCTTTGGTCAGCGAACCACGCAGTATTATAAATGTTAAGGTACCTAAAAATCTTTGCGCTTTATCTGCATCATCAAGATGAACCGGGCAGAATAAGCTTTAGTATCTGGTGTTTTTCAGAATTATATATTAACTATAAAATGAACATTGTTGCTAGAGCTCATCTTCAATTGTCCAACGCACATGTTCTCATTTGAACATTGAAGCCGTCAGTACTAACGTCGTTTGCGACAGGGACGTTACAAGAAAATCGGCGGCTAGTCAACAAATGATCTCTACGACGCGGAGAATCGCTCATCGACGCCCTCGAAACGATGCATTTTTTATGCTGGTCCGATTCGATTCTTAGGCCTCTCCTACATTTTAGTGCGGCGTGAATTTTCAAAAATTTCTGGTCATGGCCATATATATAGCCGAGGGATCACCGAGTGTTTTTTATTGAGTGAGCCTAACAGTATGTCGTCTGCGATGTGTTACACTGTTTAAAGCCTAATAACAAAGGCCCTTCTAACAGAGAAATCTTATTCATTCATGTTCAAGGGTTGTTAGCCGATAATATTATTTTACGTCTTCTCGAAGTATTTAGACGTCTCACTTTTCGCCTAAGCGGGTCCCTTATTAGTTCTTCCAGGTAAAACATGAGATTTTGTGTTCAACAGGTAACTCAACGCCGCAAGTCTTACAAGTTAGTTAATCAGCTGTTACGCTGTCTTTGCGCTGGGCTAAAACATCTCCGTACCAACGCCCGGCCAAAAACCTTGTTCGTCGCGCGCTAAGGTATCCTGCTTCAAGTATCTTGTCAAATAATACGTAATAGTGCGTGAAAAAGAAGAACGTGCATTGCTTGATTAAGAATGATTATGTCATTCGGTGTTTCCTGCTATGTCGTTTTACGACAGTTCCCTTTATCTTCACTTCGCATTGCTGAACACACCGAATCGTGATCCACTACGGAACCGCTAAGGTAAGTTAAATCGGATAAAAGACATAAAAGAATTGAACTATTGCACAAGCAAATATTCTAACGCTGATAAAGCTATCCGCATCACTCGTTCAACATATATTAGCTGTTGTATCGTCAGTTTTCATCTGCAACAGGCGTCCGTCTTTAAATCACCAGCGGATGCGATCTGTGTCTGCACCCGGACCGTACTCATCGCCTTGGTACCTAATCACAAGGTCAATTTAATCCACATTTCCGCTTTTTATTCAACGTCTCGTTCACACAGCGTTTCCTCAGCTCGCGCGACTTTCACTTCACGGATTGTCGTAATCCTTGCTAACATCCTCACGCAATACCACCATAAGCTTTAGCAAACACCATTACAAATCTTACCGGTCATTGCCCGAACTGTTGGACAAGGGACTCGAATGTGCATTGACAGTTGGGTACAATAAATATGTTTCTAAAAGTGTTGTTACTTTTATGTGTATCCTCTGGCGTCTACGCTTATATATTCCTCCATCCATATAGCTATGGTGCTTGACGAAGCTCACCTTGAAGGCGGAGAACCACTTGCGATAGAAGAAACACTACACAGACAAGTGTACAGATAGAAGATCTGTAGCTTGTGTCTTCTGTTAAAGTCGTCTCAATTTTATCAGGACCACCCAAGAACGCAGGTCAAGTAAGTTGATCGACAGGGGACGTCGACTTGTTCGTTATAGTACTGTTATAACTATATGTATATGTTTATATTGACCACAACACTATAATCACCACTATTATAGTATACCGGGGCATGTACCACGTAATTACAGATAGAACTCGGCCTTTTTGGCCTTTTCCAACTGGGCTTCGTGTAGGCAGCAACGAATCTATAGACAAAATCGTTTCCAATCAACTACAGCAAGAAGCTACGAAGGAAGTCCGAGCGACGAAGTGGGTCTAACCCGCACCCGCACCAACTCGCGTTCAAGTGTCTGAACACCGCTGATTTCTGCCTCTGCTGATCCTTCTCGCGTCACCGGGGGGAAGAACACAAGTAGGAGAAGACAACGAACAAGATAAAAAAGAAGAATTTATCGGGTGAGAATGACAGCGCTCGAGCTGCCAACGGCGCTGCTGATGCTATTGCTGCCCGACTACACGGTCAGAGCGCTAACCCGCGCCGGAAAGGGCAGGGAGCCAGTCAAAGTACCAGGCGCAGCAGCGACGGAAAAGTCGAAGTTATAACGGTGGTGGGTTCCCCCTTCATCGGCTGCTGGCTTTTTTGATCAACAACATTTTGTTGCCAACAACACCAGTATGATTTTGGCAGTTCTATCATCATGAGTATCATCAACGCCAACAGGATCAAGCACCATCAGTAGGGTAATACTATAGTAACAAACATCTACGCATCTGCTTCGTCCTTTTCGACCACTTCGATTCGTTTGCCATCGGTGCGGATCGCTACTGCCGCTGTTGCACTTTGTTGCAGCCACTGCGTCAACCACATTAAGTAGTTAAATCCCTCTTGACATTGCTGGCTGCAGTGATGGCAGAGAGCGCGACCACAGCGTTCCCTCTTGATGTCCAGGACTCTGATAATGAGGATAACATGAGAATTTCGTCTCTGTGACGCCTAGGCTAAGAACGAAGCATCAGAAAGATACAGTTATCGATGCCACGCGTTCGAAGACGATGACAGGGAAACAGATGTCGCATTGATAATGATGATATTAAGCTAATGTAGAGGAGAGGAAAAATTTGTTAGCGCATTCGGATTCCGGCTGTCATATTGGCTTGTTGAAGAAGTGTTGACCATTTTTCTCGCCAGATGGGTTTTAAGTAGCACACGTTAAACAATCAGAGTCGCGTCGGTGTTGGCGTCATTTGAAAGGTGAGATTTGGCAGTAGTAAATGGGCTAGAAGTGCCTTCATGCAGGCTAGGATAGAAGGCCCTAAAGACGGGAAAATTTTAAATATTTCTCAAGCATATAAAAAAATCGTGCTATTTATGGTTGAAATGCGCTATCGGAAGAGACGGCCCAAAGACGGTTCTGTCGCTTTCGTTCTAAAAATTTCGATAGAGGAGAGATGCTCCTTGTAGTGGTCGACCAATTACGGGGAAAACTGACGAAGTTACTGCGAAAGTTGAGTAAGAACGTCACGTATGTAGTCATGAATTAAAACATCCGCCATCAAACGGTTTTAGATCATTTGAAGAAAACTTGCGTTATAAAAAGCTCGATGCTTGGATCCCACACAGATTGACGCAAAAGGATTTACTCGACGGTATCCTCATCTGCGGTATTCTTCAGGAACATTACGAAGGAGAGCTATTTCTATAGCAGTTGATCACCGGCTATGAGAAGTAAATCGCATACAACAATAATATGCAAATAAAAAAGGATCTGCTCAATAATGTGTGGCAAAACCAAGACTGATGTCATAGGTGGTAATTTTATATATTTGGTGGAATTGGCAAGTAACCACACATTATGAATTGCTACCGCCTGACAAATGACGACCGATTCAGGTTTCTACAACTAACTAAATTATAGCAAGTTATAAAAAAAATGAATCGAAGGGAGCCCAGTGAATAGCAAGTGTGTTGTCTTCCACCACAAAAACAGATCTTGCACCATCAGATTGTTATCCGTCTCGGCCTCTACAGAACTCCCTTAATTTTGTTTTAAGTAAACAATGTAAAGATCACATATCGCAGTTTAGCGCCCAGACATCGCAGATATTTTATAGTGATCGATCAAAATTGCGCAGCTTTAGTTTTGTAATACTATTTTAAACTATAAAAAATATTAAAAAACAATTGCTGCAATTTTGGCTTAAAATTATCAATATTTCTTCGATAAACCATATATATATATATATATATGGCAATTAATTTTTAAATAATAGCTAAAATAGGACCAGCACTCCAACAGCAGCTGCGTGCGATTCCTTACACAGAGCTGATACCCTATAATTGGTAAAAGTGCAAATAAAATCACATTATTTAAGCACTGCAGGTATTCCTCAAGGATCTAAGCCATAAGCTTTCTATATATGAAATTTTATTACTGATATAAAAATTAGAATCGTGACTGTACTTATCTTGTCGCATTTATAAAAAGAACGGGATAGTGATGAGGAAGCTATACCTATCCCTATAAAACACAAATCCATAATTTGTCCGAATGCGTGCCGCTCCCTCTGTTTAAAAGTTGATATTGTCCATAGATTTCCATTTAGACCCATTTTGTTATAACTTGCTAACAATACACAAGTTTTTCTTACGCGGACTTTCAGTACAATGGCGTGGACGCAAGCAAACCTTTTTTATGTAATGTATTGTTTACCTCACGGTGCTAATGGGCCTGGATTTAAACAAGGATTCTTTCATTCGAGTCTCGACCAACACTTTCATTTTACCAGACCTTTATTGTAGATACGTAACAGCCATCTGCACTAACCTATTATTTACATATCACTTATTTACTCACGTATCCATAGCTACCAGCAACATGAGGCTTTTAATTGTATTTATGGCTGCAGGTAGCTTAATTCATCTGGTGGTTAAAATCAAGCTCCCCTGTGATATTTCGGTAAATTCCCAGTTTTATTTTCTTAGTTAGAACACGCTTATCGTATCTTGAGACGTGAGGAGTGGTCTAAATACTGTGATCAGCGTGGCGTTCGTTACTAACGGATTGCCTTTGCCAGTCGTTTTTCCGACAGTATAAATTTTGCGCAGAGCGTCAAGAACCGAAACGAATATATATTACCAAAGCATCACTCAATGGCTGCCCATCTGTCTCAGTCTTCGTTTGGCAACCAGCCTATATTAGCGAACGGTAAAATCTATTAGGGACATTCATTTTACATGCTATTATATAGAAAGTATATAGGTTAGTAAGTGAACGAGTTCGAATCGTCTGGACCCGGTTGACCACCGACTACGAAAACAATTTCGGAGCAATGCGCTCACTTGTTAGTAACTTCAATCTGGCCTGTGACGCACGACCCGAAATAGGTAGACATAATAGCTATTCATTTTGATAAAGATGACATTCGTAGTACTTTCGTAGATGACACACACACATATATAAGTAATTGATTGCTATGATAAACTAGGCGCACTATATGCTCTCCATCAGCGTGCATAGTCATGGAGTCGTTTTGGTTTCGTAACGTGCGTGTACGATAAGCAGAAGCGCTACATGTTGTGCACATCACTATGTGAGGATTTTGAAGGCCAAAGTAAAAGCAGCGGCTATGTACCAGCATAGCTTGGCTATATTGGTAATAATGTCAACTTTGACACCATTTCAGCAAATCGCATTGATATACAACAGCATTGCACTAAAAGTTAAAGAATTGCTAAAATGTTGATCTGAAAATAACTTCACTCTTCCAGAAAGCAGTGGTTTCGTGACCTCAGAGATTCTCCGGCTTAAATTTGCATAGACAGATTAGAAATAAGACTATGCTGTACAGACGGCTTTGTTTATATTTGTGCTAATGTGTTTGTTCAGCTAACAAAAGGCAGCTCGATTTTCGCACTTCTATCGAACGCATCGACGAGCTGTTGGCTAACGTGGAATGGCCAATGTCAGGCCCAGTAAACGTAAGCTCTTACCAATAACTACACGTTAGAAACTCCACATGCATCCTTATAAGCCGTGTGCCCTGTTAGCCTATCACGTTTGCCCAGCAATGTCAGAGAATGTTTGCAGAGAAGGTGGGTCAAGGAACTGGTTTCTCCATCTCGCATAAAAAGAACATTACAAAAAATAGGATATTGACTCGAGACTTGTCTGAGGTCGCCTGATCTGCTGTACATCAAAAATTTTAGCCGTAATACGTAATAACATGCATTTCTAACCGAATTTTCAATCGTTTTTACACGAAGCTTTGAAATAGACCAGACAGTTGTGAATCGTATAGTGTTTAACCTCACGAAAAAATTCTTCAGACTCTAATCCTTTCTAGATCAAGAGGTCAATCTGCGCGTGGCTGCGGTGCATGGTGTGTGAGTCCAACCCTTTGTCCTTGAGCACCACTCTCTACTTCGTGTCCATACTTAGCCACGCACTGAAGTCCTGCAGTCGTTCAACAGAGGGTGATTTCGAGGATTTCTTAGCGGTTTGTCACGAACATGGTAATATTTTCGTGTTTTCAACAGCCTGTAGCAAAAGGCCTACCTGCTGGCATTTATTATGGAACACCATAGCAAATAGTCTGATTTAACGACGCGATTGCTCTCCCGGCGCGCGTCACATTTATAGCATGAAGTCTGTACAGCATATGGCTATTCGCAGCATTGATTGACAACATTAGAACTAGGGCTTCATTGGCTCGTTCACTCTACCTATTACTGGCTGCCTTAGTTAACCCGTAATCTTCTCCCGTAATCTATACGTATTTGCCGTATATCGCAGACTTTTCGTAAACACGGCAAAGCCGTATTTAGAACTCATTATTGCCAAGTGTTATTCTTCCCACTTACTTGAAATATGTTATCGGTACATTTTTCTGTTAGGTGTTCAAACCTAACCTACCCCAAGCTCTCTCGATCGTCAGTTGCCGTCTTTTAATAGCGTCTCAGACTCGCGCAGCTCAGTATATACGATAAACTGATATAATTATGTGGTATTATCATAAATATTTCGTGGGTATTCCGATCACAGCGTAGAGCTCGAGAAAGCCAGTTATGCTCGACCAGCAAGTACTACATGTACAAGCGGCGCGGTCAAATATTATATATTGCAAGAAAATGGAAACTAAATCAAGAATCATTCACGGGCGCTTCCATGATCTGAAGAACAGTTAATATTTCATGCTATAATGTCCTAATTAAGACATGCGGAACTTGATAATGCAAACGTGACAAAATAAAATAACTTACTGATCCAGTGAGCATCGGATTGCGGAACTTCCACTCACCGACATAAACGGAACACTCACAGAATCATGGTTTAGCAAAAACATTTCTAGAGAGCGATGCGTTCGTATTATGACCCACTCAATTGTCTGCGCTTACACTATCAACTGGAATGCAACATTTTGGCCATGATCTATTATAAAAGGCAGCTATTCCCCATATTTCCAATAGTGTTCAGATAGCGCTAACTGATAAAAGCCATTAACAAACACACAGAAGCCGAGGTACGGTAAAGATAAGGATAATCAAATCGCGAATAATATGCCTACGTATATCCGCGAGAGTAGGTCTCGGCGACCCTTGCTAGCCGACCACCGTTCTATACTATTGTAGCACCATATATGTTGATGCTAGTAGAAATATATGAAAAAATCGCTACTGTCGTCGCATGAGGTCGACTCAACAGATTGACTGAGTTGCTAATTAGGCATCTGCTGCAATTGTCCATCTGCAATCGTTTATGTTTAGTTATTTCGCTACTGACGGCATCGGCAAGGGTCATTACGCCGGGGGCTTTTAACTGCGGTGCGCTACTATGGAAAGCACCGATGCTATCGCGGCGATAAAATGTTCGTATGTTCGCCGTCCTGTCAGCTGATTTGAGCACGATTACGCTATTTGTGAGCCATCTGCTGTGCTTGCTCTGTTGTTGAACACGGATGACGCATCCGTGATGGTACGCCATAGTCGAGTTGACTGTTGACGCGGTTCGAGTCCAATCTCTACGATGGCACAGTGACGCTAGTACTTTTTATGATAGGCCGGAACGACTCGATTCATCTGCTCTATTCCGCAGCTGAAGCTTACGTCTTCATATAGCGAAAGCTTCGCTTATATGTCTAACTATGGACGCGACACTCGTAGAACAGCGGATGTAATAGCAGTAGCAGTAATACAGTTTGGTGTCGTGGCGTTTGTTATTGCTACAATTGTTATTGTTGTTGCCGGGTGCCAGCGCATGTCGTTGGCTAAGTTTTCTTTCTCTGATACTGTGGCCCGTAGCGGCTGCCCGCTTTTGGATCGTTGCCTCCCATCGCTAGCCACACGGGCATTTATCGGTGTGCGTTTGTCTGGCTTGTTCGGCGGGGCAGAGACGACAGCGAAAAGAAACAGATGGCCATTGCCACATACCAACAACGATATTTGTTGGCGCGGATGCCGTTTACCATCACACACACTCACTCACGCACACGCATGGATACATACACAAACACGAAACATAACCGAGATTCCGCGCGTACTCATATACGCATACATTGTACATGGGTAGTAAGTTCTTCACGGAAGTCTGGTATTTGTTACACTCCCCTCTGATAATGAATAGGCCACAGCGGAGACTTATCAACCCTCCTGCCTTGCCCCCCATCGTCATCTGTACAACCGCCTTGGTTCGATTTGTCTTCTAGTGGTCAACGATTAATCAACTTGCTGATGTCTGCTTACCTGTATAGGCACAGCAACACTCACAGACTGTATTCCGACGGGGGTAAGGAATGAGGTGGCTGGTTTTGTGCCGTTATTGCCTCTGCCAATGTTATTGTTGTTGCTATGTGCTTGCTGGTGTTGAAACGATATACACTGATAAAACCGTTGGATTTTGCCTCCGCACGGCTGTATGTACCATTGACGTCTAGGGTGAATCTAACACAGCTGTCGGGCCCGTACTCACAGACAAACAGGAAGTTTTATCACAACATGGTATGTCCTTAATACGCGTGAGTGCCAGGAAGCGGCAGTGCGACCTTGTAGCTGCATATCGACAGCGTGGCCTGTTTATGACGATAGACAACGTGTTTGCCTAAATGATGAGCATGGAAATAAACGTTACAGTAAATCTTCGTTGTATCCCACATAAAGATATATTACCCTAAGCTGCAGACGAATACCGTCACGGGACACGTTTAATATTGTACACTGATACGATTATATAGTATCCGGTCATTTGGCTTATGCGCCATTTTGTTGCCCTAAAGCTAACGTGAATGCTAACATATCTGTCAGCTTCCGGCTGTCCCCAGTGCAACTCGAACGTTTGTTTGAATATGGATTTGAACAGAATCCAAAGACGGTTCAGTTGTATGGCGTAAAAACTACGCAACAAACGAAAGATATACAAATGCAGCCATTTCCATGATATAATCAGTTTTAAGCAATTATACACTTTTCACCTATTATATTGTCGCTACCCTGAGATAACTGGTTTAATATCCTGCATGGACTGCAGGAAGTTATTAAATGACTTTACGTAGCGTGACGATAACAGATGTTCATCTGGGCGGAGGCAATCTACTGACGAAAGAGATCGTACCTCAGAAAACAAATTCTAACGCAGCCAGTCACCAATAGCTTAGACTTCCTTGCCATTACTCCTGAGTTCTATCAATTAGCAATAAGCTACTATTCCTTACATTGATTTACCCTTGTATAATATGATGTACAATTGTTTTCAGATTCAATCGATTCAAGTAAGCTACACCCAAGAGCACATTTTCTATACCCAGAAAGGAATCCAATGGACTTCAAATTCACTCCAAGTTGCTTCTCCGTTCTCTCTGACAGAAGACGCGCGTCCTGTATTCAGTAAGAATTTGCCTAAAAAAGACGCATAAATGCTGGCAGCAGTCGTTCCTAAACGATTTCCACATACGGAAAAAATAGACCAGCGTAGAGCACAGTCGACCGTAACATTCCTGCTTGAAAGATCCCCCCGTAACAGAAAAAAACTCCTTCCTTCTATAGGATAGCCGTCCGGGTGTAGTTAGCACGAATGAACGAGTTGTTGGACTACAGCTGTAGGATGAGTGACCCTGTTGCGGCTAGAAACAGCCAGCCGGGTCGTGTTGGTTTCTTTTGTGTCAACGTTTAGCAAACAGAGGTGTCTAGGCTATTTTGCATTTTCAGACATACCTGGAACTAACTCGAGCAGATTTCAGATAAATGCGAATGGTAATAGCATGCGGCCCATATGGAACACGTCGAACCGGCTGTAGGCCTGCCGTCGCTTGCAACGTCTACTCTGTAGATGGGCATTCTTGCTGCCGTGGTCGCACTCTGTAGCCTATGATGAATGGTCTGTACGTGTCGCGCCGTTGTACCATATCTTCCTTACTTATTTTTAGAAGGCACAATTTATACTCACCCATAAAGGAAACACGCAGCAAACATAGCGGCGGGACTTAGAAACAGTGGGATAGCCTATTCGGTACCTTTGACTTTTTTACTGGAGACGGACTCTAAGGGAAAAACAATCTCTGGGCTAGGCTTAACCAGCAAAGCTTTCTTTGCTGTGCGAGTGATGATGGCTTGCTGGGGTGCTGCTTGGAAGTCCTGCAGTGACGCTCATGATAGGCATGCCTGCCACAAGTTGGGGGACACATGGCCAAGCTGCTCGGCCTGGAATGAATCTTTCCCATCATATTAATCGCCTCGAACTAGACGAGAAGCGGATGGTAGAAACTAGAAAGGGTATGCATTCTACCGCCTTACGTCTGCTCCAACTGTTGCAGCCGTACTAATGGACGCTAGGCTGTCTTTGTAATCCTTATATAGTTCTTTAGCTTCCTGCTTGCTCTATGTTCGTTTCCTGCCCTACCAAAGATTCTCACACAGGAAGTGCTGGAGCGCCCGAACAGTGCTATGAATTCTGGTTTCTTAGATTGGGAAATTTCTGGAATCTCGGAAGTACATTATAGAACGAAGGCAATAAATAACTAGGCGAGAAGGGGAAGGAGTAGGCTGCTGACAGCGAACTTCCAGTAGAGGAAAGTTTCCGCCAAGGCAAGATTCAAATTGTGCCGGATATCGGCACGCAGGTCGAGATTTATTGTTCTAATAGTTCGAGGTCTTAAGGCTTGCTGTAGCATGCCTTTAGAGATGATCCAAGGAAACGACAATAGCGGAACATCAGCGCGGGCTAGATTCCAATTTTATAAGAACGTGTGATGAACGATTGTCAGGCGATTCAAAGCGTCGATACTGGATCTACAAGCCGGAAGCACCAAATTACATTTCCTGTATACTTTTCAATAAATATATTCTAAAAAACATACTTATTTTGTTATTATTATAGCTTAGCAAATCAAATATACAGTAATAGCTATCGAAACAGTTAAACGATTAAAGGTAGATTGTTATCGTTTACAGAGCACTATATTGACTCCAGTCTTATCCGATAGCGACTTCATCCTTAACAAAGACGACTTTTCTAAACGAAGTTATTCAAACAGGTCATATTGACATGAAAACTATATGACCATATATACGTGCATGCCTTCGGCGTTGGAATTATCGTTTATATTACACCTTTGGGGCCTTTTGTTCGACAAACAGAACCACCTATACGAGTAACGGTAATTATGATATTGACCCGCCCTGTAATGCGATTACTACATAAAGGTGATAAACAGCAGCCAAATATTTGTCTAAAAATACTTTCGTTTTCAGTGAATTTCGGGGGCCCAATTTTGTCTATATTATATTTATTGCTAGCTAGTACCACCGTCACGGACAATCGTTCTATCTCGTTTCGTTGAAGTCCACGCTAGTATATCATGTCAATCGCGAAATTTGCATGTAACAGGGGGGGCCTGCTATCCGAATCATCGTCGCTCTCTTTATTAGGAGCATGATTAACGAGCGCAAAGTACTATATATATATAATTATTTGATATTTTTACTATAAAGCTCTATTCAGTCCCGTTTGGTCAGGGGGGTGTACAGATCTAACAATGACTTGAATATACTATAATCACAATCTGGCCGTGTAACGTAACAACTGGGACCTGTCCATGCCTGTTGTCACCGATATCTGTGGATTTTCGTACATGGAATAAAGATGATCGCAGGACACCCCTCGGCTGTAATCGGCTCCTTGGCCAGTTCCGACAATTTATGATACGTTTTTAAGGTGTAGTTTGTTAAAATGTACGCGAAGACATGCCATGGTATTTTTCAACGTCTATTATTTACATATCAAATTCGCGACAGTCCATATATGACCGTATTTCGTGACCTCATAACGCCCCGTGAGGCCTCTAGCATAAAAGTCAACGCGTGGGGTCGGATCATCGATAACAATAGTGACATCAACAATCACCGTTCGCCTAGCTGGCGTCTCGTGGGTAATTTTTATAGGCGTACATCTCGCTAAAGTTTAAATTAATTTCTATGGAATAAGTGTTTTTCCATGAACTAGCGAATGTTCATTTACTAACATTGTTTTATTAGGTGTTGTTAACAGCAAGCATGCAAATACAGAAATATAAATGTCTTGTACTTCAAATCGATCATCTCAGTCTCAAAATTAATATCCCCCCGTCTCTACAGCCACCCCTATTTCGCAATCTTCCCTGCCGTTTCAGAGTCGGCTATTCGAATCTTCCCATAGTACAAGATTAACGGCTGACTCCAATGGTTATACCGATAGACTGACGCCAGGTTTGGATCAGGGATACGACGACTGGGTTTGGTGCCGCTGCCGTTGACTAACCGCTCTCCGTCTACGATTTATTGCTGCGGGAGAAAAATCATTGATGACGAGTTCGTGCTGAGTCTCGGCCGAGTAAATGTCATTGCCTCAGGGTTACGCTTGTTTGATGTAACAGTGACAGCGACTGGCTTACGAACGCCAAACAACACCATAAAATAATAACTCCAAATGTAAAACATTAAGATATTCTAACAGCATCGAGAGACATCAGCACGTACCGATATTTTCTGGGTATTCACTTTGTATAAAAAAAAAAAGTATCTGAATGAATGATTCGTTGTACTTCATCATCATTTAAATTGCTACATTTTGCATGAAGTATAGTTGTCAACAAACTAATGCCTGCATATAGGGCGTATATCATGGACCCATCGTCTACATATGCGGCGAAAGCAGGTACATGTTTGTTTATCTTGCGACGGTCTGGGATGTTGAATTTCGTTCGTCGCTGATAGTGTGGCGCTTGACCGTCGCGACGCTGCGATAATATTCGATAGGTTAGGTACTCAGATACATAAGAAAACAACGCATGCCTCAGGTGAAGCTAACGTGAAACGTATTCGTTTTTTTTTTTTTCGGACACATAGAGCGAGGGCCACGATCAGCTTCAAGAGCGGCGAAAACGATTAGCGGTCAATGAAAATCTCAGTAACAGTCAAGAAATTAAGGAAAATCATCGTACTGGTCTTTATTACCGAGCTGAACGCTGTGGATAAATAGATTTGTTACACAATTCCACGGGGTTAGTAATAAAGTGACGTAACCAGCAACGATCGGATCATGTATGGGAGTACTAGCTTTTGTACAGACGTTAGCGTAGCGTGAACTATGTCGCGCAAATTCGTACGTCTCATATCTATCAGTCAGGATCAGTATCTATATAGTAATTTTCATCAGTAGGGTGTCATTGTGCATTACGTTAAATAATTTCCATATGCTGATATTTGTTAGCTGTATATGTGCTAAGTCATTGAAACTTGTTGATCGTATCGGAATCTGATCGTTTACCTTAATGAGGAGGCTTCTCTAGCGGCTTTTTTTTTTCGACAGTTTTTAAAAGGGGCGCAGCCGGCTTTTGAGGAACTTGAAGTTGTGCTTCGAAGAAAAAAGGTTTACATTCACGATACGTTTCAGTATGAATCATCTGATTTTTTACTGCAGAATTGTTACAAAGAAGACAATGCTGATGTCAAGCGGATGATGTCTGTAGCTTCTTTCATTCGATCATAATTTTTGGGTGATTTCTGCCCGTGCCAGAATTACAGCGACACGTGATTATCAAGAGTAATCGTTCTCTACTACTCGGTCTTATATTGTGAATTTTGCGAGCCGCTGTGGCAAGGGCAATCGTAAAATAACGAGGACATCTTCACTTCACAGAGGGTGAACCGTGGGCTCGACCCACCGACCTACGGGCCCTTATACAACGAACAGAACACGTTCGTTTCATTATGGCCTGTCTCTTCTTAGAAAATGTTTTTTCCGTCGAGCTGAGGCCGGTGCTCGACCGCCGAGCGCCCAGGAACTTAAAAGATGACGTGACTCTAATTCGCTTAGAGGTAAGAAACCGACCGTTGATGCACCACCAGAAAAGAAGACGATCCGAAACAGCGGAGGAAACAGAAACGCACTGAATGGAAGCAAATGCGTGATTTACTCTGTGCTGTTAATTTACTTTCCGCTTTCGTCAAACCACAGTGGCCTACAGTATTGTTTAACTTTATGCGACGTTTCGAGTAACATACAAGTAAAAATGGCGTAGAGTAATCTTATAATTTTTACCTTGTAATTTCCTTTTTATATCTGGTTTAAAATTCTACCAAAAAATATAGGGAAATGCTTTTTAGGTTGAAAAAAGCGTCATTTATTAGCGCTATCCTTTAGCCTTGCCCCCTCCTGAAATTCCGTGAGTTTTTCAAAATGTTTGAGTTCTCCGCAGCAGCTTTATTTGCGCTTAATATGCTCCCTGTCAGCAGAGCAATGGTAGGGTCAAAACGTCACCCGTTAGGAAAATTGAACAAAAGATTTCATGTGGTTTGACTGTTGCTTTCATTGTTCCCAATGTAGGAGTAACAGTGATATACACTGATGAGAAAATACTTGCAAAGGGTCATTTGAGAGCTAGAAATGCTCGGGTGGATTTGAACGTAGTGTACCATTGTATCCGGCGTTTACTGCGCGCAGTTGCTAGTAATCTGTTTGTCAAGCGCATGCCCCAGAGGCGAGCGCAATTATTCATCCGAGCTCAAGGCGTCCTTAATGGGGGGGGGGGGGGTCGAATGGGTATAAAATGTGCTGTCTACTTAAATTCTTTCTAGCTGCTAATAATGATACGGTAGTAAATGGCGACGCATCTGCAATGAAATACAGGTCATACGGGCAAGTTATAATACAAGCTGAGTTTTTCCCTAATGCACAAGCCCTATGTATAATCAGCGTCAATTAGTCTCTAGTAGAGGCAGATGTGTTTTAAGAAGTCCGACTCAAGGCGTTCAATGAATTTAACGTAATTCATAGCCTAGAGTTATGCTGATGGAAATGAAAAGCTTGTTATTATTGACATTTAATCAAAGAATCTGCCTTGCACGAAACCCTTCGGGGCTGTCATAGTTTATCGGTTTAGCCGTATATGTAACATGTACGTGTTTGGAGCGTGCAGTGTTTGGGAACCCGCTTGGAATGCCGATTGTATACAATAGGCACCAACGATATCTATCAATCATTAATGGCATGATCATATAAGTTATACGCGTATAACTCTTGCTCGTTTGCTTTTACTGCACTATTATCCACGTAATAACATCTATGTATCAGCTGAGTGGCTGCGTACTGTATTTGCCTGTGCAGATTGGCATCGTCACGGCCATCTTCATCGTCGACATACCCTCGATGGCATCATGTCGTCATAGATGCTACATCTTATGTCCCGTTGCGTTCCCGGCGCGATTCCTTCCGTGTCACCGCGCCACCAGATGACTGATTGCGAATGATAGTAGTGCGAGAATAATGCTTATCGGCTACATTGAACGAATGGACGGCGATAGTGGGGCCTGCTTCGATGGTATCAGAAGCGGAGTCTGCTGGTTAGGAGTCAGCAATATACAGTTCCTCCAACGGAACAGCAACGCAAGTCTGGTGAGCATGATACGCGTTCTTACATAGATGCATTACGCTGTCACCGCCTATCTGTCAAATCTGCCAGACGTGTTCCGATAGCGTACAATGCGTGCATGAGGGTCGATTCAATGCAGTTTGAAGTTCTTTTCTTTTCTGCTACTTCGGCGCTTCGAATGCTTTCGCTGTCATGGCTGTTTCAAATGTGAAGTAGCAGCAATAGCGACTCACATAGGTCATGTTAATCGATCGCTGTTCGATCGATTAGATGGGACAAAGAAAAGTAAGATAAGAGAAAAGTTTAATTATAGTAGCGTCAATATTGGACTTGTGCTGCAGTTTGATTACTAGCGACTGCATGGCCCTGATCTTGTTCGAAACCAATGATGAGTCGGCCATTATCACACCTAGTCGCTGTTAGCTGAAGAAGTAATTTTTTATTCACTTCCTAAAGAGTAGAATGTCAAGTTCTAGCTCAATCGTAGCACTGCCGCGTCTAGAAGACAAACACCGACGCGTGTCTCGTCGACAACTATATGTTCGACTATTAACAGACGTTATTTAATCACTGCTTTCAGACTGTATGCTTCTTTGTGTTTGGCTCGTCTTTTTGTCTCGAGCTATGTATATCTGCACAAGCTAATTACAGGACGCTGCCACCAGGACAGCGGGTGATAGATAGCAAATGGCCGCCGCGACTATAGCGACTTTTTTCCAATCGTACAAGTATGTACAAAGGGGACAACGCTTTAAGTACCCAAACACAGTAATGACAGCCATGCCAATGCAACACCGACAGCATCTTACAATAAAGTCAATGACAGCGCGCCTAGATTTAAAATTGGCGCTAGTGTCTTTGCTCACTGTTGCACGGTTGACGATCATTAACGAGCACTTCAACTACGATGATGACGACGACAACGGATAAACTGATAGGCCGATGAAGTTGCTTTTTGCCTAACGTAGAGATCGGAAAAGCTTCACAAGTTTTCTCGATCGGAAATGTGGCGTTAGCGGTTCTCATAAACGATTAGGTTAGCCACAGCACTAGTAAAAATACAGCCAGCCATCTGCTATTTAAAGAAAACATTAGCAAGATAAAAATATATGTTAAAACTAGGTTTATTTGATTCATCTCCAGTCAGATCTTTTCAAAGAACTTTCTAAGAATGAACGGGAATAGTTAAAAATAATACGGGAAAAACTGTCGAGGCATAAAAGCGCTTTATCGCATTAAAAATTCATACGAGGACAGGTTGCGTCATTATACATACATAACATAACATGCTAGTTATCAGCTTAACTTTGTCTATAAGCTTATTGGCATAAGTTAATTGATGAAAACCAACAAACTAAATTAAGCATCGTAAGAAAGCGAATTCGCCGTATAGGAGAGCTCGAAACAAGAATGAACGATGAGTACAATGTAACAATCAGTTGACACAAGGAGCTCCTTGATTGGTTCCATTGGCTTGATTGTCGAATTACTAAATGGCAATTCTAATTAAGGTAAGACGTGCTCCTCGCGCTTCTAGATACGTAAAAGTAACCTTTAACTGGAGCATGCGATATGGTTGTTATATTGTGTAGAATGTTTCTGGTTTGAAAGAAGCGTAGTTCTAGTAAATACGGTTGATGTTTACCCTTGTCCGCTTCGTGTCTTGCCACAGCGTCCAATACATCGGACACGAACTCCTTATAAAGCCAAGCGTGTTCAGTTAAACACTACGAATGCATAATGCTATTCATTCTTGCGCAGAAGAGGTTCCTCTAAGCTAATGTGACCTGTCACTAATCGTACACCCCAAAAAGCTCGCAGCTTTTCTACGTTAAAAGGCTCGCTGTCCTCACGAAGGCCCACTGCCTTGCCATCGACTGGTGTTGACTTCTTCGTGTGCCATTCTAGTATCGGGTGTGATATCTTAGTGGGGATTCATAAAACAAAAGGCCGTTTAATCTCGCTTTTGGAGCTTTCGATACTAGGAGACGATCGGCTATGACAAGGCGTCATTGTAAAGTTAACTATATATAAGCTCAGGCTTCAAATATGTTTTTGGTTAATCTTAAAAAAATTGAAGCAGGTGCATTTGTTTTATGTTCTCACTTTGTACTTTTAGCGCATTTATCTATTATTTATTTAGTTGGCTATGGATGGGCTCCAACTCTAGTAGTATAAACTAAATCGGCTGCACGTATTGCGACCAGATGGCTTGATACAGTCCTCAGTATGATGTCCAAGCTTTCCATTATACAAAGCTGCCTTTAATGTTAAATATCACTCCTCAGTTCTCAGGAGAATTCAAATTTCTACAAGTTCTCACGAACATACTGTCGGCAATGATTGCCCAATACGGCTATTACTTGCAATGTCTTCCGAACAACTGATGAGGGGAGACGCTGTATAGTGCTTGCGTAACATACTGCCATTATGATAATTCTAGACTTCGACTGTATATCGGTTTCTTCAATAAGAACGAAGCCTTGCATAAGAAATGTGTTGTCTAGTTTATGAGACAGCCATCCCTATAATCACAGACTAGATGTATGAAATAGCCTTTTCTAACTAAAGAAATAGTTTTTCTTTTTTTTTAACTATTAATGCCATTTTTATAAGTTCATCCGTATTTGTTAATAAGCACTTTCTTTACCACAGTAACTCGGTTCTGATACTTCTAAGGGATTGGTATCTACAGACCCCACAAAGCATTTCTTTACCTGAGTAAGAAATTAACTCTCTGTTGTTGGCTGAGTCAGCTCATCAACAGGGAATGCGGGCTGAATTCAATAATATGTTGGGCATAGAGGTCCACAAATATATGGTCTATTTGGCTTCCAGTTTTTCACTGGACGTTTAAATAAATTGGTCTTTAGAAGCCACTTTTTCAAGACAAAACTCAACATAGGGGTAAATCCCAATGATATGAAAAAATCCAAGAGCCCACTGATTGGCAGTAAATTTCAAATGGCCATTCTTCTATCAATAATTTTTGTGGAGACAACAGTTCGATTCAGCACTACCAAAGCAGCCGGTTAATAGGATCGGATATGGAGGAATGTCCGATGCACGCGAACAAAAGGCCCACCTGGTCTTGGTAGTTGAAGCTTCGAGAACTAAACGAGACCATGTGGTAAACGACCGTACGCGAAGGCCTATTTTCTTATTGAAATAGTTCACCTTCCAACAGACGCTTCTTCATTGCTTTACATGCAGTTATACGTGTGTGAAAACTAGAACGTTGCGTTGCGATTGATTGCGATAACTTGATTACCATCATGCCTTGGAGGGACTTAGTACCCCGTTCGGTAACTATTTTGTTAAGTGTCAGTCTAACAATAAAGAGGTTTATATCGATTACTCAATCAAACGCAGAAAGCTGATTTCCTAATTCTCTCCGACATTTATTTGACTCTATTTTGTTTTCCTTCTATCGTTACAGCTAAAATAGCTTAGATAAGCAGCCGAACTCAACATATCATGATGCTGCTGCCTCAAAAGTTAGCTTTAGGGCTTCTCATAATTCAACGGGGACACAAACAAAGGAAAACCGACGCCGTAATATGTTTTAATCGCTAAAATCGCGGTGCAAGCGGGAATCTGCTCTTCATATTCTATGTTGAAAGGTTTTCTAATATTTTAGTCACTGAATTTATCGTTTACATGGGTAGCTATGTCAACCAACAATGCAAACCATGGGATTTTTTTCCTACCCAACATGTAAATCGAAATCGGCATTTTTCTGTTTACATTTACGTTCAATGCGTACGTAACGTAATAAATCGTTGATGTGTGTAAATATACCAATAGCTTAAGGACGATAATTTCTGCTTGGGTAGGTTGGGACCTATGTTGCGAGCTGTGATTATTTATAAGGATCAAGTACTTGTCCAGTCACTAAGAGTATATGTGTATATATAGACATTCTCAAATACTTCGTTTATACAATTCGTGTCGTTTAATATCAATTAAATCACTCAGTACCTACATATGCGTCTCATCAAACGTATTACGTTACGTCAATCAAACAAAACCGAATTTGAAAATTGCCGCGAGGCTTTCGTTGCACCCGGAATTTTATGTACGAGTCTCTATGTACACTTTTTACAACTTAACTATTAATTATTATAATTCAAGTTTAAAAATTGACACTCGAAAAACATTATTTGTTGGAATGAGGGTCCCGTTTCGTCATCTTTGAAGGCACCTAGGTCCCTATTGACGGTTGCACAAATTAAAAACGTTCTATGTGAAAATATATTTATTTTTTGACAAAATAGCCCTATTTTGAAGCCTTGCAATGATTAGTAAACTTCTGTTGGTCCAGTTCTAACTCTAAAGGCATTACCTTTGGGTCTTCTATAGCAAATCATTTAAACACAACCGACACATTTAAACGGCCATGTCTGCATTAATCACATATTATATAATAATTTTAAAACGAGTAGATTTTAATCATTCTTCTGAGTGTTAACTTAAAAATAAATTAAACTTAATAATACACAACGGTGCCAGTATCATTGCGATTATTCAACCATTCAAACTCAAACTCCACTATATCCTACTAATAATTACCTATTATTTAAACACGGCTGTATTAACAGCAGTAGCAAAATTACCCTTTTAAAAGATTTTGTGATTCTGTTCTATTGTTTTTTCCTTTTTTTTTCTTTCATCTGCACCTATCCAGCTACCCTTTACTGCGAAGTGTTTGCTCAAATAACATCATTTCAAGATCAAAAAATTAACCCAGAGCGGAACCGAGTTCCCTGAAGAAAATAAACAAGGACCTGCCAAGTTCTACTTAGGAAGCCTGCATGAAGATAGCATGCTATAGCTAAAAGTGTATCAATGAACAGGTACCAACAATGAAGAGTTCGTTCGTAACGTCATCATTTCATAACCGCGTACACGCTACATAGTTGTCTATATGATCAGCCGGGCCCATTCGCTATCTCTTTGAGATTCTCTGGCAGGACGCTGATCCTGCTGCTGGCTTTGATCTGCTTGCAGTATCACTGAGGCCGGCTAACGAGGGTCGAAACAACTGTGCAACAACAAGAGAGACTGTGCGGTGTTTGTTTGTGTTTGACTCCTCTAAAGGACACTGACAAGGGCGTTCGTCAACGTCATTTGACAGTGCTACCGTCCTGTCGCGTTTCGAGTGGTCTACGCGAGCAGTTGTAGTAACTGTCGTAGGCACAGCTGACACTAATGCTCTTGCTAACCTTGCCGTTACGATGTAATGAAAATTAATTATCAAGCCGGCGCCCACGGGGAAAAATGGCAGCCCGAAGTGAAGAACAACCTAAGAAAGACAAATACAGAGGGGATCTCATAGGGCTAAAGATAAAGTAAAATGGAGTATGACATGCGCAGAGAGACCGACAAGATCGATTTCCATTCTGCTTTTCTCACCTTTTTACAGAATTTTCGTGCAGGAGTTCGCGCCTCTGGGCATGGACTATGCGTATGTAAGTGGGAATCATCATCATTATCACTCTTATTATAAGATACAAGATAAGAAAGGAGACACGGCGGCCAGACGGACGTCTTGGTAGACAGCGCGTTCGTGCGCGTCTTTCACAGTAGAAGTTCGCTTCCGTCTCTCGGCCGTCAACATGCATGACTACTGGCGCTGTTGTTGGTTATAATAATTATGATGATAACTATTGTTGACAGAAATCGGAGTTGCTCCTATTCTGTTTGCTTTACATGGCCATGGTAGTGATGGTGTTCTCTGTGTGATGTGATCCATTTATCATTGCATCGATCCAGAACAACTCCTAATTTACGGTGGTCGTGATAAGCTCGATGTACCGGTGAAACAATATAGTTGTCGTGAGATCGGTGAGGCTATTTGGACGCATTGCTTTTCCTTCCGAATGGCTGGCATCATGAAAATTGTAATAAACTATTATCGCTCTTACTGCAGAATGGAATGAAGCCAAGTCTGAGATTTTGATCGGCCCAAAATCGAAGGTCATCAGTTTTCATCGAGACCCGCTGCAGATGTGCGGTATCTGAAGTACTGTGAAAGCTAATGTGCATTCGAGTTGGAGGCCAGAAACTGCCAGGCCATAACTCAGAAAAACCGAAGAAGAATCTCCTATAACAACGTTGATAACTGATACGGGTAATGGTTAGAATAAATAGTTGTTTCACTAAAACTGTTTGTCATCAAATTCGCTTACTCTTATGGCGCAATTTAGTCCATTACGTGAGAAATGATTAATGTTTCAACTATAATTACTTCACTACCTTTGGACTTGTCCTATAGTTAGCATAAAAAATGGAACATAAATATTTTTTCATTTATCGAATTTAAGTTACAAAGGGTATGGGTTTGCTTGCAACCTATCAGAGTAAAGCTTATTCAAACAGCGGAGGTTACTCGTCACACTTATCCTATACAGAAACTCTTCCGAATTGATTATAGGCTTTTCCGTTTTTACCCGTTTTCAAGTGATTTTTATTTTGCCTCGATCGTCATGCAGATGAGTTTGTACCGTGCAATAGCCAGACGCAGTGAACGGTTGTTGACAAATCGAAAATGCCCCGGTCGACCTGGCATCCGATTTAAGAAAATTGCCTACTCACTTAGTAGCTCGTATCTATAGTATAGGTCTTAGTAGACTTAAGCCACGAGTCTCTGATACATTTTCAACAAAATTATTAAAAGGGTAAGCTAACAGCTTTGTCTTGAATACTTTAAAATTTTGCGCTGCTTGCTGCGCACTTATGTACACTTATTATGTACACTGTGCCCCTACGAGTCACATAAAACACTAAATAATTTCTAACGCTAATGTCCCAGATTGATGGGTTGCGAAAGAATCAAGGGTGTTATTTGTGTCTATACGTTTGGCATCCATTGGAAAAGATCTACATCACGATCTGATGAACGCATTCGAATAGATGCAGTGCTCTATATCTTGACGTGATTGATGCAAAATCCGACATAAAGACTTGATTGCCGCTGTCGGTGTGTTTCTGTGTTTTTTCCTTTTGTTGGAACAGTCAGACTCTGACTCGAACCGCAAGAGAAGATGATTTTTGGCAGAAGGCCGGGGCAACGGTCGTCGGAAGACTCAAAAGTTCCACTTCAGCAGCATAAATCGTTACATTACTACTGCTAGTAAATGAGAACAAGCACTAGTTTCGCCTGGTAGTATAATTAGGTTACGGATTTTTATCTCTATCAAGAGATCAGCTATCGAGGGTCACCTAGATCTGAGTAAATGCAGAACTTGAGGATCACTTATTTGTCGCTATAAATTCGCTTCGAGTATGTATATGCTTCAGCTCTTTCATGTAAAGGGAAGGTAAGCTATAGCATACTGTAATATTCTCTCATAAAAAGTATACTTTTCGCTAGCGGGCTAGAACTCCCTAAACAAGGTCCTTCAGAATATCGATAGCATCGGACACAGCGTTGTGCTGTTCATCGAACAAAATTCTACGAAAGTTCCATGGGCTAGAGACTCAAGCCATGATACCGCTACAGCTTTGACCTGTTTCAATGCGGAAGATGTTTGTGGTTCAAAAAGATCCTTTGAAAAGTAGCGAAAGGCAAAATTGGCCTGAAGGTCGGGGAAGATTCGAGCGAGCAAGTCATGCTCGCTTGTACTTCAGTGTTCGCTGCGAAGCATAATGATGTCTTCGCGCCGCTAGGCATCCACATACAGGCAGATACAACCACACAGATGTAGAAAAGATTGACTACCAGAAATATGGGAAAAAGTCACTGAGGAATATATAAGGAAAGCGAGAAACTCCAAATGAACAGCGGTGTAAAGACGCCTGCGTAATGGAGACATGACGGAGCAAAGGCGTTGTGTAATGGCACCAGACACAAAATGGGGTATGTCGATGAAGATAACATCACTGTTCACTTTAAGTATCACATATACGCTTGAAAAAGCACGAAGTACCTGTTTGACCTAGGATTAATGGGTGCTGCCAGGCTAGCGTGGTTCTTCGTTTTAATTCTTTTTAGTAAGGTTAACGATTCAATCAGTAAATTGTATTCATAGCCATTACATTAAATTTCAGTAGTAGCACCTGTTGGATGTATTTCAGTATCTGAAATCAATGCTGTATATAAACGTCGCATTAAAATTAGTCTCCGCTTGAGTCTACAGGGTATTTTAAAAATGAGGTTACAAACCTTACAATGCACTTAGTTTTCCGGAGTAGAGTTTAGGGTATCCCCACAGGCAAAAGTCCGCTAACATCAGGTCTGGGACCCCTTCGTTCGAGCTATCTACCTAGGAAGATACGCTTGTACATTACGATGATAGAATGCAAGTGAGTCATCTTCTTGTTGATACGATTCACCAAGGAATGCGTGGTAAAACATTTTCTTGCAACAAATTCAAATAACTGGCACCGGTGTATACGATTTTGGATACCTCGCATCCATTTAAATGAATCATACACAGCTGTTTATGTATCATAAGTGCAAATTGATTCGTAAACTGATTCAAAGCCCGCGAAACTTCTAACTTACAGGTTATCTGTGCTTTGCGTGATACAGGATAAGACGAACGCTGAAGTGTTTTAGTCCTCTAATGGACTACCATTATACTTCTTTAGTCGTTAAGGCTATCGCACCGCTTCTTTCTCTGTTGTCTTAAACCTCGCTACGCGCTCTCATATATTAGTAAGTTACTTCCTTTTGGAAGTCTTCACATCCGAATCCTGAAAATAGAAGAAGTTCGGCGATAGGTAGATGGTAGCTGAAGGTTAGCTGGACATGATACATTTTATTGTACTTTTCAGTGTAATCAACTAAAATTGCCATTTATTCATTGACCCGCCATAATATTATTTTTCGTCTTCCCAATCCTTATTTAGCGGTTATACACGACCTGTCGTAAATTCAGCATTGTTTTCATGTGGTTTCACAATATAGATTCCCACGTCTGGCCGCTGCAGGGAAAGGGCGTACTCGCATTTCACACTAGTTATCAATTTGTATGCGAAAATTTCTGTTTCATTCATGTGTAGGTATGCACCTGCACATTATGATATAATTACCATAGACGTGTTCTGGTAAGTGTTTAGAAAGCAAGAAATGCTTTCCCCTCGGCATGTTCTTTATTCATGCCGACTTTCGTTGCCGGTTTGTTTGCTTGTGATAGCACCTTGTACTCCTTTAACGGCAATGGATGTTCTGCACTTTTGCCATCATCCGTTATTGGTCGTCTGCAATGCGACATCTACGACAGGCTAGTCTGCATGTCAGCCACTATAGACTGGCTTATTCATTTACATACAGCAAAGCAGGGCGCCGGCTTCACTATTGGCTCAGGGATCATCCTCCCCTGCCTCTCTCTCTCTCTCTCGTTTAGTCGACCGCGGTAAGCAAAACACCACTAGCAGCACTGCTTACGCCAACTGTACGAACGACACCAGCAAGCAATACCGCCCCATGGCGAGTCGCCGCTCCGTAGCTGTCTCTTGGGACGGCAAAAAAGACCATCGTCGATACGTCGTTGTGCCTTCGCGCGGCTGTGACCTCCGACCTTCGATCGGCTGCTCAGTTGCTGATGCTGGCGCTACCGCGCTGGTGCTGCCGCGCTGGTGCTGCCGCCGCTGCTACTACCCGCTTCAAGTGACGCCTCATTCGTTCTACACAGAATGAGCGGCCGAAGCAAAAGCATAAGTGCAACCGGAAAGAGCGAAAAAGAAGGTCCGTAGCTATGACGAGAACGGTGACCATGCTGGCGAGAAAACAACGAGCAGAATGTAGCCGAAACGCAACAGCACCGCAGCAGAATCCACAAAATCCATGATGGCGGCGGCAGCTGGTCCTGCTGCGACAGAGCTGACACTGAACTAAATTGAAAGACAGAACAGAAACAAGCGGCTGAACGTATCTGTGCCAGGCGGTCAGCGATCGCCGTTCGCTCATGGCAAAATCCACAAAAACACTAACAACAATAACGATACCGACGACAGTCATATTATCTGCGGCCCGAGATCTAACCCTCTATGGTACATCCGACGTTTTAACAAAAAATGCCTGCGAGCGTATATATATATATATATATATATATATATACGCTCAGGTAACATATAACGCTCAAGAAAAGGGTAGTATTAGAATTTGTATTGAAAAACTTCGATAGTACGATAATAGTCATCATAGCCACATAACATTAGAAATTATTATGCCCATGCATAGCAGTATCTCTATGATCATATTTATATCGACACTATACAGTGTAAGTCTGTTAACTGTACAATCCATCAACCAGTAGAGCTGTCTGAGCCCGCCAGACTACGGAGCGACAATGGTCAGCAGGTGCAGAGGAGAACTTTCCCGAACAAGTGGTAAATTTTCTTTTATTGAAGGATTATCCAGATCAGAGCGCCTCAAATCATTATACGAGATATAGCCGGACAATTTTCGGTCAAAACCGATAAGTAAGTAACATTGTATTCAATGCATCTGTTGCTGAGATCAATCATACTATCGCAAGATACTGTGATCACATACATTTATTTTTCGTTCGGTTCGTGCGATCAGTAATATTAAAACTACTGGCAACTATTCTTCAAAAATACTCAAAAACAAAATCTCCTCAATCACCTAATTATTAATACCTCACTAAGCGTATACGCATCAAAGCGAACATGACAAATAAATTATTATTATTTTTTTTAAATCTGTGAACGTGTTTAAGAAGTTGTTTGGCTGTTGTTATTATAATAATCTCTGAAAACAACGATGTGACATGAGCCATACATCGAAAGATTAAGCGTGTCTAAGCCTAATAAATATTACAAAAAACACTAAACATGCAGTGTTTCGATAATGGCAAATTTGATTTTTCGGTGTACCGTAACGTCTGCTTCTACGGCAGCTCCAGAGACTCACGCACAAGCGCATACGAGTGACATTTAAAAGTTATGACTACAGATAGGAGCTATCTAGCCATCATGCAGCTGGCGCTTCGCGTCAAAGACCCTCTTGAGTTCTTAAGTATCTGTTATATATGTATTGTATTATTATCGTCTAAAAATCTATTGTATTATTATCGTCTGCTAAAAGCTTTCCCACTTACCAAATACCTCTGTACATCTCGCGTGCCAGAAATACACTCATAGATAATATCAATACATTATAAATGCATACATGTATAAATAAATATGTCTAGGCGTACGCTGTACACACGCATCGTTTCAATTACCTGTGCAACCCGTGTAGGTTAGATACCTATTTATCTCCGCCAGGTCCAACACCGGACTATCGAATGGGGAGCGACAGGAACTCATTAAAATACCGATGTTGAACGAGTCCCTGTTGGGGCATTTTGTTAGATTGTTTGACGTATCATGATAACTCGGAACATATATAGATCATTCCAGATCAATAAGGACCTGCACGGAAACCCCCCATATGTTTCTCTTATGGAATATATCGAATTCGAAAAAAAGTTCTTTTTACTTAAGCGTGAGAAATTGCTATAGGTCGGCCAACTTTCGTACTAGTTCGTCGTCGGTTAATTTACAGGTATTAACTACTGTTTCACGCTCTTCGAACGCTGATGTTTTGTTACCTGACTACCCTGAGATCCTGTAAAGAACAATTACAACTCCTTTTCTAGCTAATTATGACTGTAATTATCCAGTACAAGTCAGTGTTTCAAATTTAGTTATATGATAAATATCCATGTACGTTCATGCGCAGTTACTTAATTGATTCGTTTTTATAAAATTGGTTATTTAACATCTTTTTTGAAGTTGTGATATGTGGTGGACGATACGAAAAGTTTCGATTAGCCAGTATTTTTTTTAAATGTATGAGACCGGCATTGTAACCGGCATTGACTCGCCAATCAGTTAACTGAGCCTTTTTTTTTTCCTGTTAAAGTGATTGCCTGACACTGAGTTCCTGATGAACGAGCCATTCAGCTATAGCTGCATGGCTTGTTCAGGTCGCTTGGCTGCCATGTGGGGTCGCGGAGGACTGCCATCTCTGTCTATTCGAAGGTTAACTTTCTGTCGCCCCGTGTAGCGTTGTCTGATCGTTGAAAAGCATTAACGGCTTTCCGAGAGATGCATATTTAGAGTATTATGAGTGGGGCTGGCGTTAGCTAGAACTTGGCCGCATTCTAAAGCTGTTGCAGTGTTTTTCTTTAGATTCAAAATCGAGCGCTCTATAGATGAGTGAAATTTGATGTAAAAATTTGCTTCGCTTCATAATTTTATTACGAACACAAATGCTATCTAAGCTCGTAGGAATCGTTGCCGTTTATCGTCAAGATGCATTATTATAAGAGACGGCCCAAAAGAAAATCATTGCGTTTCTTTTGTTCGAAAAATTTTAATGTGTAGGGTTCTCATAATGGTCGACCGTTTACAGGAAAAGCTCAACTATTGTAAAAGTTGAGGCAGACTAACACGTGAGTAGCCGTTATATAGCTAAGCCCGTGGATATCCACCATTAAACAACGTTAAACCATTCAAGGAGAGCTGGCTAGAAAAGACATCTATCTCGGTGTTCGAGTACCATCACGAACGGAGGCAAGAGAATCTGCTCGATCGTATTTTCAAATTGCAAAAATGCAGTAAAACCGAGCCACTTAATCTAAAACGATTGAGTATGGGCCATGAAAAATGGTCGAATACGACAAGAGTACGCAAATTAATAATAATATAATCTGTAACAGATAGTAAGATGTAGTAACAGATGTAAAGATAATCTGTAACAAAGTCTAAATCGAGGCTGAAGAAGTTGATGCTGGTGTTTGGTTGAATCGAGAAGACATCGTATATAACGAGCTGCTTTAATTTCTACCCTACCTAGCCAACGGACCTACAACAGGTCGTTCCAGTGAGGGGACAAACCAACGCTAGACCACAAACATCTTTAGTTGCTCGGCAACAACTGGAGGAAGTTAGGTGGGAAGTTTTAATGTATCCGTCGTATAGCCCAGATCTTGTATCATGTGACGATCACCTACTCTAGTCGCTATAGAACTCAATAAGGAACTAAAGAAATTACTTGTGACAATTTTTCGCCCAGAAACCATAGACGTTTGACAATCATTGACGGGAAAAATAGAAAATCATCGATCAAAATGGCGTTTATTTAGTTTAGTCACATATGAAAATCTGAAAATGTTTCCTTTCGTCTTTCTTCGTCTTTTTTTGGGTCTATCCTTTTTCGGCAGCCAAATATATCTTGTTTTCTTGCAAGCTCGGCAAGAAGAGCTCCTTCTCATGAGTCGATTTCGCCGAGATGTTCGCTGATTTCAGCGAATGAAGCTGACCAGTGTTATTTCAGTCTTTCGTTGTATCAGTCCTAAAATCAGGCGCTGAAGCATGCAGAGGACAGGCGCGTTTTTAGTAAACGCGTGAGGAGTGAAGGAAATTCTTGGCTGTCTTCGTAGCATTTGTCAGCGATGCCAATGAAAGCTACTTCACAATATTCCAGCCTTACGAGCATGGTCGCCTACAGTTTCGTAACTTTTATCCTCGCGGCAAATTACTGTTAATGAAGAAACTAGTTGAGAGAGATATAACTGCCCGACAGGCCAACCGTCATCTGCGATAGTCTTCGTAGCGTCTCGTTTCCTGTGAATCAAATTTTCGGCAGCAGCAGCTCCCAAGAGAACGAGATTATCGTTAGGCAAACTGCTATGTCCATTTAGATTACACATTTAGAGGATTGGAAGGCCGAGCAAGCTACCGACAGAAACCCCGACTAGATGAAACCACATTCATATCCGTTCGAAAACGAAGTACTTACTATTTTCTGATAGTAAAGTTTACGTCAGAGCTTTTGCTCATAGTAAGGCTAAAAGAATTTGCGCATTATCTCGGAAGGTTCCCGTCATTATGGCACAACGAAGAAAATTTTAGATGTGCTAGATTTTTAGGTGGCGCCTGAAAATCATTGAGAGCCACTGATGATTCGCTATGTAACGCAGGTAAACGGTAGACAGACATAAACAAAACATAGACAGTTGGAGGTGTCAACTTAATGTGAATCCGAAATGAATGACTTAAAACATAGATTTCGTTGTAAAGACCCTGCAAGTGTGCGCGATGGTGCGTTGACCATATGCGGTATCACGAATGAAAAAGCAGTCTGAAGTTCATCAAAGGTATCAGTTAATATCATAGGGTTCTGCATATCCCAAATGTACATGAACGTATACGAAATCAGGAGGCCTGGATATATATATATATATAGGACTAGGCCATTGGCTAATTATATTGGGCAGCGGCTGTTATACGTTGTTTGAACTAGCAGCTGTTGTTTACATTTCGACTGTGAGATTCAGTCATTGCTACCAGCCAGACTGCATCCAGGCAGCATTCGCGCACCTATCGTGCGGCTGAGTTTGTGCAATCTGGTGCATAAATTGTCTTGCGTACTTGACGCAACTACTCCCACCTGACTGCGCACAGTCCAGGATTTCCCAATGGTCTAGGCCCTCTTGTGCTTCTATCTACTGTTGTAGAACGTACCCGACGTTTTTTCGTGGTGACAGTCTGAATCAGGTAATTTTGTCTGCCACTTGCTGTTCGTGCGACGTACGTCTGATCTCCTTTGTCGGTGAAAACTTCTTCTGCTGACACTTGTCTTTGACCGCCAAGGCCCTTTTGTATCCTTTACTTTGACGCCAGCGAACATGTGGAGCATCACCTAACCACTGTCCGTAGCGCCTGCCTACGGCGATCCGGCCCCCAGTTGGTATTACCAACTTGTGGACGATTCGGCCATTAGTCAGAGACTGACAGGTCATTGGTTAGGACTTTTATATTTAACCATGTTCGAACTAGCAGATATTTATTGAATATATTCTGATTATAACACTCTGTGTATGTATCACTTAAGTAAGAACTAAAATAGCACTCTAAGCAGAATAACATCCGCTTTGTAGTCTTCGTTCCCTGTGGAACCCGAGCTCTGAAGCTCGCCAAAAGCCCGTCCGCGAGGAGCAAAGTGGAACTTGCTTGCGGATAATTCAATACTCGGAAGTATTAAAGTTTAATCAAGGTTACTCTTAAGTGTTACTAATCAGTTATGATGTTTAGCAAAACGCGGTCAGCAGCCCACTGATCAAGTTTTGATTTGCTTGATAAACTTGCCGGTACTATGGGTCAACCTATAAAATATATTGGCACTGTTTTTACAGTGCCGGCAGCGGGGCATTACTTACTTTTGACGTTGAACTTCTCAGCTGTTTCTCTCTCATTAACATCAGCTTAGCGTGGCGGCTTGCCGATTTCTCGCAAGCACCCTATTCGGACACAAGGTCCAGTCTTTGTAATGGCTGACCGCTTCATGTGTCCCGATGAAGATAAACAGCATCGAGTGTCCAGATGCATCCGTGTAAGTGGAATTGGGCTGATACAGGCAGCTGCATTATAATTACCTTGCACAATAATCATTGTAGCAGCAAAAAGTACTTCAATAGCTCACCGTTTTTATTTGACGGGCTCGTGTTTAGGTAGGGCGAAATAGTTTAATGGTAATACTAATATTATTATTATAGTTATCCCTTAAGCTCAGAATTAATAGACCTTCACTCTGCTAATTAACGGATTCCAGTGCAATGCGAGCGGTAAGAAAAGGGGAGATTCATTAGATAGGTAATCGTCTGTGTATACGTATTTGTGTACTAATTTTAATGATACGTTGTGGTCTAGATTCAAACTCAGGCATTGACACACTCGGTTCAGGCTGGGATTGCGTCCAATGGAACGCTTTATACCGGCTTTAAAATTTGAAACACAGAGATATTTCGGTGATGTGGCTACAGTGCTCCTTTCTCAGAAGGCACTCGACCATTGAGGGTGCTTTGCTGGGCGGTAGTTCTGTTTAAACTTGATAACCCACTAGGGGGCCTGGGTGGTACCCAACACTAGGACGCCATCGGAAAAATACATTGGCACAAAAAGACACAATCATGGATTGTTACCGAGATTCTAATAGGCTGTTACGAGTTTCTAGTTAGGCGACAGGAGCAGTTAAATAAATAGGCTGACAATTATAAAATATTCGTACAAGGCTTTCTCGCGTAATCATTAGCAGCTTCTATTTCTTTCGCCGCCATAAATGAAAAATTTTTTAAAGACTTATGCTGATATAATTATTTTAATAAAGAAATGTTTTCTATTATAGGAGAATTTCATAAAGCGTCTCTGCACTGTAATCTCTTGAAAATGTTAGGGGTAATTATGTCTATATCCCAAAATGTTTCCAACTAGAGCCCCGCAGAGGTTATTTACATGACTACTCCTTAATATGATAGTTTTTTTGCTGCATAGATTATATTCAAATAAGCTAGTAAGCTGAATGATTGTGACTTTGGACTCCATTTAACAGATTACATCCACTGTACACTTTCTATTTATTTGTGCAGTAAGTCTGCGCATAATTTAGAAACATTCATTGCTCAATTAGAAATTGCTTGTGATGCTCTGTCCGTTACTTTGCACAAGCGTCTTTTGCTTCATAGTGTTCTATTTTCATATATAGTCTGTGATAAAGCTCATATTACGCACACGGCAAATCGTCCGTCCACCATTTTCCAGCAGTTACATTTTGTATTATGATCTATGTGCATAATAGTGTTCTCCTTTTCCCCTTTGCTACCTGTTTTCATAGGCTACCCTTGATCCAGGCCGGTCGATAAAACCGATCGGACAAGCCTAAATGCTTTTTTATTGAGACATAGTTTCTGACCGCATCAAGTGCTTCCATTTTCTTTTGGGTCGATTGATGTAATCATTATTTTTGGTTCTAACCACCTGAGCGCTCCTCGAATTCATCGTTTGTAAAGATCCGTTAGGCTTACGGTGATTACCGCCGCATATACTCGGATGACGTAATTACTTAAGACTAGTCACGGTGTCTCCCTATATTTGAATTAGCTAATACATTCCGACAGTGTTACACTAGAGAACGGGTTGGTTAAGACCATTGGACCATTTACAAAAAATTTCAAAGCCTCTGTTACCGCCATGTTCTTATGGGGATCTCATATCCGCCGCCGCCTAAAGACCTGTCGCAAAGTCTGCGTCTTGCGCCTACGCACAAGAGAGAGCACTTTCACCTCCAGACGGGTCTTTTCATTAATAGAAAATACAGAAGAAGAAATAGTTTTTTTTAATTGAAATCCGTTTTATTGTGTTTTTAGAGGCGATCACCACAGATTGTTATGGGTCATAATATAATTTGCCCCTAGTTTCGTTAGGGAGGTTTACGGTTTTAGAAATAGGCCTTAATCACAAGCTTCTTCAGACTTGCGGACAGAAATGCCAGTCCTGATTTAATGGACCTTTTAGGTTTTCTCCATAACATTTGCTAGATGCGAAACCCTACGATCAAGCAATCATACCTAAGTTCGTACTCATTGCCAATTTTGATTCATGTATTGTTTTCCTAAGTAAGATTGAGTGTTTTTTTTCTGCTACTGGATTAATAAAATTGAACAGTCCGGCGTTATGTTTGCTGTTGTGGTGTTATACTCGCCAAGCTTGGCATTGGCAAAACATTGGGTAATGCTTGCGGAGTGAGCCATCTCACGGCTTTTCCACTGGTCGTAATGGCGTTGTTAGGTCCAAGGCTTGGTGAGCTAGTGGCGATACATCTAATTATTATCTTACTAAAAGACTCGATATAGCGCTCTTCGCCTCAAGCTTGATCACAAAAACGGCGGACCAGATAAGGAAACAAACAATTCTCAATAAGCTAGCAACTTGGCCATTTTTTATTTAGCCCCTGCCCACTAAAGGTTTGACCTTGTTAGTACTCGATGAGCCGCATGACCGTCCTTTCGACTCCAGCCTTTTATGCATGAGAATGTCAGCATATATGTCAGTACCTCGTGTTTGCATCAAAAGTGTTAATGCCATTCTGATTGAAAGCTAAACTAAAAGTCGAGTTTCCTTTTAACAAGCTCAAATTCTAACCGACCGTATACAACTTCATTAACGCCGCTATTTCATGAGTGCCATTTCTCTAGTAGATAAAGTCATGGAAAGCAAAAGACGCAGCTTGGACTGCGTGTCAAGGGCATTAGTGAACTCTCAGATCTCTACCTGTAGCCGTGAACTCTATGTCTATCTAACATCGTGTTCAGCTAGTGAAAGCAATGGCTGAGGCCGTCTTCCTGTTATAAAATGGAAAGCTGCTCCGAAACAGTCTAATTCTGCCTTCGTATAGGCCTTCCAAAAATCGTCTTCGCATCGCTTCGTTTCTTACTGTTATCTCAACACAAGATCGCTGACTCCAATATCAGTAGATCTTGTCGCCACTTTACCCTAAGACGCTCCGGAGTGCTTCTTGGCTCTGTCCTTGCTGTCTCGCTGACTTCTGGCTTAAGAATTTATGTAGCCAACTGTTTCACCTAACGCAGCTTGACGGGGCACGCTAGGCGGTATTTTAGACGCCAAATACACTTTCTCTAGTGAGAAGTGTGAACTGGGTCCGAACATTCCAAAAGCCTAAATTTCATCGAGAGGTTCTTATGTTTACCTACAATTTTTTCAATATGCTGAATTATAAGCGGTCGAGATCAGGTGCTCCTTTGTCAAAGGAAGAATTACTATCGCGTCGACAGTGCGAAATTTTGAGATTACCTCTTTGCTTGAAGTTCTTACGAAGCTCATGGAATAGATTAAAAGGGATCACCCATGTATCACGCAACTGGCATAAGAACTAATGGCAAGAACGTTAGCCACAATCACAGAAAGTGCGCGTTATTTTTATTTAAATTCAGTGATCTCATACGGATAATTCTACTAGGTCCTAAAACTACAGTCGGAATTGCGTTTCTAGTTGTCATATCAATGCCTTCGTGCTGGATTTTCGTGATGCCATAATGAACCCAGCCTTGAGAACTGCTTGTTGCTAATATAATATGTGAAACCAGACGGCTTTGCGAGCGATGGCACTACCTGCCGAAAGAGTACCTGCAAACGTTTGACTTGTTGGTTGCGGATCTTAACCCGTGCAGTAGAGGTTCTGTAAAGAAAGAGTCAAAAGGTGGGTTTTTGCGAAGTAATGCCTGCTTCATGTGGCAGCGACACAAATGAGTGCTGTGGGAGTAAGTTTTTATCTTGTTCATCAGCCATTAGGTAGGTGCATGAAGGCGAAGTCTAAATCGGCTTGATAATGCGACAGGTTATGTCTAGTAGATTACTTCTTTATTACAGAAAATAACTTCTTTATGCTTTTTTTTTTTTTCTATAAAGTTACTGAACAAGATTTGCACTACATCGTTCCGTCTTTCTCCGTGCTGTATTGGTAAAATTTCAATAGAGTCTCCGGACCTGTGAACATGACTTTACCACTCCGGGACGATATAAAGTGGAACCTAAGATATGGAGACATGATTAGAAAGAAAAGCAAAAAAGGCATCTATCCACACTATCTTGTAGGGGGCGCACCGGAGATCCTTCGCTAGCTAAGTAAGTATAGTACACACGTTGCTATACGTGTCCAGCCCATTGAAAGGCAATAAAGTGGCATCGAATGTATGCGTCTGTATATGTGCTCCTCGATGTTATGCGTCGAACATTTGCCTCTAAATTTTGTTAAAGAAATTATTCTTTGATTAAATGCTAAACATTTAAAGTGAATCGCTCAAATAGTGAGTTTGCCTTATTTTAAAATTTGGATTTTTCGGATTTTTCGAAGTTCTGTTTTTTAATTATTAGAGTGTCGGATCGAGCTTCCAACACGTTGACCTCCAAGCTTAAGCTTGAAAAGCGACATACTTTATGCGATGGTGTCAAATCGTTTTGAACTACAGGATATCTATATATTGACTCTGAAAAAATAGCCGTATTCTAGACTATAAAACATCTGCCTTTTTGAAGGAGTAACATTTACTGCTTATATTTGGTCAATAGCAATATTGCCTAACACGATACTCTTTGAACATCTCTCATTCAGCGTACAGTTGTATTTCAAATCAATACTGAGTATTGTTTTAAACTTAATAATAAATGGTAGAGAATTGGTAGGTAGTTACATATAATATGTCAATAAAAAGAATAGTATTATTAGTTTTCTAGAAAGCTAGTAAGCAAACGCTTAAATTTTTCTTTCTTGGCGGACGCGGAAATAAGAAAAGGCCTGAGAAAAAAACTTGACAGCTACATCAAGAGAAAGAGATTGATCCTAAAAAGGCCGGAAACACACTAATAATTTATACTAAGCAGAAATCATCTAAAGAGAACTCGGATTGAGTCATAACATGAATGTATACCGAAAAACTTAGCTAAGCTGAAATGCTCGTGCATTGCGAGGCTTGGATAGCAAGCTCTTGCTTATTTCCATAGTCAACACATTAACCAACGACTCCTCTGCAAAGCTTTGACGCACAGAAAACAGCGCTCAAAAACAACTTTAGACAAACGTTTTTTAAATCTTTACCAAGAGGTATCGTTATTGCAAAAACAATGACCTCTACACTGGTTCCTAATCTTAAATTGATCCGGTTTATATCCTAGCATACTCCCAATGTAGGCCATCTTAGCAAACATTTTTCTCAGTGAGAATATGGGTAGAAGACGTGCTACATAGGAACTCGACGGCTCAACAAATCTGCTTAAAACTGCTAATCAGCCCACGAAATTCCCTAAACCTAAGTAAAACGATATAAAGATGTAGCAACGTTTAAATAATTAATTTTAATTTTAGTTGCGATGTATTGATTTTGATTTTTATATTAACAAATCGGCTGAGGCCCGTAAAGAAGATTTAGGCTCTTAGGCTCCTGATCAAGTTTTGATCACAAAAATACAGTCACTTAGTCGACCACTAAGCGACACTTTCAATCGACCAGCAGCTGATGCTACATCTGTAAATTCTCACAAGCTAATAGCTCATTATTTGCCCCGTAGGCTTCTTATAGCTTTTTGATTGTTGTTGTTTACGTTGTATGTACGCTTTTTTCAACTGGATAAATCCTCTGTTAGGGAGGAGTCAAAAACATGGGTCGCTTGCGGCACCAATCTTACTCTTGATTTTCAGACTCCTGAGAAGTGTAGTAAATCAACCTAACGAGATAGGATGTTGATACTATGATCAATCTCAGTCATGCTTGCTTCACGAGGCCTGCAAGGGCAAGCCGTCCTCCTCGAAAAGACCGAAAGCTTAACGTAAACCCGGGGAGAATTCGTCAAATGCTTTCGTATCCTGTTGTGCGGAATCGCAGAAAGATATATACAAGATAACATAACTGTTCCAGCTAAAAACATACTTCTGTCTAAAAATAGTAATCTAGTTGGAAAATCAATGTATGTACGTATATAACAGAAAAATATAAGCGTAATCTTTACATAGTTAAGTGCACATGAGATGTGATGAAAAAACGAGGCCGAAAGATACTCTGGAAGCAAGAAGGTAAATGTTCAACGTTTCCAACAAATTCGTCGAATAGATAAAAGCACGATTTGCGCTACGTTTAAAGTTATAGGAGGACCAGGAGCAGTTTTGGCCAGAAATATGTTTCAGCAATAATCACTCTCCAAGACAATCCGAGACATTTGAGATGCTTTTTTCTCCATTGTACAGCTCCCCTTTAAAGTAGGAAGTTGGTCCTTGATATGACAACACTGGTTTCGAGATGCTATTGTGAGGGCATTTTGAATTATATGTCGAGTGGCATCAGCAGAAGTTAAGCAATGCGGGACTGGCGATTACAGGTGTCCGTAGCTAGTTCTAACGTGTAGCGGCTTATGGCACAAAGACTCTATATAGATCAAGTTGTTTTAATGGCGTAAATGGAAATGCCAGTTAGCTTAAAAAACCGATGGAAAAATCTTTGCATGATTAACCGCAATTGCCCACGCTTTTCGTTCGTAAAGTCCGCAGTGGCGTGGCTATCCGTGCGTTCGCGAGCACGCTAAAGCTGTTCCTACCCTAGTAATAGATTGTGCTAACGTGATATTTATTTTCCCTACGCGTATATTATGGCTTCCTACACGAGTACGATTGCCGTAAAGAGGCATTCGCCAGGGCAGGAACCTATTGTTGTGTTAAAATACATTTAGGGACCTATGCCGGACAATGACAAGTTATCATAGAACGCTTCCAGGCGACTCCTTAGCTTGGCAACAGATAGCGATTGAGTTGACGCAGTAAAATGAATACAGAATAGAACCTTTTTAAATACGCAGTCAACCGTTATCGAAAGCACGTTAAACAAAAGGTGCACAGACGGGATCATTGGGACGTATTTACTTAGATTTGATGGATGACGATGTTACAATATCCAGACAGTCTCTTACTAGATATACAGTAAAGCAAATTGTAATTTCATCACAAATGAAACGTTTTTTGCTGGTCGTATTTGTTTGTGGAACGTGATTCGCCACAGCGGGTTACGCCATTGACGAAAAGACAGTGTTTCATACCAATGATCCTTGCAAAAATAAAGGGTTTTTTTTTTTATATAAGACCCTTTGTTTTACATGGGGCAGTAAGAAAGTATATCAGAACCATTTCGATTGTAAACCGGTTGAGCGATTTTTTTTGATATACAAAACCCTTAAACTCTGTAAAAAGTCTGATACGCATGATATAAGTTAAGACGCTAATAAACGTAGCAAAATAGTTTGATTTACGTCGTTTACATTTTTAATCTACCATTCTCACTATAAAATGTTTCAGTTTTGTTGCTCAATGAGAACAATTTCCACGTTCTTTATCGCCGCGGTGCCTTAGACTGTTAGGCTTCTCATCGAAGGGGCAAAAAATCGCTGACACAGGTCTCGCCTTTTACATACACAACGTGTATGGTTAAATAAGTGATAAATGAACGCGTGAATTTCAAAGGTTCGTACAAGATTATTGATGGGTTCTTCGTACCCTAAACTTCAGTTCTGCAGAGTCCAGCTTGTACACATTTGTACAGACGTCTTTACTGGCACCCCAATACTGTGCGATCCGCCTTCCATAAAGCCCTAAAAATGGCTTTATTAATTAATTGCTTCTAGAAGCCAGGGCTCGTCTACTGCGTACCGCAGTTATTTCTGATGTTGAAAAACCTAGCTAATAATAGAGAGTCATGCTTTTCCCGAGTCATGCTTGTGATTTTTCCGGCCCGGCAAATCCGGCCCGTTCGGGTTCATCAAAGGGGGCAGTTTTCAGTGGGTGGGCTCAAGTGAAAAGTGCGCCAAGGCGACAGACGCACCTTATCCGTAAAGTAGAAATTGATCTATTATTCCAAGGACAGTCTACGACAAAAGCAAGCTGGTCTAGTTACATGCGTTTGTTATGATACGAACTGCGGTAAGCATATGTAACAATGGAATAGGTTCGCGCTGATTAACGAAGCCAGGTAAATGATGGTGATGTGATTATAGTTTTACTCGATAAATGCGGTCGTTACTTGCTAATTTTAACGCCGTAAATCAAGAGAGACAAGAAAACTTAGAAGGCAACCCTTGTTCTTCACCATAGTTACAAGCGTGGAAAGCAGTCAGACCCATTAACAACGCGGACTAGATCCGACGCGTCACTACAGCTGACGCATTAAATAAGCCCAAGTGGATACAAAGGCGTAACGATTCAAGTATGTTTTCAAAGACGGCTTCAGACTAAAGGGACCCACGGGGAACAGTTAAAAGGGAAGACGGCAGACGAATTTTAAGGAAGACAAAAGCAAAGCTCAAGTCTATTCGTACCATCAAGATCGGAAATTGTTTAAATGGTTACGAAAAAGGGCGCTATACGTACACTAAACACGACAAAGATCAAAGGAGCGTAGGGATCTGAATACATGACACGTGTTCAGTTGATACTCCCTTTATTCCCCCGGCTAGTTTGTATGCTTTTCTTGGCTACCAATAGAGAGCCGTCTAAATTACGTTGTAGATTGTACGGATCATTATATAGTATCAATAAAGTTCCCATAGCAAGTAGTCTCGTTGATGATTCTTTTTACAGTTTCTCAGTAAACGCATATTATATACAGTTGTTTTGCGCTTATTTCTATAAGCCACGTTATACTTTTTAGAAGGACAGTGCGAGAATTCCGTTTCTGCATCTGCACTTCTTTATGTACTTGGTCCTGCATCTATTATTTTCACTCAAGGCAGGCTATTAATTAAACTAATAGATATAAAAAAAGGTCAAAACCTGCTAAACATATAACTAAGCAAACAGGCATATATATATGTAACTTAAGTATGCAATTGTGCAGTGTTGCATTTCCGGTCTAAAATGAGTTGCGTCCACCATTTGTCGCTTTGTCTGCCGACCCATTAAAAAATGTATGCGTCTATTATCAGTTTGATACTGAACAGAACTTCCACATTGTATAGGTCCTCGGTTGGAGGCTTCCTTTAAGCTCGGTAGTGAGTCTATATTAAAACGGGCATTAGGGAAAGGTTTTGTGTTGAGCAGCATTGAGTCTACATTTATGGCTTGACTTTAAACGTCGTCTGTACGGAGCTTCCCAGGCTGAATTCACTACCCTGCATGTCTATAGGAAGGTGTACTGTGTACTCTTGGTTTTGAAAACCTTATAGAGCATTAAAACCATACCGGCTCACCTATATGAGACACGATCGCATTGCCATACGTTCATGTCAGTTACTCACCGATCTGTAAATTGCGGGTCAAAATCCTACGCTGCGCAATACTATAAAGCATCGTAAGGCAGCGTGCTGTTGTCCCGCTGCATGCCAGCTAAATTAATGCTATTGAAAACAAAGGTTGTTAGATTTCGTGTTCTTCTTCATTTATTCTGTACATATAATTCAGTGCGTTGTACTTTTGTTTGCTACTAGAGCTGGATGCCCCCTTGTCTTACACGCTATTAGTACTTTGTAAGAATCACTTTAAGCGAAACGACTTTGCTCTGCACAATCGATAGTCTTTTACCTTTATTTAGATAGTATTGCCCTGATCGGTATAAGGAAAAATGAAAACTCCTATTAAGATGCTGCAGTATAGAATGACTTGGACTCCTGTCGCCATCTGCATGTTCTTGTTCACTCTTCATGTCGGCCGTTTTCCTAATGATCATTCAGATCGTATTCTTCAATTCACCTGTAATGCAGGTGGACTTCGGGGCGACGCTATGGTTGGTTCGATTATATCATAAGGCTACAAGCAGCATGTAGTTGCTGGATCTTCTGACCTTCCAATTTCAGGTTCCCTACGGTTGTACAGCAGGCCGCGCACATAATGAAGTGATGTGAAAATATCCCTCAATTCAATGTTACAGGGCGCAACTAAATAATTGATGAAGTAAGACTTGTAGGTACATTAATAGCTAGTTCATTAAACTTTCTCTCTGAGAGCTGTATCTGCTTATCTTTAATCGCTATATGTTTCAATTAGCTAGCGAGAAATTGAATGAACGACCACGAGTTGACTGCGTTTGCGTTTAATAGCTTTTGCTATAGATTAGCTCCTAGCAAAAGCAGTTTTAAATGTTGCCTCCCAAATTAAATGATAGGATTGTATAAAGTGTAGCTAAATAAAAACTCGAAAAAGCTGCTCAGTCCACCCTTGGCTGTTCCTTCGCATGTACCTACATTGATGGAATGGGTTGGATTTGTTAATCAAAGCTGACCGAGACCACAGTGCCGACATGCTGAACCGCTCTAGCCCAATTCAATTCTCAACCATACCCATCAGATGCCAATGAGACGAAATCGAAACGTTAAGCTATAGATATATTCCGCGAATGCAGACTACTTCATCCCCCTGTCCCTACCTTACAGTCCATGTATGTTAATGCAATTCATCATTTCTATCCTAGCACAATCCTGAAAAAGTTTATTCTTGTCAATTCATGAAAATTCAAACATGACTTTGTTCAATGAAAAACAGCTTTCTTAGTTTCCGATCTGTTTCCGTCTTGGTTTAAGCGGAGTGATTCAACATAGATGGTCATACGGCTTAGTAGAAAGGCACAGCATTATGTTTACCCCTAGTTTTCTTTTGTAACGTGCCTGCTTTCAAGGCCGCTGTGTAATTTAACTTATTCACAACGGCTCTACTTTGAAAAAGTTATTTGCTTAAATGACTGAATTTACGTTCTAGCATTTGTTACTTTGTTCTCTACGATCCGCATCTACTAAAGTGATTATTCCAACCGCCGGCTATAAGCAATATGTAGCGTCATTCCTTGTTCTTGCAGGGCCTTTTACTTGCAAAGATGTACATTCTCACTACGGCTTTGAATTAAGAGAATTGTGTCTGAGAGTCTAAAAGTGTACATTCATTAGTAAAGGTGACAGCAGCTGATATTTGTAATAACAGTAACAGATTAGGGGCATTGTTCTAATTTCTAACCTAATGATGGGTATAATATTAAACATTGTGGAGGCCTTGTTTCTTCACTTGTATTTCAACATCTCGATTCGGTAAAAACAAAGCTTCAGCGACCTAACGCACAGTGCCGGCAGCCACGAAACGGCCAATAGGTAATTATCTTACGCTTTGATTTTAGCTAAAAAAGCTAGAAGAACGAGAACGATCCTGCATAGCTCACCAAGAAACAGTCAATTGGAAAAATGCGATCTCACGCTTTTCCCCAGTATAACCGTAAGTAGGCAGCGGTACTGTTAATCAACCTCCCGAACAACGAAAAAAAGGACTTGACATTTTCAAAAGGCATTGAATGGTTGATATGGTCAACGATTATAATAACTTTTTCCTATTATGATCGTGCAGATATAAAGGAAAAAACGCAAGCACATAGGCTAGCTTCTCTGGCCTGTCGATTGCGACTTGAGGTAAGTACGCAGCGTGCTAGATACTAAAATTAGTATCCTAGCTTTCGACAAACAATAAAAGCGAGCTAGTCAACTCGTGTTAATGTTTTATAGAGTTGGAGACAGAGAGAATTGTCCAATACAGAATATATATATATATATATATGTTGATGTGGAGAAATTTAACCAGCACAGCCTCCAGCAAGTTGAAGGGAATAGTCCGGGTGTGCGACACCAAAGTGGCACCGAACAATACTTTGACGATTGAGGACAAGATCTTTCCTATGCCTTCAGCGCGTCTAACGTCACCAGCAAGAGGCCACAAGAGGAATTAAATTAGCTGGTGCTAGCAAGATTTTTCTAGAGCAGAGAATTATGATACATTGGGATATATGCGATGTTGACATATCGTACATGTACTGGCAGTCATCTTTGTGAGCCAGTAAAAAACCGAGATTAGCTGTTATTCGTATATATTCTAAAAGTATAGGTAACACCATTAAATCTATTTGTACTTTCATTATGACTACTCAAATGTATGTCTATTATAGGTATCCTAGGATATATTCCCACTACAGAAAAAGCCGAGTTGTAGGCTAGAACTGTGTATGACGTAGACAACTGGTTTTTACCTGCTCAGTTTTTCCACTACGACCGAAACCTCGTAAGTAGAAACGCCGATGCTAAAAGTCTCTTTCCGTAGCGTATCAAGAAAACTTGTCAGTTCAGCATAACATTTTTGTCCCCAAAAACCACACGCACAATTGTAGCATTCCAGCGGTCCTATTTGTCTCGCTAAAGGTATCGGATCGTTAGGAAAGCACAGCTCATCTAAAATGGATCTCTAATAATAGCATGCCTTTAAAACAGAAGCACATCTTAAAAACCTCAAATTGGTCCCAGGTTTTATTTCACGTTTAAGTCTGTTTCTAGACCCCGTAACTTCACCCACATGACTTCGAACTATCGTATTAAAGTCTCTGTGCACGTATACCATGTGAGCACGAAGTCGTGTTTTGTCACAGCTACTCTTGTAAACTGCCAATCACCTTAGAGATCCAACTTTTGTCTCATATCTCTTTTTTCTGCCACGTTAAAAAACCCATACCCGACGAAGAATAGGATAGGCTTCCAGCAACAGAGCCAGCAGCTGGTAAAAGTATAACACAGCTACTGAGCGAAACAAAAACCTCTATCGTAATGGGGCGACTGAGACTGTACATGTCGGCGGCAGCTGCGACAATGCCAGCAGCGTCAAAATTAGCCCATGTCCTCATCCCTCTCTCAACTCGCTATTGCAGCCCACAGGCAATTTTTTCAAGATATTTTCGATAGATAAATGTATTGAATACCCAATGATCTTAGAGAAAGACCGCAGCAATGAAAAACGACGCAAAGCAAGCAGCAGGCTGTAGGCAACCTGTCGTCTGTTCCTTCGGTCGCTCGCCGACGATAGAGCTCATTGTTTGGCTGGAGAAGATGAGAAGCTAGAAGTGGTATAAAAGGAGGACGCATTGCATTCAGCTCGGGACAAGGGAATAGACCGACATCCAAGCACGATAAACGTACGCTACTAGGGTCACTGTCACGAGGAGCAAAGCAGTGTAGAAACGATCAGCCGTGCATCTCAGCCAGAAAGATTGTTCTTCACCACTGCCCCTTATCGTCACTCACGCGCAGGCGGGACGTTTACGTCGGTATTCGCGTTGAGCTGCTAGCAGGCCCTTCCGTGCTTGTTTCTATGAATATTCTGTGCCTTTTTTCAGGAATGCCAACCAGGACAGTTGATTAAAAATGCATCGAAAAAATGAAACCACACACGGTACTAACAAAATTCTCTTATCGTATATATGCGCATTCAAAGTTGGCTGCTGTATGAGCGGACGCAACCACCTACGTCAGGGTGGGTATAGTAGACTCCCAAAGATACATGGCTGATCGCGCGAAATGCAATAACTAGACTAGTCCAAACATGTATCAACAATCAACCTCTCCCTCTCTCTCTCCCTCCCTCTCGACATATATATACATATTTTTTTTTAATAAATTTCGAAGTGGAAAGGCTTACAGTTACAACTGAAGTAATATAAATACATAGGCTATTCATGAAATGGGATGTGAACAGACAATTATTGTTAAATGTTCCACGTGATGACGCCATGATACGAATTATGCAAGATCGGGCAAAAAATGCCCTTAATTGGTGAAAAGCTTTTTGGTTATAACTGATTTAATGGCGTAGTTTGTTAGGATCGGTGACAGTCACATTCGACACAGACATGGCGTTTGAATTGTGTAAATATGTTTTTCATTTCGACGCTGAATGCGGCCCCCTTTATTTGGGGTCGTATGCTACATGCTGCTGAGACATGGCATAATTTGTTCTAGGTAGCGTTTTTGCTCATAAATAGGAACTTTACTGCTGGCTGTTTCTTTAACAGTTCCTCAACTGCGACGCAATCAGTACGACACCCGCTGCAGTTGATTTGGGGTCTGTTCGAGTACAGAACGATTACTACGACGCTTTTATCGCCGTTACTCTGCACATTCCCCTTCGCACTTTCCGCTTCATCAAACAAGTCTTCGTAACTGGCAGGTCTCGCAGCTGACATCTTGGACCATTGAACCAATCAAATGATCAGGCTCGAATTGCTTTTCCTTAAGTGATAGATAGATAGTGAGACGCCATTTTAACAATGCATATAACCCTTATTTTCATTACTATGTATACAAAAGGGCGATAACAATTCTTGAGAAAAAAGTAAACACTCAAAACTTGATGTTACAATACTTACAACAACGACTGTAGAAAAATTTTGGACTAGATCGATGTTAATCTTATGCAGATTATTTTCTTGTCATGTATAATTCAGGTCGAAACTTAATTGGTGGGAAATACACAGGCTATAGTTTACTAAATTTGACTGCACCCAATAGGTAAACACCTGGTTACTGTCGAATGAAATTCTAATGCCTAGACAAACATAGCAAGCTCCAGTTCAAACTTTCACAGATTAATAACAAGGAATCGATATTTCACGTACGTAAATTCTACGGGATGCTAAACGATGGATATTAATTTCAAATGAATCATTGGTCCTGGCAAGCCTTTCGTCTTAGTGCCTTGTTCACTTAGAACATAAATTTAGGCAAAGTGTCTTTGTAGTCATACTTTCGTTGAACCGAATGCTGCTTTGATTGCAGCTTTTAAACTCTGCAGTGTTTAGTGTAAGTTGTTTCATTTCATGAAAACAAAAAATTAAAAAAACGATTTTTCAGTAACAGAATCTGACCCATCGACTATAGCATGCTAAACTTTTGTAGAACATTTATCCATAAAAAGCTATGTAAGGCCTATCTGTTATAGACCAATTTTTGATTAGTTTCATTACATCACGAACATAAAACTAGAAGAAATATCGCCTTAGAAATAAAGCCCTAACAAGTGTCCACATAGATAGCTACCTCGTAAACCCGACCAAAATAAATACATTGAAAGCAATTGAATGGATTAACTTATTTAAGTTCGTTTGCAACGAAAGCTAAGGAGAAGCTCCCAACGTTTAGTTATTATTAGCTCCTTCGACAGGCCCGAAACTTCGGTAAGGACATACACCGATAGAGCTTCGTTAATTTTATAAGCTCTATCGGACGTTTTGTAGGTAGTAATAAAAAATTTTGTTGTTTTTTTTTCGACTTGTGCTTAAGAACGAGCTTTAGTTAGCACCAAATGCACATACTGCATATGCAGAAATGAAGGGAAGTTTGCAGAACAGCCAATATAAATAAAAAAGCTATATCAAATGCAGAAAGTTCGGGCTATGTAACATGGGCGATTGTAGAATGGAGTCGAAAAGTCATACAGCGCAGCTACTTCTCTTGTGTCAAGCCGGCTTTAACGACGAGGCACGTTCTTCGTATAAATTTCAGTAGAAAGAGCTTCCGCTACCGTGTTGTATCGTTATATTGCTCGCTGGCTCTTTGATAAGTCATGATGCGTCGAGAAGGGCTGTCGAATTGGCTTCGCGCTATATGATGCCGGTTCCAGTACAACAGTAGCGGTAACCAGACAGATTCGGAATCCAGCTTTTACATGAACCTGAAAATGCTATACGTATGGAACAAGCCAAATGTTTAAGTAATTTTAATATGTCTGCTCTGCTTAAGCTTCGCACCATTCTTCATATACACAACGTTTACTCGCATACCCTCACGAAAACGTACAACAGTCTTCGTCCCGAACCAAAGGCGTTCAAGGAGCCTACGGAGAAAAAGTACGCGTAAATCAAATACTACAGCCGTGGTCGCCTTCGAGGGCCAAACAGCTGCAAGGCAGAAATAGGAACGAGTGACTGGGGGAAGGCAAAACTCGAGTTAAGTTACTAACTTTATGACCTATATGTGTGTTTGCGTATGTATGTGTGGACACTTAAAGCTGGCGAAATATATATTAGTGCGACCGAGCGTACCTGAGCGCGTTAACCATCGGCTAAAACGATGACGAATGGAAGCGGCACTAAAGAAGAAATGTACAAGTGCTGGCTTCTGCTTATGTAGGCTGAAAATGAGCTGCCCCGAGGTAGCTTGGCAGATAGAGATACTGCTAGGACGGCAAAAACGATCTGCAGAAACCTGTTGTGAGCCTAAAGCCATTCCCAATACTTACTAAACTATTCCGCGGTAAACGAAACTTCCGGCTAGTATCGATTCGAAACATTTATTACGTGATGGTACTCATCATATATTTTTTTGGATAGTATTAGCGACTGTAAAAGACAAAATGTGAATGAAACACTCGTGACATCTTGTCGAAGCGATAAATGAAGGCAGCTTCCTTTATCGGCAGGATACCTTGCTTCACAGCATCTCTAGATGAGGCAAAACAAATATTCGTGCTTAGATTTTCTACGTGTATAACGGTTCCATGAAAGATATATTCTAAAGCACGAGTCCAAACCACCAAAGTTTTTATCACTTCGCTTCATCTTACAAAAGGTACGCAAATGGTAACTTTTTTTTTCTCTCAGTAACAAATCGAAGAAAACTTACTATGGTTTTACAAATAATTTAGCCGTTTAACACCTTCCGTAGGTAAAGAAAGTTTGTAAAATGCCCTTGTACCATTCGATGCTTGTAGTTAATATCCAGTACTAAGCGCTGTATTTGTTACAGCCCTGAGATCTCAGCACTCGTATACCATGTAGACTTGCTGTTGATGTTGCAGCTGACTTACTCATATTTTTCCTTCCGAACGCCGAGCTGAATCTAGTTTAGTGATCACTCGGTTCGATTTTATGCAACCAGGAAACACGCGGCAGTTAGCCATAATACAGAGGTTCGTGGACGAAGAACATTACCACTTTCCTAGCCGGAACGCATCTATTTATGCTGCCGCCGACTAACCTCAATCAAACTGTTGTTTGTGTAGCCTTTTTAATTGTTGCGTAGGTTAGTCGTCGAAGGCTGTCACGATGAAGTCGCCCGTCTTGGCATACGGGTATTTCGCTAGGCCGCAATGATGTCAGCAGCGTTGTTTGGCATTTATGCACACACGCGACCCATATGCACTCGCACGCTACTGGCCGCTGACCGGGTGACGGCCTGCATAAGGACTGCGAACGCGACTTCTTGCGGCGCACCACAGTGTTGCTGTCAACTTGCAGAATAGCAGTTGTAGCATCTGAGTCGCATGGCGCTAACCATGAGCTAGCTGCACAAGCTAAGATGGACGATTTGGCATTGTATTGGTTGATCGCAGCATTACTCGCATGGCACAACGGGTGGCACGCTGACTGTACGCAAAGACAACAAGGTACGACAGCTATAGTGCACGAAAAACTATATTTATCATAGCCGATGCGGTGAAGTCTAGGTAGTGTTACTACTAAGCGTTTTAACACATAAGCGTATCTAACCAACCATTCCCGCTTTACAGAAAGCGAATACAACGCCCCGCAGTAGGCGGAGATACGCCCGAGACGGCAAATAGCAGGTGACCGCACCAGCAAGTAGTTAGCATGTAGGATGTACTGTAGAAATACCGCTAAAAATGCGGCTTTCCTGCAAGGAAAGCCGAACAACGATGCTGACGCAACGACAACTGATGCAGTCCGCGAGCAGCATTTTATTCCCTGGGTTCCTCGATTGACTGGTCCTGCGTAGAGTCCAGTGATCCGCCGTTTATTTTGTTAGTCGTTTGGGGGGATTAGTGAGCAAAAATGCCAAAGAAGGAAAGTGGCAGCAACAGTGTGACAGCGAAGGCCTGCTCCAGAAATTGTCCTACGGATTGATGAGTCTTCGATGATCGGGGCAATACTAAACCAGCCACGCAGTGAGAGCGGAGACAGCCCAGTTGAGTACTAGGAGATGTCGGCGTGACGCATATGGGGTGAGCACGGACGCAGTTGCAACAGGTTGTTAGGCAGGAGGGTAGATCGCGGAAGAGACACACCCATGTCCGCTCTGGTAGGCGGAAATCGGCTGAGTTCAGGATCGAAAGCCGTGTCTGAATAAAACCAACATGGGGGTAGGAATAGCGAACAGAGGATACCATCATTTGTGTTGATTTGCACTATTAATCGGTCCAGTGATGCTGGTGGGTTTGGCAAGCGAGTCCCTGCATCCCGGTACTTACATGTGGATAGTGTGTGCGCAGGAGAGAGCTAATTTTCGCGTATGTTTCTGCAGGCTAAAACCGAGCTTACGATGCAGCTTATAACTAATATAGGGGAAATGAAAGAATGACAACTTGTGTTGACGTTTTGCAAAGTTTGAGAGAAAGCTGAAATGGCGGGAAACGCTACAATCTCTACCACACATTACCATGCTGATATATTCGGAAAACCTTTTCGAAAAAAGAGGTAGATCTGAACGTACCTGTAACCGAAACCAGTCTCACGAAAAAATGTACCCCATAACGTAATAGGTTTACAGTACAAAGGGATACTCAACCCAAACAAAAAGGGACGCAATTCTATCAATACGAGACCATGTGAGCATATCATGCTCATATAGTGTACTATAGCGATGTCGAGTGGTACCTCTTATCAGGCAACTCTTATAGGTGACCTAATTACTGATGCAGGTGTTGTTGGCATTATAGCAGTTTTGGTATCTCTTAGAAATAGCCGGGTAACCTTTTCCATCTTTCGCGCTAGACCACTCCTGGATCAGAGCTCTATATAAATTCTGTTGAAAATTGCGGACAGCTTTCATAGAGCAAAAGTTATATCAATCCGCGTCGTCTAATGGAGATTTACACTGGAATGATCAATATGACTATTTTGCCTAACGAACATATGTGAGTTTATGTCTGTACCAATGGATTATTGATGGTCTGCTTTCTTTGCTGGTGTTCGCTGGTAGCAACTGCATAACGCTGTACATGATCGATCATGCGAGCCTAACTCTATGTGCATGTACTTGGTCCTAGGAAAACCCTTGTGATGTTTTCGCATGCGCGATATTATACGTGTTTGCCAATGTACGCACACCCTACAAGAGAGCAGCACAGATGGCTACGGCCATATCTTATCAAATAAAATATCATTATCGAAAATCTAACCTTTACAATTAAAGACCTTCTTCTACAGATGTTTTCACAAAGAGCAGGCTTCCGTATGATGATGCAATATAGCTACGTTTCTTCTCATCATCCCATATATATATGTATGATCGAAACCTTAAGGCAAGCGTGTTTTGAGAACAGCAGATGAGTAGATATGGTTCTTTTGCAAGCTAAGTTTGACTCCTAATTTAAACACTTATAGCATAACCTTACACATATATTAAATGGAACAACGGTCGACCCGAGATTTTTGTTTAGTTATATCATTTAAATTAAAATAGGATAGGTTTTATTACTGACCCACTTTCGAGCGGGGTAACGAAAGAGAAGCGATAGATTTTCGGAGTTTGTTCCAGGTCATTTTTTTTGTGGTATGTTTAATCAGTCTCAGCAAAACTGGACAACAATATAACATAAAGCTTACAGAAAAACATTAATATTGCACCATATGGCTGACAGTTGTAGGCTGTCGCAAGTGGCGTTATTGTTATCGGCGCGACCGAAGATTAAGCATTAAAGTAGCTCAACATAAGCTATATATCTTTCCAAACGATTGAAGAGCATAGTAGGTCTGCATCACTAGTTAACTAGTATTTCTACTGCCACCAATGCTCGCGCGGAAGGACATGCAGAATCTATCCGTGAAAAGCTTAATATGTCGGAATAATAAGTGGGGTTAGAATTTCGTAGTAAAACCGAATCAGAACTTGATCTAGTGATTGAAGAGCATCACCTTGGACAGAACGTTGCTATGGGGGGAAAAGGGATCACTGAAAGCGGTGAGAAAGAATTTCGATATAGCAGCTTGTCCATAGTTTAGCAGGATGGTAGGCGGCACGTATAATCGACGTTCCTTGAAAGGGCATTCCTTGCTGAGACGGTAGCATTGTGGAATATGCATTCTCCTCATAACGAAGATCATAGGAAGATGTGTACCGTATTATTGCCTCATACACATAGTCGTTGGCTAAACAAATAAAGCGATCATCGCTTGAATTTCCCACATTGCTGAGTCTGATCGAAGATCGCTCCGCATCCGGGTTCGGTAAATCCGCGCAGTCTTTCATGTGAAAACTGCCTTCTAACGTTAAAGAAGTACATTTTAAACTATTATAGCAACGAAGGCACTCCCTGAGATACGTCCAACTCATGACGGTACAGCGATTACTGTTACGCTTGTCTATTTAATGACAACGACACCGTTATGATCACAAGTTATTTTCGAATGACTTTTAATTATCTTTGTACTCTTGTGACCAACTCAATGAGATCTCGAAAATATCTCACGGAAGAAGAGCGAGCTGTGATAGACAGACTCGTACAATGAAGATGATCGTAGCAAGAGAATGTGCAGTTGACAATGTAGCCCAGAAGGTGAAGTATAATATGGCTCTATCATTAGAAAAAAAGGATTAGACAAATATAAAGAACTGTGTACAGCGTAATGATTGTTTTAATTGTGCCACAACGAAATTGATTTGCGACCGTGTCAGCTCGGATGACGTCAGAGAATGGTAAAGCACGGAGTCATCGTGCCCATAAGAACCCGCCAATGTCGTATTGAATTGAGTGATTTGAACTGTCGTAGACTAGCCAGAAGCTTTTCGCCAAACTCTCCATACAAGTATACGGGTTTCGCATAAGCCAAACAGTTTCAACAGTTGAACAGTTAAAGACTAAGAAAGAGTTGCGTCGCATTTTGAGATTTTACCTTGTGACACGCGTGACGCGTATCCCGTAGGCTCCCCGGCGAAAGGTCCACAAGTACTGGGTCATCCAGCAGGTCGAATCTTCGAGTAATGCAATAACGTCAGCCATCATTTTCATTCACGGTGGTGAACTGCGGCATTTCGTTGTAAGGTAATTTAAACGAAAATGCTTTTCGAAATATGAGGGTGATTCTCGGATAAAAAGTACGTGTTCATGCATGACAAGTCACCATATCATATAGCAAAGTGTGTTTTTGAGATAGTATGCGCTAATGGTCTTATGGATCTGCTCTAGTCCGAAAATTCACTCTACATGGATCCGATCAAAAACGTACGGCATTATATCAAAGCCCTAGTTTTAGCACAAGAGATATCGCAATTTAAGAATTCAGTCTTGCAAGCTGTGGCTGAGAACCCGGATGTTATGTAGAGGAGTCCAAAAGTGTCATTGAAGCATATACCATCGAGCTGCAAAAGTGACCGCAGCCAGAAACGGGTGAGTTTAAGAATGTTTCTTTATTATTATTAGAAAATAAGAAACCGCTTGCACATCTAGTTGTAGCGAAATCAAACTCGACAATATATGAAGCTTCCCAATGAAATTACCCTATTTGCATATTTTCCCCACCTGCGTTGCGACATTTCTTGTTGAAGGCGTTGCTTGAAGGTTTTTAGCCCGCGACTGACTGTCGGTCCTTGTTTTCTATGATGGATGTTGTACGTGGGGTGTTAGTTTATCCAAGAGGATGCTCACAGCATAATTAGACCCCTATCAGCCTTCCACCAAAATCCACGAAGAAGAAGGTGAGGTATGGACCCACAATGCTTGTGTCCCTGATGGATGAAGAGCCGTGCAGGACGTATTGTTTGTTGCAATGGTTACCGCGGTCATCATTATGGATGTATTGTTTTACGCGTAGGAGTCGCTCCTCTTTGTACAAAATTATAGTTGCTACCACTATTGGACCAAGTGGGATAAGAAACCAACGAGTTTTTCTACAAAAGTTTTTGGTGCGAATGGAATCTATTCCAGCGTCACACTGACGCAATGTACAAAGCGCGCCACCCACTAAGCTATTCCATTTGGCTCCTCGACATGGCTAAAGTAAAACTAGCTGAATGAATACAGGGTACTAGTAAAAAAACACGAACGACAGAGGATAGAAGGTCTTGTAAATCAGGCTGAGTATTCAAGTAATGGCCTAGCCAACTCGCCCAAAATCTGTTTAGAAACGAGAATGTCGTCTCCACTCCTATTTAAACCAAAGCTACAGATTTATAATTATGTATAGAGGCATAAGATCTATTAACGCGTATTCCTTACAGACTCACACTCTCAGGCTATATGTAGTTTTCTCATCAGGAGGCGCTTCAACTTAGTATGTACAATTGAAGGTCCGCTCGTGTGGGCAGCAAACGTCTTCGAATGCCACGCGCGTAGTTATCAATGTCCGCTATTCTGTTCGTTTCAGAACTCTCGCTTCCTCTCTTTTCCTCTTTCTGCTGATACTAGAATGAGATAAAAAACAACAAGCGCCATAACAATTTAATGCGAATGGGTGGGTATAGCACTACTGCAGCTTGTTTTACCGATAAGTTTAGCTGTTTGGCAAACCTAGCACTAAAAAATCTTGCTAAAAATTGCAAGAAAACTGGTCTGTTGCATCCTAACTCATAACGGTATATACCTACACTGAAGTCGCTTAAAATGTGTGCTACGTGTGCACTCTCCCGTATAGTATCCACTTTTATATTTTTTTCTACCCGCAGACTCGCTCCCCGTTCGTCCGTCTATTGTGAATGTCATGTTTCTAGTCTTTCGCAATGGCAACCTTCGTAGCAATTCAGGGAGGGGACACTACGGGTTGGCCCGTAACAACTGCGTATGATCAAGACAGTTGCAGTAATGCCATGTCTCTGTCCAATTGTATGTGACGCTCTGTTCGTATGCGTGTGTATGTACGTGCGCACGCATGTATATATGTGGATGTAATCTCTGCGAAATGATCGTGCTGTAACAATATAAAATATTGAAGGGAAACAATAACGTCCGAGACAAGCTTAAAGGATTTAAAGCCTTTTCTGGTGCACTAAACCGCGTAGATGCATGTAATTGAGCTCACAGCAGATACTAATGGGTGTCCAGTGGATTCTAGGAAAAATGAACATTAATATTGAAGAAGTTGTATGGTTGCTTACTTTTATGCGTACGTGTACGTATTTGAATTAGTCCTGGGCCAGATCCGTTTACTAGTTGCTTTACTAGCCAAAAATCCAATACATTCGTGATATACTAAGGTGGATTAAGTTTAAGCGAAGGTATTGCCAAGCATTTCTACGATGGTTGCGCACAGATCACGCATTTTGGGGTAGGCATTAGGACAAGTGGTCAAGATATTTGTATCAAAGAAAATATTCCTAATCGTCATGAGCACCGCTTATTTTTCTTGTGTGAATTGGCAAGAATTTTTTTAGTCGAAAACAAATAACACATTAAATAGCCGCGCATTAGCAAAAAAAAAATTTAGAAATAACGCGATAGGATGCGAAAGGACAACTGATACACGAAAGAACTACTAGTTGTAATAAGGATTAGCAACAGAATTTCGCGTGAATTCTCGGAAGAAAGTTGTCCTTCAGGACATGAAACTATATGGAGAGTACAGTACAAGTAAATGTTCCCACTGGAGTGACCCTGAGTTGCAGCGGCATAGGCTTCCTTTCGAATTTTTTTTATTGTAATTGCTTTTTGTTGTAGTAAAGCGGTCCGGGCGTATGGAGGCCATTTCGAGCAGACAGAACTAATTTCCTACATCGAATGGCACATGCTTGTATTGACCACTAATTGTGCCTACCCTTGTTGAGATGAGAACGTATTTGTTGATACATACCCGATGCTACGGTAGAATTTACTGATCTGAAATCTAAAAGCAATTGGGAGTCTATAAAAACACACAACGTAAGTAAAGTCTTTCTTTTTTTTATATAACAATAATCCTGTATTACTATATATCAGACAGCAGAGCTCGAAAAATATTTTCTTTTTAAATTAGCCCTGAATCAACGCATGGAGGCAGAATATCGAATCCTTATGAGTGAATCAAGCAGTTTGTTTATAACTCATTTTAGCTCAAAGGTAGACTGCAATAAATAAAGCGATTTCCAGGCGGTCAGAGATTTTTATCTAATCCTCTTTGGTATACAAAATAGCCTGTTTTATGACTCGAATTAAGTAAACTGCTCTCTATTCTACAATACTTTTTCTTACCTTACTACTGTTCTATACTCTATAAACATTCAGTGTGACATCGAATAGGTACGTAATGTTGCTCTGATTCGGAGTTGCTATATTTCGGATCCGAATTCTGGAAAATTCGAGGTCACAAATAGTTCAGACTTATTTACCGTCATTTATGCTTGAAATGTTATCTCTTTTCTAAGTTTCGTTGTTTAGTGGGAGGCCATGTTCTGTCGTCTCCCACATATTGGACTCTGACATCTACAATTTGCTGTAGTTTTTCCAATTGGAAGTGCCACACATGTCACTATCAATTAGCGGAAACAAACATGTACACGTAAGCGTCTTAGTTTGTTAGGTCTGACGAAACGAGAGGATCCATGATATTATTGCAATTCGTCTACGGGACATTCACGATCACAGTGATCTTCCAACACGCAAGTCCTATTGGAAAAGGTCGAAAGGTGTTTCGTTCAATCAAAAATCGGTGTCATGCTAAAAATGTATTCGATAGTATCCTAATTTAGCTTGCATAAAGCTGCCATTTCTATTTTGAAGTCTTACTTCAAGGCTTGAAGTCTTACCAGCATTGATCTACATCTATCTGCCTATTAAAACATCTCTTCACATAAAACATACGACGTTCCTCTCGGCTCTGATACCCGTCGGCGCACTTCAGTTGGCAGCGAAAAATTAGATAGCCATGATAGCTGCCGAGACACTATTATTACGGCTGTCTTCTCAACGGGACTATGATAAAAGAAGCTTTAAACCATTTCTAGCGTACTCATCGCACTCTTGAGTTGAATCTTCAGATCAGCGCTGTTGTTACACACGAGTTCTGACTAATTTAACTTCATTGACCTGCCTGGCTCGCTGGCATAATCCTCCGTTCCTCCAGCAAACGGTTATTTCACTAAGCTGAACAATGTTCCTTGCAATCCACTTAATACTAATACTAACTGTCAATTCATTGTCTAATTGTTTTTTCTTGTTATAGTGTATTGGCCGTACTCGCGAACTACCCAGACCAACTGGAAGAATCAATTTTTATTTTGTTTTTATCAAAATTGATTTTGTACATTTAGAATGAGTTCTACACGCGCGTATGGTTATTCAACCTCTTATGAAGTTTGTCGCAAAAAACTACCTAGAATTTACTATAGATGTTGTACCTTAAACAGGTGAATTTACTGTCTCAGATCAACCTCAGTTTTTCGATATTTATTACAATTCAGTAGAGCAAAGCCTTCCCTCCAGGATAATGTAGATCGTCATTTTCGAACTGGAACAGACCTATACTTCAGCAAGAAAAGCTTCGATTGGCAAGAATAGTTTTTCTCTCGAGGCAAATTTAAATTAACAGCATTTTACAGTTGTCTTCATTGTACAATTACCAGTTTAATTTATCTGCACCTATTCGGTAGTTTTGTTAGCCTTCCCAGGGAGGTGCGGAGGGCAGCTGGTACTGAAAAAATAGAGCATATCCTATTGACTCCTCGATTGCTCCGACTGCACGGCAAAGTGTTAGGGTAACTAAACCTTATGAACCTTACTGCTCAATTCTAGTACAACCAGGATTAAATTGTTTTCATAAATTGTATCGTTAGCGAACAACGTGGTCCAGGTGGCAGGATGCGCATATCCTTGAGTGCCTAGTGATGCTAACCATGGACTTGAAACCATTGCTAATTTAAATTTCAGTATTACCATGGTGTTGCATAGGTCTGGTGAAGAAAAACCTAAGAAACGTCTAGCAAAAACCATAGGCTGGATAGCCAACAATCCGTAGAAGGAAACACGGTGTGTTTCAGAGGTGACACCGCACAACGTGAGCCTTCCCTGTACAGGATTCGGCGGGGAGTTGAAGTGGGCGCAATTATGCAGTGGGCGCTTTCCTAGATGACGCCTGTACGGTTTGGATTTGAGAAGAAAAAACTGAAAATCGACTGTGTGTTTCGAAAACATCTGTACCCTCGTTGAACAAATACGAGTCCTGATTATAGTAGAATAAGGAATTGTGTCTCTATAGGAGAAAAAATAACTTATTCCTTGTTCAAGCACTAGAGATCCTTGCTCATATGTTATCTCCTTTTTATAATTAGCGTATTAAGGTTGTTATGCTCGCTGGACGCAAAGAAGATGACGAATTATATTTTATTAGTTATATGAGTATTTTTCATTACGTGAATCATTAGTAGATACTGGAAATGTAACGCGTTTTTTTTAACTTTGTCACGATCGAACAGCACTTAATTCATATTGCACTGCAAGTCTTCCAGTATCAGATCCTTGAGAAAAACAGCTACTTATGCAGAAAACGCTAGGACAGGTATTTCCTTGTAACTTTATCGTTATGGTAATGAATTTGCTGTCATTTATATCTATGTACGTAGATTTAACACGAAATTCTGTGACTATTACACTAGGGATGCCATTTTCGTGTAATAGAGAAGGATGACCTATGACAGCCTATACACTCATACTACTGTCGCTTCTGCAGCCATCACTTGCAGACCGTTCCTGCGTCCTTTACAAATGCGGACGAAGAATGTAATTGTAGATATGTCAGGCTTATTGAGACAGAGTCGCGAAAATGACATTTAAGGAAATAGAAGAAGGCAGGTAGCACCTCTGGAGACGACTTTGTTTCACATTCATCACCTCGGCCTATAGCAGTCTGCCGGGATTCGATGCGTTGATACCAGACACAAGGGCTTTTTGCTCTGCCGATGTCTTTTATTATATATATATATACGTACATTCCTACTAGTCTTAATTACCGGTTCTTTTCAGATCAAAACCGTACGCCAAACCGAACAATTATCGCCATTAGGATAGAGTAATCAAGCAAGAAAATTGTTTGTCAATACGCGGACTGTCTTAGATCTTGGTCAATGTATTAGAAGCTTTTTGATAACGATGCTCGTTGAAAAGAAGAAGCAACGACAATTTATGTGCTCAAACTGTGCTAATCATAAGAGCTATAATTATTGTTATTATTACTATTATTCGTGTAGATCGCTAAAAATAAGGCTTCTAGAGGAGAGCATTTGTACAGGGTTCAGATGCATGCGAAACAGACTGTTTATACATACCATACCGCTTTGCTATCTATGTACACATTGTAGCAAATTTGTTGCAACTGTTCGCGGAAAATAGCGAAGCCCAGAGCGTTAAGGTAAACTGAAACAAAGCAGCGCTACTGGATGCGTGACAGACGCCAGGAACCACAATAACACAGTAGATGGCGCAATGGTATGATATATCGTGGCAGAAACAGTATCAATTTGTATAGCAACCTAAAGCAAGGTTGAGTGCAATTCTGTTTAGATCACAGTAATCATTAGGGACAAATAGCTAAAACGATGCAATGGAAATTTCTTATACGGGACCTGCAATCCTTAATCGTACTAACACACTCTATGTTAATTGATACTCTTGAAATGTAACGAGACCTATTTGCGATGCAGTGTTCTAAATGCTGGAACACACATACGGATGCTTCTGAATTAAGCCTGGTGAGTTAAGCGACTTTGGATATGATAATGAATTCCGAAGTCCGGGAGTTTGAAGTTATCCAATGAAAACCTTGCTGTGCTAAATGATTCAGACTTTAGTGAGCAGAAAGTATACTCCCGATTTTGAAAGATTCTTTACAGAAAGATGTCATACCAGTTTGATCCATTATTAATATATTGTTAGATGAAGGGCGGCTTCATGATCCTTTTACTTTTAAGCAAAACAAGACGCCGGAGAAAGTTTCACTGCTTTCTAGATAGTTCTGCCATATTGACTACTTGTTATCCAGCGCTGGGATTCTTTTTTAAGATATCTCTTTGTTTCGAGCGTTACGTACGGTATTGTCGTTAAGCATTCCATCAGACAGACGGCTGGCTTCCGGCACGAAACGAAGTCTGTCTGATTAGGGGACATGCGAGTCCTACCTCATTTACTTGCGAATTTCTGATCGATGGTAATCCAAACAGCCAATGCAAGCAACATGAAACGTATTGCTCTCTCCGTCAGTTTGCTGAGGCATTCATCCTACTTGCCTTGTCAGTGACGCCATATATCGTGCAGCTTCTGGGTAATTCTTTAGCGTGAAACCGATAGCACAATTCCTATACCTCGTACTCATATAGTGTCCAACCTGTGCTTACCTACAAGATGCTGCTTCCGGAATGCTGTCATTGTAATTGTCGTTACTATTCTTGGATTTGCGGCAGTCAGGAACAATCGACCGCCGTCACGTGGTATGGATTGACAATCAGCGATTTAAACCTTACACTTGAGCCTATGCTAGCTTCTGTAATAGTTACACCCGATTACATGAATGTGCCTGTTACAGAGAGACACGGACAATATCAATGATGGCCTTGACAAAAATGTTTCGCTTGACACGTTGACCGCAGGGTAGACGATAACAATAAGAGCAGCAGCAGCATCAGTAACAACAACAACAACAACAACAACAAGTAGAATAATTGGTTATTGCGGCAAAGTGGCTATAGGCGTCTCTGCTAAGGGGGGTTGCCAAAAGGGAACTTTTTTTCAGCTCTCTCAGTAATTGGCAGTCCACTGCACGTTGCATTATAGGTTAGTTCGCCTTGGCCTGCACATTCCGTCGCGTATACGTTACCAGCAACCGTTGGAAGGCAGACAAGCAATAGACAAGTAGAACGAGAGAAAAAGACAACACCACAGCTTGGTGAGCTACACTTATTTCGATTATTATTACTTGTTTTAATGGATAACGGCGCAGAACATAGTTCCCGCACAGGCACGACGTTGACTATTGCTATCTTTTCCTATTGCCTTTCGCCGTATCTAGCTTTTGTCTGAAACGAGTCAAGGTTAGCAGTGCGGATAACGGCGTGGCACACGATTAGCGTCCAACTCAGGACAAGTAGAAACTCCTGGCGAAGGACTGAGAAAAGGAAAGAGGCAACCAACGCTGAAGATTGTTTCTGGCTGGTAATCGTATCTGTAGCGTGTTGAGGATCACAGTCGTCGCTACGGCTACGGACGCATGATCGTGAACAGGCAAAGTAGCATAACCAGCAGCGGCGGCGGCGGCGATGGTGTCAGCATTAGTAAGAATTCACTGTTTGTAGCACTCTCCTATCGATATGCGTGCCTACACTCGTAGTAGTGCTTTTTCGACTGGGAGTTAGGATAGGCGTAACGTTTCACTGCGTTCCTTTAATCCGGTAAGGGCAAAGTGAGGCGTCTTTGACCAAGTTTTCGTTTATAATTTGCCGAGATACTAGATAACTGGTAACTACGTAATGTGAGTGCGTGCATGAACAACTAGGCTGCGCCAAATGGTAGTATTCGACGGGCGGACGCCGAGCTGTCAAGGCACGATTCCTCCACCAGATTTGACGCATGTCGAAAGGCATTGCGGTTTTGAGGGACTGACGAAGGACACAGCCAGAGAGAGAGAGAGAGAGAGCGAAATGGGAAGAATCCATGCGTGGTCTTCTTCAGAAAGATCTTTCTGCTTATCAGCTTAGCTAGCTTACCGTCTTTTCTCCTGTTTCTTTGCGTTGTAATTCTGACGACCGTTTGTCGCGCATAAGCAATTTAGAAGGCCGTCTGCAAAGGCTTGCAAAGCAAAGCCAGAAGAGGGGCGAGAGACAGCGAAGAAACGGCTGAAAAAACGAAAGACACTCGCCAGCGTCAAGAACAAGTGGAAAAACAAATAGCAAGACGTATGAAGCGCCCCAGATGTCAGTGGACAAGAGAGCAACAAATAGAGGAAACAAATTGTGAGCTGGAGTCAAGTTGGAATATCGGACTAAGAGCAGGATATCCATAAGAAGGTGAGGATGATAGTGCGAGAGTATTTCTGCATTGGTTGCCAGTCAAGGCTAGGTAGATCGTCTTAGATTGTGGTCGATATCAACCGAAGAAAATCGCTAATGATAATTTTTCACTAGTTTCGCTGGGTGCAACCAGCTAGTTGCAGGTAAAGGCATATCAACGGGTCTATTTGTACCATTTAGTGAAGATTACACTCTTTGGGACGATACGTTATTATTTGGTTGTAGTGCGGGATAAATACCATGTCGTTGCATAATTTCGAATTACAACTCGTACCTATTCTAGTATTCTCGGTTCTTTCGTCCAGAGACTATATTTCGTACGTGGAAGTAACCCGAAACATTTTTGAAAAGCTTTTCTTTAGGATTTTTTTAAATGTACGCTTTTTCTTAACCCTAGAGGTAGAAAGCTGTAATCTAAAAGTGCGAAAATTGGTCGAACGGTGTGCCAGGAATGTGAGTCTATGCTATGAAACGATGGAGTTTATATTCTATCGACAAATAAATCTATAAGCATATCAATATAAGTAAGCAGAAGAAGTTGGGTTGAAAGACGGAGCAAGAATATTGGAGAAGGTCGCTGCCTGTTAATTGCGGCTCATTGTACGCCTGCACTGTGTGTGGGAACACATATCTGGATAAAGCGGCTGACTGTAATGTTGTTTACCAATAATACATTTCTCCCCATTGTTGTAGGATTAAGCTTGTCGATATCTAAAAGAAATATATTATTTTTTCCTGTTTTCGAAAAATGCTACTCTGAAAGTGTTTTCAGTCATTCCATACAACGGATTCTAATAAGAAAGAAGCAAGGCCATCCTAACTTAACATGCATGACTCTGCTTGCTGATCCGTTGGCCTACATTACCAGCAAACGCACCTTTTGCGGGTAACATAGGCAAGAAGAATTGCTGCAAACACCCCTAAAACATGCACAGGGAACAGCCGTATCTGCCCTCTTCCTCTGTTGTCACAAGCGTTGTTCTTCGCAGGAAGATTTAACTTTGGAACTTCATCTATGCAAAAACGCATGGTCAAAAAGTCTGCATTTACTTGGTAGTGAGCGCTCCTAGCATTCCATCATAACAGGAACTTTTCATGTTCATGATGGCGAGATTAACTTCAGAGTATCTCAGTAAACTAAAAACTATTGCGGTTCTAATCTGTGCTTCTCTTTTCACTCAAGAATATACAAGGCGCTACTCAGGCACTAATTAGCACAATCAAAAAATAAGCAAAAGGGAAAAAACAGCTGCAAATGGTAAGAAAGTACGAGAAACGTAGAATTTTCTTCGTATCTGTGTTTTTCCTAAGAGCCGCATTAATAATATTCGCATATTCCTTCATTAGGCTTATGATTTGCGTCATTAATACCGAACAGAGGAACGCGTGAGTAACCAAAGTCAAATTTGGTTGGCATGACTCTGAAGTTTTCAAGGTCGACATAGGGAATGTCTTTCAAGCTGAGACAGCTTATCGACTAGCCTCACCCCATTGCCTCATACTGAACCAGTTTCAAAACGACTAGACCGAATTGTACGGTGTAAACCCAATTCAATACCCTACCTGACCTAACAAGTCTTTATAGCATGACAAGGTTGGAAAAAACACAGAGCGATACTTCCAAAGAAATCAACTAGCCTGCGTTGAATATGTGTGGCCATAACTTGAAGATTCGTTGTATTAAGCTTCCTACGGCCTACATGTACTGTTTACTAATCACCGTCTGCGATTAACGTTGGCCTACTCTGTTAGGACAAAACTTCATATCTAGATACATAACATAAATTAGGACGACATTGGCGCAATAAAACATTTTTGCGACGCTGACACTTCACGTTTAATCGTCAGATAAAGATTTTGATCGCTCTTAGACAAGACAGTAGGATTTCACCAATGCGTTCTACGCATAAGGAAAAAAAATAACCAGGGGTTCACAAGAGCCAATTTTCTAAGCAAGTACTGAACGAATACACGCATTAAATGAAAATATGTAGAAGTTTTGATTATAGAACGCTATGTACACGGATAGACTTCACTTGATTCCCTGCATTCAACACATGCTTGCTTGTTCACACATTCGTTGAGAATTCGCTTGGTGTCCAAGTTTACAATGGGCCTATAGATAAAAATGGTCAATAGCCAACGAAGATGCTTCAAATAGAAAACTAAAAATGTTTCAGATGACTGCCTTTTTCCATAAAACAGAGTAGCATATGTTTGCTGTTGACTTTACAGCACGATATGTCCCGAAATTTAGAAGGCAAATATGGTACCACCTTACAAGAAAAGAGAGAAAGACTCATACCTGCTGAAAATGACTGAAAATGCTTTCGGGCCCAATAGTAACTACCATTCGTATTTCGTTCGGTTCGAAACACCAGCTTAAAGAAAGATATAAATCTGTCATGACACAGGTTTCGTCTACAACCTAACTATCCTTGCTGGTCTATTCCTGATCATAAAAACAATAAATTATCACGCGTTTATGAACTAGCCTCGTGTATCGTTCTGCAGCGGTGTTCATGGCTGGGCCACATCTGGCCCCTCTCAGATGGGAAGCGTTAGCAATAATCGTAACATCAATTGAAGCATTGGGCATGTGCTTCATGTGACATATTGCTTGTTTCAGTGTAGGATGTAGTTGTCTGGTAATTTCCATCCCAACTAAAACGTGATTGTTGTCGTCGAATCGGAAATGCCTCCTCAAACCCATACGTGTGTCACTAGTCGATCTATCTGTCTGTGCATTATATGAATATTACGAAAACAGTCATCGTCGGTTGATTGTTGCTCGTTTGTGAAGGTACGTTTCCTTCATTTTTACTCAGTTACAAACAGCTTTTCCTGAGTCTAGAATATCTCTCGCACGCCTTTTACCTTGCTAGATAATTAGTCAACTTTTTTGGTATATAGGTATTGCTATTGTTTGGGGTTTCAAACAAGTTGAACAGGTATCTTTCAATGACCCGTTAGCACTAGGTTCAGTAATTGCAGTCACTGCAGTAATACTCCAATTGAAAAAAAGAAGGCAATTTTTCGATGCTAATTATTAGACTATTAGTTGATGTTGAAACGTGTCGCAAGTTCAACTTGGCGCCGTCAGACGTCGAAATGTACTGTCTGTTTGTCACACAGCCGATAGTTTCGAGTCGGATATCGCACCAATATCCTTACGCCAAGAACATGATTTGTCTTACAAACGAATACTGCTTTCTATCGGCAACTAGTTAGGCCTGTCTATGATATTGCATTTAGAGCGCGATGCTCCGCCGAATGGACTAAAAGCAAACCATAGAAAGAGGCATTATGGTCCTTGTAAATCACAGTTCCGCGTTCTTCGAACGACGAGTCCTCAGAGGACAGCAGTAAATTCACCAGCCATTGTCACTGTGGTACGTGACGTCACGGACTTCCGTCTATCGAGCAACACGAACTGCCTTGCGAAAAGCAAATCCTAATCAGTCTACATTAATGGCATGTAGGGTTTATCTTATATTGCCTCAAGAACGGCTAACTCCGTTTATCTATCTTCAGCGACCCACTTTTAACAGAAAGCGTCCAGCCAATGACGGCATAGCGTGTTACGCACGAGGCAGCCGGTAGTGGTGCGAACATTTGCTGTCGTCGTGGGCGGCTTAGCCCAAATGATTAAGGTGCTTGGCAAATTGTTTGTCTGTACTAATGCCTTGAAGCCTGCAATCGACCTATTGTGTCGCCTGCTCGAGCGGTGAGGCGTAGCATAGTTGTTCTGGGATAAAAGATCCGTAGATATTTTTATATTTTTGTTTTTGTTAAGATTTTAGCGTTGGACTTGCGGAGCTAAATACGTATGACTAGATTAGATGAGTGCGTGCCTTTTTACGTATCTTTATCTCTTGTAACAGTCTAGTGGTAGACAACTCTGCTAAGCCTCGACGCATAAATGCATCAGAAGGGCTTAGAACGAAAATCATTCATATTCTTATTATTTAATGTCGTTTACATTTCACTGAAGTACGGCATGCTTCAGTCAATAGGTGCAGTAAGCGTTCAATAGCCTAGCAATCTTAATTTCGAAAAGATCTAATAAACTAATTTTCTATCTTTGAAAACTATGCAGTAAAATAGACGTTCCTGATTTAATTGCTGGAGACTCCAGCGGTGAATTGTCACAGATTTGTTAAGCTTCATGATTCATAACTACTGCCACTCTTATTTATCAGACTAATTTTGATGGGTGATCGACAATTTCGAAAATGCTTCATTAAGTTACTAAAATCTACCAGCAATCGGCGTGAAATATCTTAGTGACATTTCTCTTACTGAGAGCGGTCACTGTCATCTATAGAAGATCTAGAGGAACACTAGAACTTAACATCCATGACACGTATTTTGCCCTTTCCGCTTCATTGGTTTTCCTGTTGTAGGGTGGTGGAACTTAATTTTTCAACCGCAACAACAGTAGAAACAATAATAACAGCTAGATACAACGCTTTGTTGCTTTCTGACTGAGGAAGCATTATTTTAAGCGGTGGTAGCAAAGAATCTTATTATTACCATATAAAAAACCTAGCAGTTGTGGAATGATAGCATTACACTATGTAAATAATCACGTGTTCAAGGGGCTAAAATCATTTGTTTTGTCGTCACAATAGAGAGGATGTGCCATGCTCTCTCCAAGACTCAGCTGGACGTAACATAATAAACAATCTATGGCCCTCTTTAAATGTAGCTACCATCGTGTGGGCAATACTGTGCCTCTATTTACGTAAACTAAATGTATCCCATATAATTTAGTTATTATAACTTTAGTTATTAGAAATTGAGCACTAACGGGCATGACAGCCGTATGTATAACTCTAATCCATGTGCCTGCCAAGGGTGATCATGGGAAACATAAGCGTACTATTGTTATTATTGGCGACTGCCTCCGGCAGCACGTCTCCTATCCAGTTTGCATTGCAAGCATCAGCTTTTCAAAAGATATGGCAATGAAAGTTGTCTTAAGTTAAAGCTGTCTTCTTACGTAGCTCGTCCACTTTGATTATATTATATGTATATATATTTATTTATATAACTTATATTTAATGTTGCTATATTATATACAACAAATTGTCCAGGTTTGAAACTGCTTTACGGAATTTTTTATGTGCACGTATTTAACGTGGACCGATTTTTCGATAAAAATGTCCCTTCCTATTTTGCACTACGACGGTACATATTGAAACGGACCGAGTTAATTTTGTCAGCAGCCAGCAACAACCAATGTCTCACGATATACACTTACATAGCAGTAACCTTTTCGTTAATCTATTCATAAATGTCTTGGACATACCTCATACATATTGGAAGTGCGTTTACTCCTGAAAAAATTGCTTGCTGTCTAAGGAAGTAGTAGAATTAGTGGCTTGTAGGTGCTGCAGTAATGGTAGGCTCGGTTCCTATTTTATGAAAATATATTTTTAATAAGTTGGGTGGCTATAGGCTGTAATGACGACAACTGACTACAATTGCATCTGATAGGTGTCTCGCAATGGAACAAATATCGCAATTAAATCATTATTGATAAACCTGAGCTTTCGTCTGGCCTGAGATGGTGATCACCGCGGTGGCGGAAACATGTCGTTCGAGTCTTAGTCAAATATATAAAATGATTACTCAACAATGATACTGAATATACAAAATAACGAGTGCCGAAGCCTATAGGTTATAGGTGAAATTATTCTGCTACCACTATTAGACACCACGAGGCCATACATATATGAGCATCTTGACGTGCGTCGGGTCAATGCAATGCCTCGGTCAACTTCTGCATACGTGCACAATGAAAAGACAGCAGATAAAAATGCAGCATCACGCTCCCTTGTAATGGTCAATTGTACGATAAAGCATCTACTAGGTGAACCTGTACTGCTTATTGCTCTGACAGCATTCGTCACAGCTAAATGCGTTAAGGGGCCACTTTCTATTTGCTAAATAACTAGGTGCTAAATAGGATTATGATTAAGGTAAAAGTTAAATTAGTAACAGAAACAGGATGATGACGTGCTTATTTTTATCCTGGTAGTATTTTTTCACCTCTTTAATGCACGGCAGAGAAGGCTGGAAGGATGCAGTCACGTGAGAAGTCCCACTGCAAACGGTGTACGAGAACAAAAGAAAATGAAGCTCGCTGTATATGTTGGCGGAATGCAACCTAGAGATTCGTCAATTGCTATCTGAATAAAGAAAGGCCCCTCACACTTGTCTCTCTGGTCCTTTAGGCTGACAATACCTTGCTATAGTTTGTTTCTTTGAAAACGTCATCCTACCGTTGCCAGAACTACTGTCGCAGCTAGCGCCGTTACCATCCATCCCCACCTTAGCCGACCGGCATGAGTCCACCGCTTCACTTGTTTTGGTTAAGCAGAAGCTTTACTGTTCTCCATAAAAGGGGCGCTCATGCAGCCTAGGCTTAGAAACGGCTCTTTTCGCTGCAACCAGACAGGCTTGCCGGTTATGCTTCAGAAGCTAGAGGACATGCGCTCTATTATACGTAATGTGCACACCCTCTGTTGGCAAAAAATTGTTCGTCTTCAGCGCTATACAGACGACTGGGTAAATGCTGGATAAAAAGTTAGAGAAAAAGGGCTTTGCAAACTGCAACGTTTAGGTGGACAGGGTCTGCAGCCTTTGTCTTATCAAGTACCAGCGCTACTAACAGCAGACAGAAATGGCCGTGTCGATTAGATGCGATGATGGCCTTGATGCCAGCAGTAGGCTTTAGGCCTTGTTCGGCGAGACGCGAAGAAGCGTCCCAGTCACCACCTTTGTCTGGACTATTTAAGGCTCTGCCATAACCATCTAATGCACACCCTCGACGCCTATAGTTTCCACTAAGGGTGATGTCATTTCTAGTGTCATTGCTCCGCGCCTCTTTCCTCGCCCCCTGCCCTAGTTTAATCTGGCTTGTCTCCCGACGCTGCGGCTGCCCATCTTTTGGCGTACTCCGTTTACTTGTTCCCAGCGGGCATTGGTTGGCTCCCTTTTTGTCCCTTAGCCCTACTTTTTGCCTCGTTCTTTCTTATCATTTGCTGCTATACCAGCCATTCATCCCTTCGTCTTCATATTCTGTGCAGAAGCACTTCAAAAAGAAAAAGGAGGGTCGTGCATCTTTTCCGCTACAGCCATCCGTCGTCGTCCTCAAGGTGTACGTGGTGGTCCGTACAACCAAATGCATCCTATCCGTGCGTTACCTTGTTGGTCTTGCTTCCATTATTGCCTCTGCTGCTGCTGGAGCCGTCGCTGCGTGACACGCTCAACTGAGTTTTCCCTCACGTCAAGTTCCATGCCCGCTATTCTCCCCTTCTCCTTCTTCTTGCACATCTAAGACGCCACATTTCTGCTGAAGTGTAGAATCGGGCTGGTACTGGGAATAATACAGACTGGATACAGAAAAGCGGTATTGGATTGGACAGGGCAGGCAGAAGAAGCATAAACAATATACAGACATGCCCTACATATTCTAAACTAAGCTGCTACAGGGACTGCTCCGACGGGAACATAGCTCGCCACTGCATACACTATAATTGACCTACCTTTTCTACCTCTAGGCATTGGACAGATCTGTAGCAGTTGAGTTGCTTGTGCTTTTCTATCAGATGGACGTTTCAACTTCCTACATTAACATTCTCTTTGCTTCCTCGGTGGTAGTTTTTCTGTCGCGCGCGTGCCGACCAGCACTGTCAGCGTGCAGGCGTGCGCGAATAATGAGTATAGATGTTCGTACGTTCACCGGCATCACGGCTACGGCTGCAATTCCAAATAACTAATTAGAAAAATAACGACTAATAAGAAAATCGCTTACCTTTTCAGTCTTAACCGACTTCCGTTAAGAGAGAGCTTCACGCGTCTGTGTTCACTACAGTCTCTTACTTCGGGCAGCTAAGTTCCTTCTGTTTCTTCTTGTCTGTGCAACGCTCCTAAGTTCATCGTAGTGCATCGTCAAAACCGACTGAATGGTTATCGTATGCTTTGAAACATTAGTTTCGCTATCCTTCTTATGTGCTATGCCCAGCAACCCCAGGGAAACATCGGCAAAATGAGTTCGCTGTACAATACAGTCACTACGAACTATTGCAAAAGGGCAAAATCTGCAGGAGCAAATAATGTATCTATAATTTATTTAGAGAATTTACCTAGAGATCACTCCGCAATGTGTATGTTATGTGTCGAGCTTTCTTAATTCTCACGAATAGTTTGATCTTTGTGCTTCACGCTTCTCGAACGATCGTTTCGTCGAATAAACGTTTTTCTCGTGAACACTAAAACGGCCAATGAAGATTTTATCGAAAGGTTTATAGTAGTCAGGTAAATAGAGGTAATCGACGGTATCACTACACCGACCTGATTTATACAGTGTGTAATATATTGCAAACATGGAATTAACTCTATTACATGGGTATGTGAATGTAGGTGAGTTGGATTCTTCATAGAATATAGGAGTACGTTCTGAGAAATTGGCAAACGTTAGTGTATATATACCTTGGGGGTGTGCCTGCATGAATTTAACACCATGAAAGATTTGATAGAAAGTAAACGTAGTAAATAAATGATTAAAGTGAATTATGATAAATCATATCTAATTAATAAATTAATAAAAACAGATAAGAATAAATAAATAAAAAATGATTTTTTTCTTTTCGTTTTTATTTGTTTATTTTTTCTTGTCTCACATTCATTCCGTTTGATACCATGTTGTGGAAACCTTAAGCGCACCGCTTATACTTGATTTCTGCGTATCCTTCAATGCTAGTTTATAGCCACGTGTAACAACGACATCAGAGTAAGGCTTGTTTATCTGAGCCGATGTATCGCCTGCTGAGTTAGTTAACGAGCCAGCTTAACTTCCTTGGAACTTGCAATCACTGTAGATTTTGTTAGTAACGAGGAACGCACACCTCCTCGCAATTATAACGCGAATATTAAACATAGCAAACGCTCACAGCGAGCGTATGTGCTTTGTGTGGCTCAAGGTAACCTTAACTAGTTGTATTAAATGTCATTGACTGCATATATTTTTTCTACTTTGCGCGTTAAAAAAGCCGATACTTATGCAGCTGTTACTATGGCCTTCATAAAAAAAAAACTGAGAATCAGCAATCTTCGTGGATAGTTCTATGACTCAAATAATCCTGAGGGAATTGTCCGCTGATGCATGACGTAGACCAGACCTGACTCTTTGCGTAGTTCGGTGGGGCTCTCATCCACGAAGCCCCACATCCAGTAGCTATAGTTCTACACTATAACAGTCATTTCTATAGTCGTAACTATAGAACTGGTTCAATCATTACTTCAGATCATATCGTTAAGGACAGAAAATTACCATTTCAATCGATCTATCGAAGTTCGTTAACAAAATAGGTCAGCGATTTTTACTTAGACCCTATTAGCAAAATATGTGCGTATTGCTGCAAATCGATTACCGTAGCACACTAAGTGTGCCTGATCAACTTCTGTATACCGTTAGCTTCTTCAAGCGAAGTAAACAGTTTGTCTAGATCATCATCGATGGGCGAAACTTGTTTCAGTAATGTTCAGCTCTCTGTACTCAGACAGCTTGACTGCCAGTGCTACTAAAGCGATCCTGCATCAGCTTAAAGGCAAGCCATTTTAAAGTCTATTTACCATATGCGTGCTGGGGTTATCACTGCTGCAAAGCAACACATGTGGTCTTCATGAATTAGCTAATCAATCCACGTTGACCTTTTCGGTCATACAAAAGCACACTGTAAATACCCATGACGGTTTACCTATTTGGCACTGAATCACTTAAGCACAGTAGCGGTACAGGTTCTACTATAGGCGTCAATCAACACGGTTCATTTCGTGCTGATAACACCGGCGCCAGAGGTAACACTTAAAACGTTCGAAGATACATCTATATATTATGAATGGCTTTTCTATAAATTGCTTCATTGTATATAGGAAGAAAAACGATCAGAGCAATCGATTCAGCTATGATGAATGAATTACTACTTAGGCTAATAATTGGGTTTTAGAAATTAAGCGAGGACAATCTGAACTTGGAGCGTAGTCGTTTCTTAGAAAAAAAAAAAAAAAAAACGAACGACGTTACATTTCTGATAGCTGAACGTTATTTTGAGTTTCATTTTTCTCTAACAATGAGCATACATATCATTCCATTATTGTATTTTATATTTATGTTCCAAAAATTACCTGGTTGCCACACGTAGAGGAACCGCGTCGAATGGACTTTTGTGGGAAATCGAAACGGGTTTTCAAAAAGCCCATACTTTTCATGTCAGAGATTTGTCAGGAATATTGTTGGAGTTTCTAGCATGGATCGATCATGGTGCGCTCCGCATGCTCAAACACCCTCATTTCACGCTTGTCAGCAAAACGCTTCGTGGGTAGGGTGTCGAAATCTGAGAAATCACTGCTCTCGAAGCGACCACAGTTTTTTTTTAAGACGACTTTAGTTATTTTACCATTCCCAATAATATGTATATATGTTTTTTAGATCACCTTTACCTTTAGCTAAGTCAAATTCGTCAGCTCAGCCATTAACTTGTTGAATTCTTTGTATCATAAGTAATGGCACAATGAACCCCCTTCTGTAAAATAAAGAGCTGTCTATTATCTTCCGGCCTTTTTGAAAATAGCAGTCCCTTCTGTAAAGCGGTTACGCCTCATTGTGGCCCAAATTTTTGCGTAAGCTGGTGATTTATATACATGCCTTCAAGTTTAAACGCGATTAAATTTAGGTAAATCTCGATGTTCTACAGGATGGAACATGGTCGAAATGTTTGCATTACTTTACCCGAAAGCAATTTGAGAGCATGTAGATGTATTTCATGCGTTATAATTGCGTCCGTAATCTTGTGAAAACAAAAAAAAAAAGGCGGATATTTTTCCCTTTATTTTTCCTGCCGATTGCAGTCAAGAACCTGTTTGAATTTTGAAGGAACACTAGACGCGTATCAATACGTTCACTTTATGTTGCTAAATGTTCTATCGAGAAGACTACTTCTGCGAGACTACAATATTTTTTCCAAATCTTTTCCGTTGGGAAATACACTAAGCGGCCTCAAGGTGATCTAGTTAGTCAGCTTCAGTAAAACCAAGTTTGTCCACCGTGAAATTCGGACTAATAAAACTTTTTTTTTTTCAAACAGAGGGCAAACGCGCTGCCGCTTGAGTTGATGGATTGAAATTTTCCGATGGTTAAGTTCGACTCTATTTCTAGACAGTAAATGTGCTAAACAAAGGAAAGAAACCTCATTGGCCTGATTAATGTTTCGAAATTCCTATTCATCTTGTGAAAAATCCACGTTGTTTCCTTTTTCAAGTAGTGAAAAGCCAGTTAGAAATGAACGCCATATGTCAACTGTGTAGTTCCAGCAAGAAACAGGTATCGATAAAACAGGGGCGCCAGTACCGTCTTAAACCCAACCTGTGACTAAGCTTGTAACAGTCAGAGCCCGGCTATTCACTATCCACAGAACTCATTCGAAGTGGTAGTTGGCTATCTTTCCGGAAAAATTATGTTTTACAATCGGCGTTAATGTTTCAGGTGGCTTTTGGCAGGCAATAGATCGACACCGAAAGTGCAGATGGCGTTAACGATTTTGTGGCAAGCGAAACTTCTGAAGACAACTCTAGTTCTGAGTAATCTGACACAAGCAGTGCGAGTGAAATAATCGAACAAGTAATGCAGCTGATGCTGAAGAGTCATCTTCAGATAGCGCGCAGGAGAGTTATGCATTTCAAAGATCACGTGGAGAGAGGGAGCCTCACAGTGAAGATTGTGCCAAATGATCTGAATTTCGCAAAAGTGCACTTAACTGCATTTAAAGAGGGACTACGTTACAAATTAGAAGTGACGGTAAATGAGTACGACTTGAAGTTGAGCCGTTGTGTGTCGTGCCATAGGCGAGCCTGGCCTGGAGAGAGCCGAGGTCAAAAGCTATGGATTTTTCAAAACGAAGACGCACCGCCGTACCTGTGGCTGGCTTTCCCGCGTCTGTTACAAAGTTCGATCTTAATAGTATCTCAATTTTCGTACCCCGTACCAGATTCAGTTTCTCATGACATTTCGTTTCGTCATAGTTTAAAGAGCAACTGGCTGAAGGAGTGTCGGGACATTCGAGATGATAAACACGGAAGCAGATCTAATGCCCTTTGAGTTAGGAAACTTTTTTAACGGTTGTAAGAAAACGGTCGTGGTCGTTCGGGATCCGGAACACACTTCGAACAAAATAAATGAGTTTTAAACTAAAACCAACGTTTGTTCAACTGGTATAAAGCCAAATTCCTGATACTTTTTTGGACTTAATTGTATAAATACATTTAACGATTTACGAATCATTATAAAAACAACTGGCCACTATGTAGTTCAGGCCGTAAGCTTAATATCTCATTAACCTATGTATCTTTGTTGCAGAAAACGGCCATCGCGTTTTATCGACCAATTTTCTATAATCAGTTCTACTTTAAAACAGAATTGGTGCGTTTTGCGATCTATTGCCGATACACAGACCTCCAATTCTTTAGAAACCACGGTTTTTCTATCCCCATTCATCGGGCTGCTCTGCACAAATTTCGAGTTAGCAGAACCTTTTCTTGTACAGCTGAAGTAGCATGGCAGCACAGCTAGACAGCGAGTGTTGTGCTTCGTTTTCGTTGAATGGGCAGAATAAGTTAGCAGTGCGTAGACTTGGACAGACCTGGAATTGACCTTTAAAAAACAACCGAAAAACGCCAGTTGTTGGCTCAAAACGAAACAGATAATGGTGGACTGGGGAGATCTTTCTTGATCTCAACCGTTGGTTTGGAGCCGTCGCATCCATCCTGAGCAACTCTGCTCTGCACGCCCCTCTGTGCTGTTCAGCTCGGCTCAGCTGAGCGCGTTTGCGCGAACGATCCACTAGGCCCTCCTACCGGGGCCTCGCAGGACTTCGGTTGGCAAGACAGACAGCCAGGGCAATGATACTATTTCTGGAGACCATCATGTCGGTCAATGTATGCCTTTAGAGTCTTGTTGGTCACTACGGTCTTTGCCCCATTCTGTCCTAGAAACGAAGCGGGTGGAGTAGGCGAGAAGGATCTGTGATGGGAGGAAAGTTGTTGGAGGGAGGAGGAACACGGAGTTAGGTAATCAATGAGTTGATTCGCTTCGAACATTTTGTAATATCGACCGGAAAACAGACTGACAGGCAGCCGGCAATGTTATGCCAAAAGTCAGCGCGGCATAAAAGAAGGACGACCAGGCAAAAGATAAAGAAAGAGTGGCCCAAAAAACAGGAAAATCAAGGGTCCAACTTTCCGAACAAGCTGCTCGATCGAATGCCCGTCCGGCCACTCGTGCTCTCGTAGTCATTGTCTGCCGTGCTCATGGAATGGTTTGCTTGGATTGCTTATGCGTTGCTGGCTAACAGAACAATTGCCTGTATTTCATCATTTTCACACACACACGGACACCCGCACCCACAAACACCTGCATACGAGCATAGATACACAGATAAGATATGGGTAGATATAGCATGTGCTAGCGGGAGATGACGAACGATGTAAAAAAGCAACATCCTGTATACGCCGTAGATCAGGTTTTGTGCCGCATGCTGTCTCGCTATCGAGTGGGTTCCTATTGCAGGTTATTCGAATGTCTGTTTCTGCTCTTGGCTTTTACATATTAATATACATTCGAGCGTATAGTTACTTTTGTTCCACTCAATCTTGGCGTCGCGCCATAATGCCTTCAGATCTTTCGTCCTGGCGCGGGTTTTGATTCCCTCGGTTACAGAAGTCGACACGCAAGCACAGCAGTACGAGCACAAGTATTATTTCTACGATTTCTGCCTGCTTCATGCGATCGTTTTACGTTCGCTGTATGCATGGAAAAGGGGGTAGAGAAAGAGAGTGGGTAGCAAGGAAGTCACACGCACGAAAAATGTCGAATAGGCTTAAGCAACAAGTGAAGACAGCCAGTTGGGGCAAGGATCTCGTGCTGATAAAATATATTCGTTTAATACTAGTGGCAAATCATCTCGAAGGACCCCGATAGGACCGGAAACGTCTGACACGCCGCTAAGGCGCTCTCTTGTCGCTAGATATTTGCTGTCATGTAGGGAAGATCTCGTACTAAAAGCGCTGCTATTTCACGCGGCAGTAGGTGCATCCAGTAGCCACAATCCTGCGGTGAGTAGCGACGACGGCTTCGAACGTTTCCCATTTCATTGCTCTTGATTTCATTGTTCTCCAACAGCAGCCTTTAGTGTTGATACTGGCTTCCTCGCTGACTCCTCCAATCCGAGAGCCAGCTAAGGGCAGCAAAAGGCTCCAAGCAGAAAGAAGAACTAATTTGCTAGCCATTTGTTTACTTGGCGTTCACCTCCTTACGTGGGTGTCGTTAGTGGTCGCTGTGACACCGTTCATACTTTTCGCTCCTTCTCAGAACCTGTCTACTAGTTATCCCTCTGGTTTTACCTGTTACGGCCGTTGCTGATTGGCCTGAACCTGTATGTATCTCGTTCCCATCGTTTGCTTTCGGTTTTTTTGCAGGGACATATCTTGACAGTTCGCAAGCGTTAACTTGCCAGTATGTTTTTGCAAAGTACAAGTGGCAGCCTTGCTTAACGAGAAACAAATTTGTCCGCTCGAGATGACACTGAGAAAAGATCAGGCGATTCGAAACGAGGTCGCATGAGCGATGGTAGCATCGACGGCGGGGGAACCTCGGGAACGTCTTCAGGCAGCCCGATGGGGGACTGTCCGGTTCTGTATCTGATGTTATTATAAGCAGAACCAGCAGCTGCAGAAACGGCTGGAATCATTCAGCGCGAAATACTATTTCCGCATTTGCTGCTGCTACAACTAGTACGAGAGCGTTAAGTTCAGAAAAAAAGAAGTGTTTTTTTTGGGAAATTTAACAAGAGACCGAGGCACCGAGAAGGCGATTGAGACCACCGATTTGTTAGGTGCTCTGTTTAATAACCTGACGAGCTCGGCCGCGTCTAAGATCAATGCACGGGCGACCTTTACCATCATTTACGCAACAGCCGTCACGCCAAGGACTAAACCTTTTCACTTCGTATTCCTCCTTAGGGTTCAATGAAATGTGGTCGACTCGTTGCGCAAGCTAAACTTTAGCTTCATTCAATACAAAAAGCTAAGACTCAATATAATTGAGAAGTTTATTAAAGATGAACTACCTGCGATGAGATTGAACTATACCGCTCTAGGCGATAACTATCTGTTGCGCCTACGCTAGTAGCAGATGATAAAAAGTTAACATAAGCCATAACAAAGCCCCTGCGGCCGCGATTAAGGCTACTGGAACTAACAGATGGCGATGTCGATGTTGGGATCACCAGTGAGATAAGTTTCGTATCTCGTGTAAATATTGATAGTTACAATTGATAATTACACATGTTGCTGGTGCAATGTCCTGTGTTGAAATAATCGCGTCTATATTGCACAATAGAAACGGTCATAGTTTTTAATAAAGAATATATGGATGATTCGAAGAACTTCGACAAGCAAAAACTTATATGCAATATTTACATTTTTACACCAGTTACAAACTAGCTTACCAGATTAATGTTTTGACTGTGTACTCCCGCTGTGTACCCTCGTTTAAACGATACTTGTGCCTTCAATCTGTGTGTCGGACTGCATTCTGTGAGGCGCACGTTCAATGACAGGAATCCCCCTCCTTTTTACCAAGAAATGATGTGAGTTCCGAAAACGACCAACTGCAAGAAAACCAAGGTGGAGCTTAGTCAAAGTAAGCACTAACGTGGCGTTGATGAGTACCAATTACATCATTTTTGTTACGAGTACAGCCCACCCCAATGCAGTACTGGTTACCGCTAGCGCAGCTTGCACCAACTGGGCTGCATCAATAGTGAGAAGTGTAATGATGTTTAAGTTAATGAAAGTTATTATATATTGAACTTATGCCTTGTTATTCACATCAAGCTCTTAAAAGTAACACCTTAATAAATTTACTGAGCATAGGTGAGTGATCGGCGATAAATTAACAATCGAAAACTTAACGAATATCGTTTAAATCCTTACAGGCTTACTGCGAATTTTTTTCTTAGGTAATCAAAAGAATATATAGCTTGGACTGTTCCACAATGTGTTGATGTGTAAACATCGCAGTAGTCCCTTACCTCGATATACTGATTTGAAACCTCGTATTGAATGCGAGTTTTTTATATTTTGCCAGCTTAATATTGCTTTATACACAACCATACACTATTATGGAAACCATCAAAATTTGACACTGCAATATTCAGTAAATACATATTACACTGATGATTTCGAATAAAAAAAAAACCTAATAATAAACAGGGCGAAAACAGATGTATACCTAACATATAAAGTAGTCAGCATGCTAAAATGAACATGGTCAACATGTCTTGCTGCGATCGACTGATCGTCCGCGACAAAGCTGTTATTTGCAAATGTGTTACCTCTGTTTTCCCGAACGCGAGCTGCCTGACGAGCTGATATGCCATGTCTTCGTGTCCTGAAATAGTACCTAGTATAATGGGTATGCTCTCTTCAAACGGTTTACAGACCGTCGATGGAATTTCTATACATACGATATTGAGAAACTTGGAGTTTCCGCGTTGACGGAAGTGCGACGTATATTAGCTTCTTGTAAACGAAGCTTTTCTGCCATAGAACTACTAACACAAAAGCGTAATATAGTCCAACAAGTTCGTACATTTTGTATCTATATTGTGCCAACATGTATGTTGTGTGTGTGCTGTGATCACAGTTGTAGTTCAGCGCTGGTTTGGAACCGAGAAAAGGACACAGGCAATGCTAGTGTCGTGAGGTCAATCGCCTTAATCGTTAAAGGATAGCTTTTGACCCAAAACCGCAACACATTTCACCGCAAAAAATCGGCACCCGATCAAACATACTTGCTTGACAAAAACGAAACAATACTCAGACCACAATAGTTGCAATTAAAATATGATTATATTAAAAAGTTTTATTTATGTATTAGCTTATCACCAATAATCGTATGGGCGATAAGAGTATATAGCGTCAAGGCAGTATTTTGGATTAAGTTGATAAGCTAGCTTTTCCGAATATCAAATAGCGTTGGATTTTACCTCTCAGCAGGTTCGACTACGACTGCTTTCATGCCAGACCACGCCTTGATCAGAATTACTGTTCTTACAGTGAAGTATATTGCACTATAGGGTTTAGTATGTTTCCAAATAGAATCGAGGCTTCTGGAAGAAAGGGCCTGCTGACAACGTAAAACGGCGGCTCAAAACAGTTTAATATACCGTACAGAACACCTGAGGAATTTCAAATTACATTTTAGAAAAATTTTCCTTATTTAATGCTGAATAACTATTTCTGTGTAAGTGAAATAATTCTGCATATAGAAATACCATAACTTGTCGGGTTAATTAAGTGTAAAACTCTGCAAGCATATTTGGGTACGCCGTCTTCGTATTTCCAAGCAGTCCGTGTTACACGGACTATAAATGAAACTCAAATGAGCTACGGCCGTATATATGTTTACGAACATTTTCAGTGGAGGTGTCATTTGAAGATCTGGGCATATGGAAGAACGCCAGTAAAGATCATATCACTTACAGGCACACACAACTGCAACAAAAAACGCTACCAGTCTGAGCTGTGGAGATAACCAAAATCTGCTTATTGAGGTCTGATAGGACTGGCGTCGATTTTTAAAAAATCTGACGCTCGAAAATAGAACCGGAAACATATCTTTAGAGCAGAGCAGAGCAGAGCATATCATAGATATAGAAATGTGGAGAGTATGCTGCCTCTGGGGCATTTCAACTGGCAGCTGTAGGCGAGAAAAATCGTAGAAACAATTGATGAGAAAAGCGACCTGTTTTTTGCCTCATAATCGCCACAGTTTTAGAAATCGTACAAAATCATTTTCCTTTAAAAATAGGTATTCACCTCTTGTAAATCGCATCGGTAGCAGCGGCTTGCACAGTACATAAAGAACGTGTCAACCTCAAAAATGGAAATGCTCAATAACATAATTATTCTGCACCCTACGGTTTAGCAGAATACAATAACGTTATGTATCGCCATAACATGGTAATTTTATGACGGCTTAATGAATTCCTGCAGCATGGCTTCAATGTGATATGGCTTTCGCCGGAAATGCTATGAGGGAATAACCTTTCTGAGGTTACGTTGAAAGCTTTTATATATATAGATATAAGGCCGAAACGTTAATTCTGAATCCACAGTAACGTTTTCTTTTTAATGTTTTCAAAGTATGTGCCGCAAAAACGCCTGTCTCAATCGTAATCCAATTTAAAAGCTAGACATCCAAGGTTCAGTTTGTTAGCAAAAACGGGGAATAAAATACATGTATAAATCATAGATGTCCAAGCTTCATTCTCCTGTCAACAACGCCCCGGCGATATACAGTCGAATCGAGTTGGCAACTATACAGGCCGTAATCAGAGGTCAGCAGTGTTATCGTTCACGAAATATGCACCTAAGGCACCAACCCATCTTTTGTTGGTAGACCCAGCCCAATCCTCAGATTTTACTCAGAGTAAATGGCTTTTATTAGCGGCTCGTCGATAGATAGCGTATCAAGACGGGGCGATACCTGTGGAATAACTGATATCTCAGAAAAAATTCACCTCTTATGTGGGTTGTGGTTTATCTGTGCGTGCGTGTGTATGTGTGTGTCCGGCTGGGTTTGTAGGGTGCTTTGAAGTGTTGGCTCTCACACCTTCAAGGAGCAATTTTCTTCGGTCTGTCCCCATTTTACCGACACTTTCCAACAAACAGTACATAGTTGGGTTCCAATAACAAAATCTCGCCAATTCCCAATGACTCACCTCTCTGCCAATACAATTTCCTGCTGGTCTATCTAACTTTTCTCTCATACTTTTTACGAGGCGTCGAGAAGATGTTGTTGCATGTCTATGGTTTGGACTCGTTACTCCCTTTAGTGATTTGCTTATGAGTTGTAATCTCCTGTAGTTATTCTGTCTAAAGATCTGTTACGTGCTGGATGCGTGGTAAGCGTCTGTGCTTCTCGGGCGTTACTAAAAATGAAGCAACCTTTACAGTACACAAAACTTCCATTAATGCCCCATAACATCTGTAGAGGTCAAGGAAAGTTACGTCTATCAGAAGCGGGACAGCATATCAGTTCAATTTTCAGATTAAGGTATGAGGTGGAGAATTTGCGCGGGTATTAGGGTTCGTGCAAGATATCAGACGACCAAGAGAACGAAAAGTAGCACAGATAGACAATGCTTGTCTCAAACTGTACAGTCCATGATGCGGACCAGGTCCTGTTTTGAATAACAAGTTATGCGCGCTAGCCGTTTATGAGAAGCGGATGGAAGGGGACACTCATTCACGTCCGTTTCTACGTGTAGAGAAAGTCAACATTATTTTTAAGAAATGCTGCATTGTAAGATGTAAAACGATTCGATATGCAAGGCTGATACTGTAGAAACTGAGGAAGTCGTCATTTAAGGTGAGTTAAACGTACGCCAGTCTGATGGGTGCATAGATAATGATCGATTTTGAACTCTCGAAATATTATAATAAGAATAGTATGAGGTGGCTTAACGTAAATGAAATTATCTATTCTATCGAATATATCTACCAATAAGCCAGAATTTGAATATACCTATGTGTATGCGTGAATAATTAATGTAAATCACGTCACGATATAAAGGGATGCTTTCGGTGGTCTATGCTACACAATAATCGCCAACCCTTTAGTTATGGAAAGTACACTTTAAGTATGATATCTTCCGGACTGGAATAGGGTAACAGAAAGATATCAAGAAGAAAAGCCTATAGGGAAACTGCTCTGCCCAGTCTTAGGAAGGCCATCTTTGGCTTAGGACGACTACATTTTCAGAGAAAAATATTTCTTTTTAAAAAAAAACAGTGATAATTATTCGTGCCATGTTGCCAGCAGCACAATTTACTTTAATATCGGGAATTTATACATCTATATCCAATCATTTAAGCGACAAACTAACTACTGCTTACTGTATTCTGTGGTGTGACTTCGACCTATGTAATTTGAAGGCATATATATTTCGTGATACCTTGCTTCTCTTATAGTAATTTCAAGAAAAAGTATGGTTTAGCCATTTCTACTATTTCACTCTTCACCTATAACTGATGTTAACGTTTGAAATGTTGAACTAACTGCACTTAAGTTAGCCACAAGTATGAAAGCTATTTTAAAAGTGGTGCATAAAAAATGGAACGCGTGGGTTCCCGCGCATCTCAAGCTAATCAGCCTTAGCATTAGTTACATTCCGAAGCGCTTAGACAAACGACCTGTCATACCGTCAAATGTCGCTGGTAGCCCCTAAACATGCACCTTAACTTTCAACACAACATTGTAATTTCACAGGTCGTTGAAGCTAATGAAGCTTTCGCTGAAGTTTCCAACATTTCGTATGAATGGAGCAAATATAAGTTAACTGCCAGGTGGAAATATTCACGGACAAATGACAGCGCACAAAATCCAAACATTTTTCCATGGTTCGAATATTTCCCTATAACCCGGTATAGCTCATGATAGGACATAAGTATCACCTTTTTTTTTATTGCTTAAAGCAGGTTCTTAGGGTTTTCGAGAGAAACAGACAGCCTGCGAACGGATTTGACTATGTCCATGCAAACTATCCCCAGGGGGTTTCTTCCGTTCACTATTGGAATGTATTATTCCTACATGCAGTTATCTACAAGAGGCGCGCTTTTCTTATGTTGTCCATATGTAGTTGTGATGTTAAGTTTTCTCTTCGTTTTCAAGCGTAAGACGATAACAGGTAGCAGCGTTGCCCAAAAGGGCGACTTCGATTGGAGCAACATCGTTGTCAAAGCGCTTTCACAGGGGTATGAGAATATGCCGATATATATTAACATTGTTAAAATAGGGACCGACAAGAATCCATTCTTCCTGTGACTATTAATATCTGTTCTCTGCCACATTTATTTGTCTATTACCTTGCCGCGAGCATTTACTCCAACAATCACTCTCGGGACCAAGTATACGACCAGCAGCTGCATGTTCAGACAATTCTGATATTCGTTCGTTACAAGATGTACGGACTTCATTGCGAAGAAACAGGGTACGCATTTCCTTCGAAGGACAAATACAGTATATATTAATGATAAATACCTATTCTTGAGTGGCAGTTACCATTTTAGCATAACATCTTGTAATAATTATCAAAAAAACGAATGATTGGTTCAGTGATTGGATCAGTTTCGCTGCTTGAAACGTTGTGCCTCATTCCTAACGTCATTTGGCTATTGCCTACGTGTTTATACAATCATTCTTCTTCACTTGTTTAGGCGAAACTTCATTTTCCTAGATTTCTTTTGAAATTTGGATGAAGTGCGTATACGTTGATCGGTAAAGGTGTTTTGATGTTGATCTGGTTTAAGTAGCTCCTTTAAGTGTAGCGACACTACTCCGCTGCGAGCTCATTTTTCGAAGTAATGCCGGGAAATTAATTTCGAAGTATGCCGGGAAATTTCAAATTATATATGCATAATTCAAAGCTATTGAATGTTGTACATGTCAGTCTATTTTTTTCCACCATTTCCACCAACACGGTAACGAAAAAGTACTATGCATATCTAAAGATTCGCATAGTAAATTAAAGATATCTAAATATCTTTAATTTACTATGCGTATAACGGATCCATATTTGCGTAAGCTGTTTGCTGCCACTAATAATAATAGTAAATAGTTTCGTTCTCATTTATCGCACTTGTTACAAACAAATACTAAGTCTTTTGTAATTGTTTCTGCACTTTTTAACAAAAAAGATAATAATTTTCAACATCTAAATACTAAACTGTTTGAAGTCAATTCTAATGGTATTCGTAGGCACACAGATCTATATACTGATATATAAATGAAATAAAACATGTTGCAATAAATTGAAACAAGGCAGAGATACTATTCCATTGTGCAGTAATTTATGATCGATATTATTTTCGTTTTTTTTTTGGGCACCTTCCACAGACTAGGATCGCAAGCGAACTAGAAGATAGTTTAGTGTAGCCTGTATTTCTAATGCGCACGGCAGCGCCACAGGCAATCATATTAAACCAACTAGAGATTCGCCTTCCGCCCCATAAGGGTTTATAATATAATCTAAAAATATGAAATCGTACCTTATAACAGCCTTGCTCTCATATATGGGTTGTGTATTCAACCATCCTGTTTACGCTAAATCATATGTGACTTTTACCTTAAAATACTTGATAGGGTCTACACTAAAAGCAGCTATATAAAATTATTGTTAAAGTCATGACTTTCAGATGCAACCGTAGTCGATAGCAATTATTATTTTGGTTTGTTCTGCTACTAAAAGCCCTTTTGAACGACCCTTGCATCGAATGTTCACCCCAGCAGGCCCAGGTATTATCTCATACTGCAAAGGGATATGGCAAGGTTGGGGTGCAGAAACGATATGGTAATAGCTAGCCATTACGAATAGACTATCCTTGATGATATATTTCGTCTCGATCATTGAATCCGACCTTGACTTCACTACATTTGTTTATAGTTTCTTCAAGTATATGTGTCCTTCTCTAGCGAATCGTGACTAACATTTTTAATTATATACCCATTCTTTTCAGTGCGTTTACATACGTTCGCTGGCAATATATTCGTTCATTTTAAGTTTCGGCTTTTCACAGACTCCTGTACCTATTATAGCTTCAAAAATGACCACATTACGAGAAGCATCAATGCCTACTTCATCCAGCACACTATCGCATGCGCCGATTACAAGGCGTGCTTCCCCCTTCCTCTACGAGATTCCCGGAAGCATCGTTGTTCGCCCTGGTAATTTTCCCTCAGCTGTAGGCTTAGCTCTGATGCAAAGACGATCTAATCTTTTAGCCGTTTTTTTGTAAGGTTTCGAGGATCGTTAGATTGCGTGCGATTTCTTCGGCTTTCAAGAAGGAAGGGGATAATCGTTGTGCTAGGTCTGCTCCCCGTGTCATGCCGTAGAGATTGGCACTAGCAACTCCAGTAGCTCCGTTGATAGGCACAAACGATTTGAACAATCTACTTGGACTACTGGACCCAGAAAAGGCTTAGGGGACAAGAACGGGATAGACAATATGGCAAATTTAACCTTAACAAGTGACATGGCTTTAGAAGATGCCTCTACTCGCACTGTTGGAGAAAACACAATTCAAGCTTCTCCGGCAGCGCTTCGATGCTCGTATACGGTAAACTCAAGACGAGGCGATTATTCCCTTAGAAAGAGTAATAATCAAACGAACAAAGATAGAAGAACCCATAGGCGGCACGCAAGACGAGAAGGATGTACACTAGACGACACTTCATCGAGTTCAACCACATCTCCTGCTTTCGTCATACCTTTACAATTACAAACAATTAATCAAACACTGTCTATGTTCGAGAGCTGGCAACAAAATCTGGTAGAATGCCAGTTCTACACCAGTGCAAGTGCTATTCCGCACGGACTTTTTTTTTTTATCTATTCAAAAAGCAACCCGACAGTTGTACAGAACAAGCCAGTCAAGGCAATATGTACAACCTTGCTAATCTCGCGTCCCCGACAAATTGCAGGTTTGACAGGTACATCTTTGTCCCCCGGTGACAACGTAGACGGTCAAACCATGCCAGATCAAAAAAAGTACAATATATTAGTCAACGTAAACGACGTTTCAGACGAACGAGCAGCCAGGAAATTATTCGCCAGTCGAAAATGGTGAACAATAAAACAGTCGAGTAACTCTTGCCAATCTCACATCTAAACGGGATTCTATTCAATAAGAATGATGGAGCGTCAGATAGCGCAGACGCATGGCTCATGCCTGCAAGTCAGGCTAGTCTAAGTGATAAAAATAGCATCGGCGAACATGCCTTGAACAAGAATGATGATGATGATTTCCCCGGAGCGAATATCGCCAAGGCGATCAGTGGGTTGCCGGACCCCGTTGCCAACGCAATAAGAAAAAGCAGTGGAATTGAGCAATTGGAAAATTCTCTTTGCCTATCAAAAAATCGATTAGAAGTGGCTTTGCGAGGTTGACTGTGCCTCATAGTTCATCAAAATGATCCGAATCTGAAAAATACACTTCATTGGATGGATCCCATGCAATTGTAGCGGTGTTCAGAATTAATACAAGTAATATATCTTAACGAGGTGAAGGATCATCTAGTGCAACGGCAAATGAAGATGCTGAAAAAGAATACTGAAGAGCGAGCTCAATTGGTTTTAAGAGAAATCTGACATTGTAGCCCGAGGCAGTAAAAATTGTACGTTACAAAGAGTGTACAGGGAAAGATTTCTAAAGTGGCAGACAACGGTAAGCGAGTTGCGAGAAAACCGCTTAATATGTGACTAATGAGCTCAAAGAGGATCACTGTGCAGCTAGAAAAGGGAGATTTGTAGCTTATTAGCACATAACGTAGTTATTAGCAATAATTTGCGAAGTAATGATTTTAGGTAGAACTTAAACAGTAGTAGTAGTAGTAGTAATAGAGGAAGTTCACCTAGAGAAGTCGAGGAATGGGGCACTTTGTTTAGATATTTTACTGCTTTTGTGCTCGTGCAGAAATAAAGACCGTGAGTCGTTTGGAGAGGTGCTGGAAATTAGCCACTTGAAGCGACGCCCAGCGGTAATAGTCGACAAAAAATATTTTTCACGTACTCTATATCTTTTTGCGTACTTTTGTTAGCATTCTTTTGCTAGCATCTTCTGTGTACTCGCAGAGCGCACACGACGTCGGAAATGTAAATTGCCGCAAATTCTTTTTTTTTTTTCAAATAAAACATACCGTAGTATAGCATTAATACACTGCGGTTATAATGAACGTTATGTCGCAGCAATGATATTCTAGACCGTTACTTTTTATTGCAGTTCACCGTTGAAGTTTCATGTGATATAAAGAAGTTTGCTGAACACCCTTTATACACTTCTGCAATGCTTTCATACCGTATACTGCCGAAAAGCGTCTATCGACTGCAGTGTTAAGACCAGGCTTCTCAAGTATAAAGTACTCTTCACAGGGGCCCAATTCAAGTCTGACATTTTCTCCCCACTGGTTACATGTAGACTAGATTAGGACCTATCCGACGGTATCTAAGACGCTAGTTGCCTCCTGGAGCTGCTCGGAGGGTGAATGAGTTCTTTGTGTGTTTCATTGTTAGTGACTCCTCGTTCGCCCAATTTGAATAGAAATTCTGTGTGAACCAATGTTTTGAGCCTGAGTAAAAGCGCATTACTTCCCCTTGTTTATCTATTGTACATTTTAGATTAATATAGGAGCTATGGTAGTATCAGCTTCAGTTGACAATGTTTTCAGAGGAGCCGCATATGCTACTGTTCCTTGTTCTTAGCAAATTATACAGAGGCGTAGAATACAAAGAGCTACTCTAAGCACAATGACCGTGACCTTGAATCTAATAGCCTTTGACGTATTAGTATTAAGTTAACAACGGTGCTCACTAAAGTCGCAGATAAACAATCCTTTATTGAAAAAATTTTCATTCTACAGTAACTGGGCCTTCAACTTTAACTTTTATGTTATCATGATTGCTCAGAGTCCGTTCGAGGCTTTCAGGTTAGACAGTGCACACAAATTTCACACGTTTGACCTAATGAATATTACGTGCGAAAAGTTAACAGGACAACCTCGTTGGTGTTAGTCGATATCTAAATGTATGTCCGCTTCTACACGTAGCTTGACAGGGAAAAATTATCTAGTGGAACTATTTAGGTTATATTATCTTTTAGGCTTTACACAATCCCAATAAGATCAACTTCATGCACGTGCTGCGTGCCCAGTAATACATATAATCGCCGCACCCCCTACATGATAATCGGGGGGACTGCGTAATAATATAAGCAATACCATTTGCCAACAGCTCAACACAAGGAAACGATTTCCTAAGAACGCATCGCTATTCTAGCACTCAGCTAGATCGTTAGTCATACGCATAAAAGCACTTATTAAATCCTATCCAGTTCTTTGGCCTTTATTTCTTCCCGGCTCGTCATTTCGCAACCCGGTAAAGATAAGTCCATACATTACGGTGATAAGTTTTTATCTTTCTCATTTCCTGCATCTAGTTTCGGAAATTAGTGTATTCGCGTATTGTTCAACTCAACGCGTTTGGAGCGCTTCATTTCATTTGATCGTTATGCATTACATGACCTTCATATTGGCCAAGGGCTCAAAATACTGGCCTGCTGCACTTGCAGCAATAACAATTGCGATAGAAAACCCCCTGGCCATACTAGAAATTTCTAACTGGGGAACGACGCTGTCTTCGAGACTATCTGGGTTCACTCTCTAGGCCGCCTAGTTTACCGTGCGCTCTACGACAACATAGCAAGTGGATAGAAAATATCCCTGGACTTTTCGAACTATAATGTTGATAGATTCATACATTCATGTCCGCTTCATTTATCCCCATATCTACTGCGGCCGTGGCTGCCCTAGTGGCAGTAAGCGGCAGTCGTTTTCTGCTGTATGAGTCTGTACGTCAGCGCCCTCACGCCTGTATGCGCCTGTGTATTTGCGCGGGTGTGCCTCTATACGTGTATGCTTTCCTGCTCAATCTCGCGAGCCTCCTTCAATTGTGTTTGGACTGTCCTACTCGCGATGCCCTACCATATATTTGTTGCCGGCGTCGTTGTCGTCGAAGTCTCACCGTTCTCGAATATGACTCAGAAACGATAGTATGGGTCGAGCGCTTCGAGTTTCTTGAACTGATAATCGCAAACACGGCTCCAAAAAAACCGAGGCGAACGTTGGAGTATTTGGACAGCTAGGGAATGCCCATCTTCCAACTTCATTCGCGCTGAGCCTGCCACCGTTGTACCTCCACTGCCACGGCTGCTATTACTTCGACACTGAATCGCCGTCAACAAACGACGAGGGCCCCGGTATCCACTGCCAACGTATTCCGGCTCGGACGCAGAAGCAACATCGGGAGCAGAAGTACAAGCTCCATCGGAGGCTCAATCTAAATTGTGCGCATGAGCAGTCTAAAAAATGCGAAATGGTCCGTGCAGGCCATTGAGCTTGCTTGCGCCGTCCTCCACTCGGCTCGCGATGACTCTATTTCGCCTCCTTCACAGTTCTATTAGTAAAGAACCCATATTCGGTTCGCCCAGGGAACTATGCGTTCCGGCTTGCGGATTGACGAGTAGCCAGTCGACGCTGGCCTTACAGATCTTGTGAAGAAAAGCCCGAATAAAATAATATCCTATACGTGCACTGAAGTGCAAAGCACGCTTGATAGTATTTGCATCTTCTGACAGCTAGCTTTCGATGTGGGCTGGCTATGGTAGTAAGGCTGAATTCGGTGTCCTATGGACTAGGCCGTCCAGTCAGTACCGAACGTCAGGGGCGCAAAAATGGATGCTAAAGGACTGCTTAGGCAACACAGCAGACGGACCGGCCAGCAATTATATATGTATAATACATTGCGTATAGGGGGCGGGTATTCATGTGTACCGCATATTATCGCAGCATCAGTCGATGCGACTGAGATGTGCATCGATGCTTGTGCTGCAGTTCTTGTTGCATAATGGATGAGTTTTTAGACAAACGTAAGCGAGAGAGCTTTCTTACCCTTCCCTACTTGGGTTCGGTAAAGTAAACGACTTTTTTTTTTGTTGCTATTTTACTAAATGAACTGTACCTAGCTGCTTTATATAGGAATTACGCTGTTTTCGAATGAGGGAACAAACAGGCAATTTATAATATAAAAAAAAAAACTAAAAGACGGTGGACCAAGTTTCGGAAAATGGACCAGATCATCTTAAAACCGTGACTTTAGATTTACCATCATTTATCAGCTGAGGTCGGTTAGTTCTTACCCTAAATCCATTTCAATGTTAAACGCCTTATTCAACTCGTGTTAAATAATCGTGTCTCATCACTTCTGTATACACTCGTCTAGTTCTCCACACACTTAATAAACGTACACCGCCCCATAGACACATCCTCAAAAAATCACCATTCAGCTACTCTTAGGACACATACGAACTTTGCATTTGATTAGCCGGATCGTGCTTACTTATATTATACCAGTCTACCATATCCTCTCATACCAATTGCTGCAATAGTCTTTTTTTTTTTTCTAAGCAATCCCCTCCGCGGTTCGCTACATACGGTTGTTTTCTCGCATTCCTGTTCAATCCCTCTCATTCGTGGTTTACTGCAACCGCCTGGGCACTCGTCAGTATTACTCCTCTACGTTTTGAACCCTTGTATTACAAGGTCGCGCTTCAAAGTTCCTTGGTAATATAATATATTTTGTATTTGCTCCTGATGAAGGTATCCATAACACATATCACTATTATGGTTTCAACAAGTTTTCGACTTTATTGGTACAAAACATTGTCTTACGTAGGTTGGCGATGTTCGATGTAAAACACAAAACACAAAGAAGTTTGTACGTCATTTAAATGTGTACGAGAATTTGCGGTCGTAGCTTATGTTGGTATGCACCCCGAGAGACATGACGAAAAAAAAGGGATGATCTTACCCAGGATTATTTTTTGGGCGCTAATAAATCGCTATATTTTTAATCGGTTATTCTGTTTGATTATTGAAAGAAGTGTGATAAAATTGGACACTTCCTTGATAGCTTGTGCTTCATTTCAGGAAACCTATTGCTGGGGATTGATTCCACTAATCGGAGCCCTGTCTCAGTAGCTAGCAGGTACACGTATTTATTAGAAGCACTTAAGATGGTATCTTACAGAATCTACCGCCAACAGTAAAGATTGGTGCTACCTAATAGTTGCAGGATTGTTTGGCTTGTACATCAATAGATTCAATTAAATGCTCAAAGTCTAACACCCTAACGTAATATAAAATTTTCGATTAAACATTATCTTATTAAAGCTTTGACTTCCAAGGAAGCGATCAACCTTTTTTGAGATTTTTTTTTTCAAATTTTATGAATGGGTTTTGATTGTTTTTCTCTTACTCGTTGGTCTGTCGAGTCTAAACCTCGAAGAAAAAGCAAAATGGTGTAGGTTTTTACGCCTTGAGGGTATTTGAAAATTGAAATTACCACGTTTATAGTTTCGTGTTTGTTTGCAGATGTGTCAGCGGGTTCTTACTTTGTTATTTCACAGGATACCACCACATTTTACGTTCTCGCAAAGTCGTATACTGCTGGTTGTTTATATCTCGTCTTGTACGTTATTGCAAATAGTCCGACTATGAATGCTCGAGCTTGCTAACTTACCTAATTTTTGTTTTTAATACGTTCATTGTCTTCAACCAGTATAACGAGGTACACGATCTCCATATATTTCCTTTGAGCTCATCGTTTTTCGGCGTGCTCGGATTTTTTCGCTCAAGATGGAAAATAAATAGTTATACGCATATGACAGTATCCATATAGATACTGGAGAAGCAATTTGAACGCCAGTTTATAAATGACTATTCTTTGGGTCTCCTTATCCCATATAGTTATTACTCTTTTTATTACACACTACATGCACGCTACGTGCAGCGCTTCCGTTCGCCTTCTAATGTCACCGTGGTGGTATGGTATTCTAATCTGTCCATATATCATACAATCAACTTTTTGCATAGACAGTATTTTCGTGAGGCACGTTATAGGTACAATATAACCTCGACAGATGGGTAGCTTCTCATTTTGTCCACCGTAATCGTCGTGTATATTAATTTTTTTTTATCAATCGCACTGATGATTTATTGTCGTCAATTCAATCCAGCACAGCCATCGTCGCTTTTGATTTTTGACAAAAATATCAGTAGTTTTATAGTATTTGCTCTGCAATGAACGCATATTTATATGGTCAGTTCCCTACTCCGAAACCGGTTTATATTCACCTCTTACATAGCTATTTTTCCTTAGGGGCTGCGTTTAAGATAACACTCCTTCTATGGATAAAAGTGCTCGCCACTTTGAATATAGTATATTATACTAATGCGTTTTTGCTGGCGACATTTTAGGTCGTCATTTAGGTCATTTAAGGTCAATTTGCACGGACATAGCACGGACCTAGTTGCCTTCATTGCGTGCCTAGAAGCAAGGACGTTTATGCAACTAAATAAGCCGAAACGCGAAACCGAAGGCTAGAGGGACGGTATAAGCGGTCTTAGTTATTTTTATTATATAGTTAGTTATTGTTAATTATATAACATTATAACTATTTGTGAAATTATCTAAACGAATTGAATTTGATTCTAGAAATAGAGAAACGATTTTTACTTCTTGGGACAATGGCCATTTTCGTCGCGCAAGTGACCTGATGTGAGGACAGAATCTAAATAACGAGTTTGAGGAAGCAGGATACATTAGCCATAACTTATTCAAGTTGAGGTATTAAACGTTGCTAACGTATAGCCTGCGTTGATCCCTATGCTCAGAATACCCGCTTGTGTTTTTAGCTCTATAGCTATATAAATTGCGCGTTAAATGATCAGTCAAGTACCACATGCCACATTTCTTTTAAAAATAAAATACAGATGTGATTGTATGTGCGATGTCTAGAATTTCAGCCAAAAATCAATTACTATATTAGTCTGCATGTGGGCCTGCGCGTTAGAAATATTCTATAATTGAGAATGTCTGTTCTTACGAACGTGCACGATTTCTGTAGACGACACCCCCTTGCCAAATCAAAGCAGTATTACTATCTCTAATTGTGCTTAATGCTAAGTGTCACCAAACACAGCAAAACAATGAAAGTGAAATTTGTTTACATTCTCAGCTAAACATAGTGTAAAATTATTTAGCTCCAGTCCTGATAGCGGATACAAAAAATAGATATCAGATTGAGCAAACTGCCTCATTAATGTACGCAATGTTACCTTATCTTACTTTTGCAGGCCTTTCACATGAGCCAGCAATTTGCCTATGCATAGGTTTACAAAAGATATTAGCTCACCAGCTGATTGTTTACTTGGATATATGGTATACCGGTCCAGAATGTCGGTTTCATAGCTCATACATGAGAAAAGACGTCGATGCGTTTTAAGAAGTAAAAAAATACAGTAAAAAAAGAAAAAAACTGCAGTGTTGCAGATACTTTCAGAACGGGTTAGGAATACTGGCCAAGCTGAGGGACTCCCGAAAAGTACGAAATCCAGACTGGTAGACTTTCGACGCTTCGCTATGGAGAATACTTAATCTGTTTGTATTAAATTTGGCCTAGTATTTGGTGTGGCCTATTTTATGATCGCAAGCGCAACAATAGGAAAATTTTTTTAAGAAATTATTTTTCTGCGTCTAGTGTAACGTTAGCTGGCTCTTCCTTGTAATAAATGAGCATCGGCGAAGGCTTTTGTAAAGACGCGTTTGACGCGAGGTGACGTGCAGGCTGACGATTCGTTACGTAAACAGTGATTATACAGCTGAATAACAATTCAGCAGAAAATACCAATAGTATAAATCAATAGTGTGAGTAGAAAACTCCACCGTTGGAGAATCAGTGCTTTTAAATAGGATTTCGAACAAACCAGGATGTCAGGGATCACAGCACTTTAACGATGCAACCGCATAAATTATGACAAGTTCGAAAGAAGTTACTTAAAAGACAAGAATCTTTTCAGTTGGTTTGAAGAAAGAAGACCCCATTTTTTATCGAATAGCCTACATTTGGTTATTCGTATGCATAAGGTCGAATGCATTTTAAAAAAACTAGTAAATCCTTGAGCAGTATAAGGTCGTTAAATTCCATGAACTTTTAATTTCGAGGGCCTCGTAGTTTGTTTTTGGTTAGATAGACTCATCTGCTAAGACGGGTTCATGACAAGGGGAGAAGACATCGCTAACAGGCACTTGCATGGATATCCCGTAAGTGGGTGCACAAATGATATTCCCTAGTAGTAGGTCCGAAGCTAGTTTTCAGGACAAACCAAACACAGACTGTCCTCGAACCGTTTTCGACCTATGAAATTGTAACAATAATATTTGGCATAATGTTTGACTAGTGAACGTTTGTTCTTATGAATATCTAATTATTATATGATTGCAGTATTTATAAGGCTCAAGCACTTACCGTAGCTAAATCCCTTGCAGACTTTTCCTACATGGTAGGACATGATCTATTTCTTAGTTATAACATTAATTCAAGGAACAAATAGCAGGCCAATATTTGTTATCTTGTCCGCTTTGGATCGGATACATTTGGCCGCTCGGTAAGTAACAGCGCGAAGTATGAACGTGAAGGAAGAATATTGGAATTCAGAAATCGTACCCAGATCGTTTCTTCTGACAGAAATCAGCACAAGTAAATTGGCTAACGCGAAGGCCGTGTACATGATGTATCTGCGCTAGAGGTGATGCATGTAAGTTGTGTGTCATTAAGCTAAGATTATTCCATTGTGGGAAGTTGGTCCGACAAAATATTCTGCACAACTGATGCCTTCCTTTTTTTTTCTCAATATATTTAACGCATCGATATAAGTATGACGTCAGTGATTGCCGTCTGTGAAAAATGTACTTCCAAGTTTAAGTTCTCATTAATAAAAGGAAGTGCTTACAGATGTCCGTAGGTGCTGCTTTCGGTAGTCCTGCCATTGTAGCTCCATTAGTACCACTGGACTTCAATGCTAGAGAGAAAGTATTCAACGTCCCGAACTGCTCATTCCCCATCGAAAGGGCAAATAGACTATTGAATTCGTTTTCCAATATAAACACTCTATCTAACAGCAAGACAACAATCTCATAAGGAGGAATACTGCTGGGGGGGGTCGGAGTGGTGTTGGTGACAGCCCTTTTAGGCGGTTTGCCGCCTAGGCGTGTGCCTACCGTCAATCTAGAGCGTAAATATGTTTGCTGTAACTTCGGAGACTCTGGTAATGCAGAGCTGCGAATGTTATATTGCTTGACCAGTAGTACGACTCCACGACAAGCTTATGAGTCCTTGAATCGGAGGTTTCTCAGCTGAGTGGTTAGATTTGAAGGGTATTGAAATCGGCATACGCGAGGCTGCAAGCAGTGAACATTCAGGAGATAGTTGGATTACATACGCGATTGCAGTACGAAAGCAGCCTTTTGGTTCGTGTGGACGTTCACAGCAGGTACCGACACTTGGGATTAACAACTGAGACAAAAATGGAGGCTTGGCGTGAGTTCCTAAACGCTTTTTTCACACTGAAACTCGAACTAGTAGCCTTTTTCGGTCCCAGTCTGCGTGCTAGCTTGTTGTAACCAGATGTGACTGCAATAAACTGTGCCAGTTGAATAGTTTGTATTTTCTGAGCGTCTAGTTCGCAGAGTTGAAGAGAGCACCAAGTTAGAGAAGAGCCTGGAAGTGGAACAGTTATTGCTAATGTAGAAGTTTTCAACTTCGTGCTTGAGCATTGAATTTTAAGACGTGTTTACTTATTACTTAAATGACCTACTTAAAATAAGAGAAGCCACTTTTTAGCCAACTAAGAACTACCTGCAATATCCAGATGCATGCGTTACAAAGTAATACATTTAAGTAGATGGGCTTTATTCGCATTCCTTCTGGAAAAAGTACTCAAAACATTTTTTTCGTAACTAACAGCTCAACCGAGTAGGGGCTCAATAGGGCGCAACACGAAAGCAGATTACATATTTATTATTCTTTGCTATAGCTCAATTTTTTTTTTTTTTTTACTAGAGAATCAAGGTTTATCCACGCCAAAATTCGAATCTGTGCACGCCTCAACTTAACTGATAAATAGTGTTGCCACTGGAGCACCACCGTGACACGAAAACAACCGCGTAGCTGATTGTTACTCTAAAGCAGACGTATTAAAGCTACCTGAAACAATAAATCGGACTCGCATATTACCACTATGTCGTATCGTCGAAACAGACAGACTTCTAAACCAGCGGACTCATGACTGTTGGCATAGTTTAACAATAATAATGATCATATATATATATATATATATATATATATATATATATATTTTTTTTTTTTATTAACTGCACAACTGAATAGGTTGTAGAGTTTTCGACTTTTGGAAAAACGTATATAAAAATACCGATTTTAGCTCGAAATACTAAAATTGAGTACAAGGTTTTAATTAAAACCTCGTCTAGATTCATGTGAATGTATTGGATGTAAATAAATTTTGACAAATCAAACTTGGCTAGTATTCCAATCAGTAGCAACTGGTATGTAGAGCAAGACATGACATCTCGATTTTGATCTGATTGATGATGATTAAGTTCAAGTTGAATGAGAAGTGCCTACACGAACGGTCTATATTATTAAAATTTTATTTCACTGATAAATAGTAAAAAACTTCATATATAAAGGTTAACAACATAGCCTCCCAATATCAAAGAAAGTATATAGAACGTACTCAAATTGGTCGTGATTAAATATATCAAAATACTAACTAGGGATACGCCGCGAATTAAACACACGTATGCATCGTTATGTCTTTAAAAGACCCAACTATGCTACTTACGTTAGGTATTCACATTAAAGATAGAGGATATGGGCACGATAGATCCTGCCTATAGTTGTAGAAATTTCTTTCAGATTCAACACTAGCGGATTTAAAATTTTTTGAATACTTAGCGAGAGGTTATATGGATCTTTTCCGTGCACCATGGTTAGCGCTTTGGTTTCGCTAAATGCATATTTAGAATAGAGGAAATTGACTGTCGCACAGAGCTGCATCGGATAGCACTCCGTCTGATCAGTCGTCAAGGTGCAACGATGCTAGCGCCTATCTCTCGTTAACACTAATCTGTACGAGAAATCTGATCGAGGTTAGACGCTTCAATCGAACACATGGACGAATTGAGCACGATCAGAAACGTTTCACCCCATACGAATAGAGTATATATATGTAACTGCGGCGGGGCACGGAGTCAAATATAGAGTACTATCTCGCTAATTTATGTTTCGGCTTGCGCCATTCTCAGGCCCCTGTACTTGCGGACCCTCTACATGTACTCGCTCCATGCGACATAGATAAAATGAACGCCATTAGTAACACATGACCATAAGGATTATTACTTCGCCTCTTGTGGGCCTTGGGATTTCATTTGCGTTGAACTCGTACTTTTATGCTCTAACCCAACCGTCGTACCAGGCAAACTATCCCCTTAATCGAATAGAGCAGGGCGGACGTAGGCCAGGTAACGCTGAGACATTTTAAGCGTAGAAAAACTGTCTGTGCTGTACATTAGTTACCTAAGAACTAAGGTTTTGCGCCTAGCATAGGTTTGGATGAAGGAGAAATAGTACAGTACCTGCGAACTAAAACGTAGAGGGGTACTAGTACGACTTGGCTGGGTGACTCAATGCTATTAAAAAATAGTTAATCATTCTTTCTATGCCTCTGTTCCATAAACCGTTTTTTCTCTTTACAAAACATGCATAAATGACAATCTGCGAAAGGTTACCCTTTGCGATCTCGGCAACAGCTTGCTCGGAACAGAACTTGTGGTAAACTTGAATTAATAAAAATAGATCTCATATTCTGATTAAATGAAGTCAGTTGACGAAGCTTAACTTTTATCATTTGAAAGCATGAAATAGCTGTAAGTGGACTCGTTAGAAACTTATGGTAAAACAACTTCTTGCACTAACCGGAGCAGAAGATGAGCGTTTGACAGAAATCCATGGGCACGCGGCAGATTAGGTTAGATTAGATTAGATCTGAATTACAATGCCTTACGACGCATTCTAAATAGTATTAGGTATGTAACTTCAATGAATTTAAACTGTTTTTATGCAGGCGAAGGCTCGAACTTATTTTGTACAGTATACAATGAATTTGCATCGGACAATGCATGAATGAAATAAAAACATATTTAATGCAATTTGAAAAGTATTAGACTTTTTATTAGTTAAACGTTGCTGATACTAATTTGTCTGTCTTTTGTTGTTCTTGTTGTTGTTGTTGCCGCGATCATAACTATTGTTGCTGTTGTTGTCTTGTTATTGGTGTCATAATGACGGCGACGATGATGGTGCTGACGATGGTAGTGATTATGATGTCCATGATGGTGAGATATTTGTCGCTGCTTAGGATCGAAGTTTTGTTGATGTATTGTGTTATGTATCATTATGTTCGTTATTGGCTTAGATAGCATGAAACAACATTAGCTGGTTGGTGTGACTTAATTCATTCGTAGTACATCCATATTTAAATATGTAACAGCCAGAGACGCTGTTACAATTTCGAAGGTCCGAGCAGATGTGCAAATGAAGAGATGAGGAAAGAGAACAGAGCAACTTTAAACCAGGTATTTGGTGAAGAAACGTATTTATTTGAAAAACGAGATCATTTGTGCCATATGCGTTTTTGTGCTCTCATGTTTGGTAATTCATCAGCGTAGACGGAATTTTAGTCGACTTAAGCTATCGCTAACGTATCCGTCAAACGTCTCTTGTTCCTTCCTTTACACAACAAGTATAATAATGATAAAGCTAGACAATATGTATATTCATTAGCATGCGCATGACGCGTATAAATGTACTCTGTAGTCTTCATTTTCTTAGGACCACTTCCGTTTGCCTTCAACCCGAACCCGCTTCCAGTAAATGACTATTATAGTCTTCATGTCGCTCATTGTTCTATGACTACTTAGCCTTTCAGCATTTTGTTTCCAACTTCCCTCCAAATTTCTCAGCTGGCGTGCTGTGTTTTTGCTTATAGCCGAGTAAATGTTAGATTGCCGGAAGCTTCACAAGGTGCGCGCCGGTCATTTCCGGACAAGTGCCGTGGTTCTAGCTCGTGAGTACACTCACTGTGCGAGATGAGAAAATGCCAGTCTAAGGGGCCAAAACAAGATATAGCAATGAACGTGCACACGCCGCTGCTTTTACCCACCAACGCTTCCGCTATTGGCCTTTGACCTGTCTCGCCGTGGGTCGCTGCAGGCGATCGCCTAAATCTCGTAGATAGATTCTTCGGTTGCCACCAACCGACCTACGACTCGCAGGTAGAGGCAACAGCAGGAACTGCTGCTGCTGCAGTTAACATGCAACGAAGAAAGGCGAGCGGGTCCGCTACTAGTCGGAAACAATATCACAACCTGTATAGTAGACGTAGTAGTGACCGGTGGTGGTTGTAACAGAGAAGGGCGAAATGGCGATACACATATAAGAATCGTAGAGTATGAAAAAGTTTAATAAAGCGATAGAAAAAGGGTGATAGGCTTCTGCGCTGACGGATGTTGAGTTAAGAGCGCCAGGCTGATTACGTAGAAGTTCGAAGCAAAAAATCGTGCGAGCAAATAGTCACTAGAGCGAAGTTCAAGATGGGAACGCAAACGAGATTGCGAAGGTTAAAAACGAAAGCATGAAGGAATATAATATTAAAAGACCATGGACAAACTGATGAGTGCAGATGAGTAGAGAGGAGGACAAAGAGCGTTCTAGAAAGGAAGGCAAAATTCGCCCAAAAGAACCCAATTAAGCTAGCGGCCAATAGAGGGAGGAAATAGGCAGTAACCGGCATCGTCATTCGACCAAGGACGAAACCACCTTCGCTGCGCAACGGGAGTCTGACAACGACGAGCATATGAAGAAAACGCATAAGAGGCAAACGTAAAAGAACACAAAGACCGAGCCCGGAAACAAACTAAACTAGAACAACATGGAAGGACGAGTGAATTGGGCACTTCCGAAGGGGCCTGATTTTGGAAGGATATTCGAGGGGTCTTTGCCAGATGATAGGTGGAAAATTGGGGAAGAGAAAGAAGAAAGTATAGCCGCCCAGCGATCAGTGCCGGTCTAGAAAGGGAAAGCTGAAGAGTATAACCAACTAAATGGGTATATAGATAAAGTGATGACGGCGAAGCGGCCGCCCTTAAACAGAGTCGCATCCATGGAAGGTCCGGCGCTGAGCCTTAAATGAAAGCGAAGCGAATAGTGGAAACCGCTACAAGCACACAGACGACGCTTGCCCTTAATACGATCGACGGCCGCCGCAACTGGAAGCGTGGACTCGTCTTCGTTGGGAACATGCTGCTCTTGCGGGACCGGCTAGTACAACTGTCGTTTCGGCCGGCAACTTGCACAAGATGAGCCGTATAAATCTGATGGGACGGCCCGGACATGTCGTCTTATTTTAATCAATGGCAAATCTCACTACTGGTACTCTAACAGCAGTGAAGACGAAAAGTGTACGAAGTAGGTAGAACTTGAGCTCCAAGGGTGACAGATCGAAGCCGATCTCACAGCGATATCTGTTTAATGACGTCAACTTTAGTGGCTACTTCCGTAATACTGTCGTAGCATTATTGTCGATTTAGTAAAACCAAAATTGAAATAGGAGGCTCCCAATTTCGGTGGGTATGAAGGTTTTCTTCATAATCCGCAATCGGACGCATCACACTTCATAACCAATACATGAACGCTTTGTCGAGTGACCGAAATGCTCGTTGCAGTCTTCGCGGAAATGAGTTCGGAGTTTGGTTGATGTAAACGCATATAGATGCAATACCTCAAGAGTAGCAAGATGATACAGTAAGTAGCAAGAGGTCAAATTTAGAAACGTAGATTCATGCTCCAGCCACAGCCGGTTCATTCCAGCGGATGGATGGCTAAGAAACAAGCAAAACATCAGTTAAGTATTTCGTTTGTTTTTATCGTTAAAGAAAGGTACATCACACACGACACTGCCATAAGTGCCACTCATATTATTATCAGATAGAGTGCAACGCCACACATTGTCTTGGCTAGGCGATGTCTTTCTGTGTGTGTTGTTATATGTAATAAAATCACGTTTCTATCACTTTCACTGCTATTGCCGTATCTATCTACCGAAATCTTAATATCTCCCTGTACTTTAGAACTATCCGCATGCGAATCTGTTGCAAATATGGCTGTCACGCGCATTCTGTCGAGTTTCCGCTGTTTTCTGCATGTAGTACAGTGGAAATCGGCCGCGTATCGATCCGCTGCGGCGTACCTTTCACTGTATTCCTAAAATTTTTATAGCTATTATAGCCATGTTAGCGTCTGTATATGTATATATATAGTGCTTGAACGGCGATGCACTCGTACTGATCTGTTGTATCTGCGTCGCTGAATCGGGTGTCTGTTTTTGTGTCGGTCTATCGGTGTGTGAGTTTGTAGGTTAGTAGGCTCATTCAGTCGTCAGTTGAGGGCTCACTCAAGGCCGCCGCGAACTTATACTGGTCAGATGAAGCGGAAACCGCTCTGGTGACTGGCCAGCATCAAATATGCGCTGCAATCGGTATCGTGTGGCTCAGGAACATTATCTAATATAGCAATAATCATGTAATAGCAATAATATTATAACACGCAGCTCATTTCCGAATTAGTTAGCCTGATCTTTTTTCGTCTCTCTCTCTCTCTCTCTCTCTCTCTCTCCTTTCTAGCTCTCAATTATACTCACTATCACCATTGCAGTAATACCCGTTTGTTGTTGTTGTTGCTGCTGCCCCTGCCGCCGCCGCCGCCATTGTTGTTGCTATCCAATTGTTACAGTCGTACTAATTTTCAGTGGTTGTTAATCAGAAAATGCACTACCCTATTAGTTCTTTCAAAATACCGTCACGTCATCGTCAATTCTCTACGTTATATATCTATTTATAGTTATGTTAATTACTGTGTGTAATCATAATTTCCGTCACTTTATATATCGTTCTATAAACAGCTCAGGGCCCACAATGAGATGCGTCGTTCCGATATTCGTAATCGACAATTAGCTCGATTGATGTTGACTGTTGTTGTTGTTGTTCTATGTTCTGTTGTTACTTTACTGTTGCCGTTCCGGGTCATAACTTCGAGGTGTTTATTACTATTGCGATTATTGTTATTATTTATAATCGGTACGCGAATAGTATCACACGGTGCGATGAGCTCGTAGACATAGTCTAAGATCATTGATATTTGTCGTTGGGTTTCTGCTATGTTTCCATTACAATCGTTGTTGTTGTTGTTGTTGTTGTTGTTAGTATGAGCAGGATGGCTTGAAGTATTCAATTCTTCCATATTTATGTCTATGGAGTAGCGAGGTGTGTACGATATAGAGTAGAATGGGTCAAAAACGTTCATTTGCTTTTTTTTTTTTTTTTTTTTTGGCCTTTACGGTGTTTTGCTTCAGTCTTTTTCGATTATCGTCAAGTTTCTAAACCATATTTCATAAACTGCTAATTGGAGTAGTTTCATCAAATAGATATACAGGTCGGTTTGCATTAAGCCCCCATTACGGTGGCGTGTACAGTCGCTGTACTTGACTTACGTCATCATTATCGAGCGTAGCTGGTAGTCATTCTGGTAGTAACCACAATAATAATGGCTGTAGATTGTAATCTATCGTTCTGTTTCGTGTTATTTTTTTTTTTGATGTTATTCCCCTGCCTATATATGTGTGTGTGTGTGTGCGTATGTGTGTGTGTGTGTGTGTGTGTGTGCGTGTGTGTGCGTGTGTGTGTGTGTGTGCAATTCCTATATATACCATTGCCCATTACGCTAACAATTGCCGTCAGTGTCATTGTTGCTCGTCGTAGTAATCGTTTCTAGCTTTTGGAGCGTGGTTATTAACTGTGGGACGAGATGTCTGGCCTATTTTCGTGTAGATTTTTTCACGTCGGATTTTTGAGAGTTTTTCGAATTAGCACCAAAAATTCGGCCGGAATTCCCAGAGCTGGTGGACGTTACAGTTGGCACAAATGTCACATCCTCAGCTAAATATGGCCGGTCATTCCGCCAAAAAATCGTGTCGTTCAAGGATTTCCAAGCCGGATTCGTGTTTGTAGCTAAGCAAGACTTGGTTGAGAGGCCACTGCGTGCTCAACCAACGAATCGAGGTCAACTCTAAGCTTCCGCGATCGTGCCTGATTTACCGTTCCTTTGTGATCCCGTGTTTTCTTCCTTTAACGCGTTCGCTCCCCGTCAACTGTTTTTCTTTTCCTCTCTTACAGCGTAACATAGGAATGATGTTATTAATATTTTTTTATTATCGCATCGTATCACCATCGTTTCGCTTCTTTTTCTTACTCAATAAGTCGATTCATTTCTCGTGATCTCTGGTGCGTGCTTTCTCGCGCCTGTATATTTCTCATTTATCTGTATTCGTTTCTCATTTCACTGTCATTATTACTCTTATTACTATTATCATCATTACCGTTTTTTGACTATACACAGTCTATTGTTGCTTTCATCCTCTTCGTCCGTTTGTTTTCTCTTTACAAGATCCAGGGTTCAGTACTCAAAGTCTCTTTGACAAAAAAAAACTTCTGTCGTATGACCCTGGTGTAAGGGAGCCTCAAAAGGCGGATAAGCTGCGGTAGCTGAGAAACACGCACGCGCAAACGGATCTACTTGTCAGCTTTTTGTAGGTTTTCATCCCTGTGTGAACACGAAATCTTGTCGAATATCGACCTTGTTCGAGAGGCGTGCATGTCCTAAACCAAGAACTAAGCTTCATGGAAGGTATGTGGACGTTCAGAGAAAGGCCGAAAAATTCCAGCGGAGTTTTTGGCGTTGAGGGTTTTCACGTCTGAGGTCAGAGAGTTTTCGAGGACGGGCTCAGGGAAAGTACGTTTCTGCATTAGATAATAGCGTCGATCAATCGATCGATCGATCGGCTGCCGCGGGCCCCGTGCAGTTAGTCTACAGTCTGCCATTAGCGTTATCGCTTTTAACTGTTTCAAAAAAGCTCCGTCTCGTTACAGGTCAATGAGTTGTGAGTTGTATGGGATCAAATGAATCAGTTATGAATAATGTTGAGTGATTGATCGAGTTATGATTTGAATAGATTCGTAATACATGCTTGGCCATCTGCGTCCATGTGTACAACTCTCCCTTTTAGGATGCGTTGCTTGTGCCCGAGCTCGAGTAAACAGACAGAAAAACAGAAGGACTCAGTCGGCATCGGTGGGGCGCATGCGGTCCTTTGATTAACGTGATGCGTCCGGACTGATGCGACAATGGGCGTCGGTTAATACGTGCAGTTCCACCTGGCTCTCCTTCTCTGCTCGTGTATGTATTTATGGTCGAAAGCGAAAAATTAGGTGTTCATATCTGTAAAACGGTATCCACTTTAAACGAGGACTATGTAATCCAGCGTTGACGTTATTGTCGCTCTTGTTATTGCTGTTTGACAATTAACGAGTAGCGAAAATTCTCGTCATTTCGTAAATGGTTGTGTAGAATTCCCATTTGGCATGCGCACGTAAGTCTGCGCTCGTGTAGGCGTCAGGACACTCGCAAATGTTTGTGGGTAAAGCACGATTGGCTCGACGACAAGGTACCGGTGCATGTAGTTCGCGACCTCCGCAATAGGAAATTGTATTGTTGGGGTTTATGCACTGACTCATTTAACCGTTCTTCAAATGCTCAAATTTTACATTATTTTTCCCATATTTACCTTTACGACGGTCCTATGCCTTTTTGCGGCCATACAAAGGTCAAGCGCAATCAATTTAAAACTGGACGTTTTCGTTCTCTGTATGCACGCTTCGAGTATCGTGGGTTCAGTCAAATCAGCTTCGTCTGATCCGCTAACAGTCGTCATTATCGTGATCACTCGCAAACGGCTGTTCTTCTTCCCACGTTACGGCATTCGTTCGTGAGCAGAACGGAGGCCATTGACAATGCGTTGTAATAATTTACAAACACATAATGCTAGCGTGGTGATTGGACGATATATGTTGAATCCAACCTGTCTTTCTCTGTATGTAAGGTATGTTTACGCATAGACGTGTGTGTGTGTGTAGGCGCGCGCGCGTGCGTCTGTGTGTATTGGTGTGTTTTTAACTACCACTTAGGGGATGATGCTTGTCTTTGCTGTTAATCAGTGGTCTTTCTTTCCTAGTGCCTCTATTGAATTGTCACTGTAAATCTTCCTATATAATTTTCTCGTCTCCTACCCTATCTGCAGTTAGTTTTCTGCCACCTGCTTCAATTGCTTGCTGTTCTTTATACGAGTGCTTATAGCAACAAGATAGAGTATTTATTTGTTATACTATTTCTTCTCTATCTGCTCGAGTTGTCTGCGTTTTCGTTCGTCGAGTTTTTTTTTGTTTTCTCTGCTTCGAAAAATCTATTTGGATTGTGTACGTTATAAGAGTCTATCCCGTTGGAAGCTCACAGGTTCGACAGGGATGTTTTGGTGGAACGCGAGTTGACGTCGTTGCGTTAGCATTACTTTTAATACTAGAAGTAGTATTCATCAACGATTAGTTACGTCGTTGAATCTTCTCTTGCGTACAATTCGCGTTACGCTATTGTCATAATTATATAGTTAGTTAATGAATTGTTTACGTTGACATTGTCCACTATCAATGAATATGATAACGCATCATTATAACAGCGTTACTAAGATGGTCTCGCTACGGTTAGCGACAACAGAAGATTCGATCGATCAATCTGATTTACACATGAATATAGATATTGTTGCCGCCTCGGTTGATATTTCTCGCAGTTTTTAGTACGTCAGTACCATACACTTATTGTATTATCAGATACATACAGCCTGTTTCACATTGTCCTCAAATACTAGACCAATACGCTTCATTCACGAATCTTTCGTTTCTCTCATTTTGTTCTGATTAGTTCCGAGGAGAGTCAGCCATCGTCATCCGTTCAGCTTATATTTTAGCGAAACCTCTTCCACCGCTTATGATCATCGGCCTTATACAACCCCAATTCGTGAGCTGTATACAAATGGAATGTCGTCGTTATTATAATCCGCATGAGTATAATAAACTTAGTATATAATTTAGTAGAGAGGCAACTTTACTTCTTCTATAAGCAATCCCTAGAGATGCCGCGTTAAGTGTTAGCTAGAAGGGGCCTCAATGACGTATCTCGTTAGTTTGCTATAGATAGCTAGCAGTAAAGTCATAGAATTAAATCGCCTATGGTCTGCATACTGTATAATTGTACACAATGCTACGGGAATGGAAGATTACCAATTGGCCCTGACTGACCTCGGGGTCGGATGGTCATCCTATCGATTAAACTGTTAGCCTCGTGTCAAACTTCTTGCTATTCCATCCACACGCCGCATTTGATTTTAATTATCAGCCCTAAAATTCCGTACGAATGCCAGTGTTATAGCTCATTTCATGCCGTCTCCTCTCGTGCATGCTCGCTCGCTCGCTCGCTCGCTCACTCACTGTTGAAGTGCGCCACCCTGTGAGTAACCCCCACCAAATTCCCAGCCTTACTCGCTATGTGTTGTTGTTTCCTCGAACCTTAATTCGTGCTGCCAAAGTATTAAGGCTACGCATTGAATTTGAAGTAGGAATCTCAGCTAGGTAAGAATTGAAAATGTAACTATTAGCGATTCACACTTACTCATTATACCTATAGCCACGTAATAATAATAACCGAGCCGCGTATAATATGTGAAGGCGTGCACAAATGTAAAATCGAGTTCCCTGTATAATGTTATTACATAAGGTGAGGTAAGGCAACGTGACCACGTTCGTTCGCTCTGCTCTGTGCCTCAACGAAGATTTTTTTCGTTATGATCGTGGCTGTCGATCGAAGTCATCAATGTTGGATTGCGCATTAGAGTTATTGTGCTTTGCTTGTTAAGTTCTACGGCTTTTGTTTATCCTTTGCATGTCTTTCATTCTCTCTTAATTCATACAGGTTGATATTACCTCAATGCCTTTTTTAGGCCTGTGCACGTTTGTGTCTGCAGCACTTCTGCAGATCATTGATAACACGCTGTTCGTGTTGTATTGTTTTTAACTAGTCTTGGTCGTGCTATTTTTACGCATTCAGTTTTACTCTCTCTGGTTATAATCGTGTTGGCAGTGAATAAGAGACATGGCTGTGACGACCCGGTAGGGACAGGGCGAAGGTCCTTTGGCGAGCTTGATTTCTTTATTTGACTTTCTGAAATTGCTCATAGTATACAAAATATGGTGATTCTTATCTGTTCCCTATGTTCTTATTCGTTTGCTTAGACTAAATTGATAGGGTCCTCCGCACGTCCATGCCAGTGAAGCCGCACCGTTCTCCGTATTTCCCCCGAGGAGGACCACGGGGCTTGGGCAGTCAGTTTTAACATTGATTTGTTAGATTACATCTTCAAACAAGTGTGATTCACACTTTGCATTTACTCGTTTTTTATTTTTACCAACAGCTTTTAGTTATGCTGGCTGCTTTCAAGTTTTCTGAAACAGCCTGCCCCATCTGTTCTAGTTAAGATATCAGTGAATATTTCTATAGTATCTTTTGCTTGTTGAGGTTTGCTACACGCTCAAATATTATTGATTTGTTGTCGTTATTGTTTCTCTTCGTAAATTATTTAACGTATGTCGTCGATATGATCATCTTCTTGTTCCAGTCATTTTCTCTTCAAGTGATTGGTTTTCGAGTGGGAAGTTGATTTTTGTCAAAGAGTTAAAGGTTCGGGGGCGAAGGGCGGGGGGGGGGGGGTAAAGAGCTATTTGGAGGCCGCGCAACACGGCCGATGTTCAATCGTCCTTTCCATACATTTATATCGATTAGAGTATACAGTGTTTTTCTCGGTAGTTATTGTTATTAGGGTAGTAGCATTACTTGTATTAAGTGCATTGTTACTTGGATATTGTGTTATTAACTATCGTTTAGTTTCGTTGGATCGTCAAAAGTCGTCAGAAGTTTTGTTATTGTTGACGGTAAAATAAATAGTACCTCATTATAGTTTGGTATAGGAGATTGCTGTTTTCTTTTCCCGCATTTTGTGGGTCATGTGTTGGGCGGAGACACTACAGCTGTTGGTGTGTTTGATCTTTTTTCCGCTTTCCGCTTCGCATTGTATTTCATGTAATCATCATGGTATTGTTTCCTAGTTCCTCGTATTTTGTAGATAACATTATGATCTTGGCTTGATGACTACCGATTGTCCGGTTCATAACTGCAAGTATATTTACCGTTAATAACAACAAACACTCACAACGGCGGTGAGTGCTGCAGTGCGACACCAGCACGATGAGTACCGCCCAGTAACAGCTAAGGACACCACAGTCCTGAAAGAACCATGATGCCGATTTGCTACGCCTGTAAGCAGCATATTTCCCTTCTGAACATTTCCTCGTACGACACCATCAACCGTCAGGGCACATCCGTTCCACGATCTCGTCCGGCGAACGCTCAAGCATCAGTCGTTATCAGCCATAACCTTATCTTAATGTAACTGTCGAGCCCATATACTTTTGAGGAGAGAAAATTTGTTTTTAGCTAGGATGGAATGGACAAAAAAATTGTCATTTGTTGAGTAGTACTTTTGAATGTTACTAAAAAGTTCAATTTTTTTAGGAAATCAGCCACAATATCATTTATAGTGTCGTTAAGTTCTTTAGCCGAGGTAATATGGAGGGAGCAATTGTGTTTGGCTTTCTTTTTTAGCTAGCAACAAAATGCTATACATTTTATTGTAGAAAGATAGACTATTGCCATAAATGTGCGCGGCATCAGGTAAGACTAATGGAAAGTAACTAGGAGAGAAATTCTCTTTATTTTATTATGCATATCTTTTATCTTAGGGTTTTATTGGCCCTATAGAATTAGCCCAACGGGAGTAGACTATGAAGACACCGACTTGACTGAAGCGTTCTTTTTGCCTTTTCTAATTCTTCTCTACTCCCCGTAATGATCATTTTGTTTTCCTGTTTCGATCATTGCTGAGCACTAGAGACATATTCCTTCTCGCGTCGCATTTCCCGCGCATATTCATCTTGCGTCGTGCGTTTTCTATTGGTGCCCCACTATGATATGAGAGGCACATCTAAGATCTCTTCATCCGGCAGCGGTGGGAACGGCTCGGTGGGCTCATCGTCTCCTACAAAGAAACGCCGCAAAGCGAAAAAACAATTGCAAAAGAAAAACTTAAGATGACGGAGTTGAGAAAAGCTACGTGGGTCTGCTATAGTATCCCACGTTACCATTTTTTTTATACAGATACACACATGCTGTAAGGGTTCATGGTGTGTAGTGAAAATCGTGGGGGAACTCCTAATAAGGACATAAATCTCACAGTAACATGAACACCCCTTAGCGCCTCATTAGATCTGCTTTTCAGTTGTTGCTGATGATAGAAACTTACTCTGTAATTATCTCCGCAATTCGTGGCCAAGCATTTGTCTTGCTTTTCTACCTTCTTTTAGCTCTACTAAACTGATACCACCACTGACCAGCAGAAGTTCAAGCGTGTGGTCTAGGTTTTTCAAGGTAGCTGGTCTCAAAAAAACCAAGCCTCACTTTTGCTACATCATACATGCTTTTGCTGGAACAGGCTCATGAGTTCCGCTCAGTGCCAAACGCTACTGATGTTGACGTCTATTTGCGTCACTCCGTTGACATGTTGCAATGTTCAGTTTGTCCAACCCGCCCCAGGAGACATCGGCCGCAGTTTTATTACGATTGCCATTCTGCTCGCCGTACTCAGGATGCCTTTAGGCTACTGGATACACTATAACAGACAGCAAGGTCACTGGCCGCAGCGTTCGAAATGATCTGCAGGAAGACATATGCCACTTAGCTCTGGAAGCACTTGCTTCAGCTTCACTTGTGGCTAAAGGCTTTTCTCGTGTAAGAGGGTGAGCGTCAGCCTTAGCCTTCGTAAAACTCCTAACGCCTAGCGCGATGTGGGTCAAATCGACAATAGACGAACGCGAAAAGCTGAGCCCGGAATTTTTCGTCGCAAAGGTAGAGGGATTAAAAAGGATTCACAATGAGGACCTGAAGGTTGGCATAGCTGACGCGTGCTGGACGGTTTTGTTCAACGAGTATCTTCATTCCGGGCTGCTTTGTCCGTAGTGGCGGGTACAACGCTTCTTGTTATCCCAAGAAGAAACAGCGGCTCATGTCAACCGACATCGCGGCGCAAAATTGCAAAGACAAGCGTCTGCTGAGATTGTCTCGTATTTGCTGACAAGGAGACTAAACGTGTTTTTGAAGAATGTGAGTACAATACCCAAAAAGAAACCCGATTCAGAAAAGAGCGTTCGGCCTACACGACATGCAAGATCCTGCTAGTCGACATCAAATGAATTTTAAGTAGCCCTTGGCAATATACCTTTGAAATGTCTGTAGACATCAAAGCTGCCTTCAACTCCCCTGCAAAGAATTTGGTCTTAAGTATCCTTGCCCTCGACGGGGATTCTGTGAATGTGCTTAAGCTAACAGCAGCAATACTCCAGGAGAAGAGGGTTTTAATCGATAATGGGGTCTCAGAACTGCCAACGTTCTCCAGAACTATAGATGTGGCCAAGGGTGACAACTTCTTCTTTTCTCAGTATTGCTTCAGGATCTCCCGGACAAGATACGTAGTAAAATCTAATAAAGGTTTTCTTCTATGCAAACAGTTTAGTTATTTACGGGAGCAATGGCTTCTATATGCACCAGGCCCTAGCCAGATTACATTACACCTTTTCTGGGTGACATTGGGAATGACCATCATTTAACCAAACCGAGGTAATGAAATTCAGGATAAATGGCAGAATTGCGGATCGTGACACGCTATATCTCTCGAGTCAACTGTTGGCATACATTAATCGATTCACCTACCTCGAGTCGCTGATCTTGTATAACGGCCAAAGTTTCTCCTAGAATATTACAGAAAGATACAGAAAAACCTTGATAGCTTCGTCCTCAATACTTAGCCCCCACAAATTGTCCATCTCAACCGCTTTGCGACTTTTCGACTCCAAAGTTGCGCCAGCTGCCGCTTACAGGGTGAACTAAATCTATGGCGCTCTCACAATCAAAAATCTCGAGCATTTAAACCAAACAAAGCCCTCATTTGACAAAAGAGCCATGGTATCGCCCCGGACAATCCGTATCAGGCTCGTCTGCCTTTTGAAGGCGACGCCACTATTCGCCGAAGATCTCCATCGCCATTTCAATCTATCGTCAACTGCAGCACTCCAAGAAAACCTGCTAAAGTGGAATCGAAAAATCGCGGAGGTCAATCCCAAGTTCTATAAAGTAGTGGCCATGACGAACGAGATTTTGAAAGGGCCTGACCGGTCTAACAGACACGTAGTGCAGCGCGCCGTTTTCACTATTGTTAATGCAGAGCGCAAAAGTTTCCTAAACCTAATGAATATTATAATTATACTAGGTCTAGGCAACCTTGTAATCTGTATCATGTTTCTAGTTGCCCACGAGTTTCATTGTTGGGCAGCTTGTCGCAGTAACTAATCGAAGAAGGGCAGAATTATGGTCTATAATATAGAATACAATCGTTGGTACATCCTAAATAAATAACCTTTGGAATAGGTCGACTATTCCAAGAACCGTCTTAGCTTTAGCCAGGCTCGTAGGGCCGGTGATATCGTGTACAAGATAGCAGATAAAGCCAAAGAGCTTGCTATTCAATAAAGGTGAAAAAGGAGCTTAATCAAGTATGTATGCTGTTCTAACTTCCGTTCTTTCTAGTGAATGTTTTTTTCGTATTACATCCTTTATTCTAAAGTCAAATTTTAGACTCGACTTGTGTCACACAGTTTCGAATCAGTATATATATGTATGTCGAAGCTATATATATATATATATCGAGCCAAAGACAACAAGAATCGTCTGGATAACGGTATGGAGGATATCGGGTAGACATGCAACTTCTTCTATTGCGCTACGATTCGTGCAACGTTTCGATAATCACACATTTGCAAAAAATATAGCTAGTTAATATTTGTATTTATTTGAACTTACCTCTACCCAGGTCCTTGTCGGTATGATGTTGTTGCGTCCGCATATTTCGGCTGTTCTTTTCGTGGGTGCCAGCGCTGCTCCCGCCGTTGTGTTGACTGTTGCCTTGGTAATGTGTGTTGTTACTGTGTTGATGTGAATAAATGATGCTCCGCATGATTTCCATCGGTAGAGGAAACACGATCGTCGAGTTCTTCTCGGCAGCGATTGACGTCAACGTCTGCAGATAACGTAGTTGCAACGCTGACGGCGTTTCTGCGATCACCTCGGCCGCCTCCTTGAGCGACCTGCAAATGGTCACCGCCATTGCCGGCACAGTTACAACGAACGGCATCAGCACAGCAGGTGAGCCAAGCGGATAAAGTGATTCGCTTACGGGTAAGACGACAGAGCATCTTTGGAGCTCTTTGTAGCTTTCGCTCCTTCTCCCACGCTCGATAGTCTGGTTACCTCGTTACCACTTACACTGCTACCCCAATCTTCGACGACTGTCATTTTCGTACTGAGCCCTCGTTAAGACCATACAATTTGAGAAGAAGCATTCGATAACGCATAGGAAAAGGGCCAGCGCAAAAGCTCAAACGACGGCAGGCCAGGTTCGACTTCATTCACGTAATTAAGTCGGCACATTGCCAGCTTAGCTGGTGGCCAGCCTGCTTCGTCAAACGGTCAGTATAATCTCTACGTTTACTATGGAATACAGCTTGGACTACAGGCCAAAGATCCCGTAAAGACCTGAGCACGGCTTCCGACCGAAGGATCTATAGGCAGAAGAAGAAGACCTTGCCAGTGTTAATCAAACCTAATCGCCTCAAAGATAAAATGTGGCCCTTGCTAATATTCACGGAAATTCTGCTAGGTAGTCAATATACACAGCGTCAGCCTAAGCTATTGCACATCTGGTTAGCGATTAGTGGAGTTAGCTAGATTGGTCAATGACGTACGTTCATCAACGTGCTGAACGTTTAAGTCTAACTGTCACAACTGTTTTTAGGCAGCCAAGAATATATAATCTATATATAGCCGTAAAAATATAAAATTCTAATATATAACATTTAATTTAGTTTTTTCTTTGAGCATTGTCAACAGATAAAATGTTTTCGATTTTTGGCTTATTTGTTTTGACTTACCATCAGCACCCGCGCCAATTGTGTACTTTATTGTATACAATTGACGCGGGTATATATTTATTTAGTTTAATGACAATAGATAGCTTTTGTATCATAACTGACTGTGTCTTAAATATGAAACAGACCTCGAGGCCCTTTGCTCTCCTTCTGCGGCAATAACTTTTGCCCTGGCTTCTCGAGTCGCCTCTGCTTCAGCCGCCATGGCCCTCTGGAGTTGCACGGGCAGTCGAACGTCTTTGCTGTAAAAATGAGCAATATAATAATTTAATTAGCGAACGCTGCTGCCATGGTAAAGAAAGCATCATTTATCTCTAAGCGTTTAAACGTATTCGCGAGCATTTTGACGACGAGCTAAAACGAGTGCGTAAACTTATCTGACATTGAGGCCGCAAGCTAGTCCTAGTAATGTGTAAGAGAACATCCCTCGACCACGAAGTGTAGAACACGTTGTTGGTTTGAACGAAGGAGGGGGCGTTGTCGACGGCGCATTTCATTAAGAGGGTCTCCGCGTAAAAAGTTGAAGCTGACGAACGGCAAAAAAGAACTTCTGCTATTAGGACCACTGCTGCTAACGACTAGCAGTTCTAGGCTCATGTCATCGTCGTTATGTGTATAACACTCTGAAGACAATTATGGGAAGAAGAGTTTTTTTTCTATCATAAGGCAGCATATCTGACTTTCCCACATTTTTTTACTACATCGTTTATCGCTACCCAAATCTGGGCACGATGCGACAATTCTACTTCACAAGACACGGCCGGTCGGGTTTCGTTAATAACTTTGGAGTTATACGCCTAATTCGACCTAGGTTAGGTAACAAGAAAGATGATGACAGATAGTAAACTCGGCACTCCAACGAAGCAAGGATAAATATATACTAAGTACAATGATAAAATCACAAGAGAAGGTCTAGAAACTAAGCGGTGCCAAACGAACGGTAGTTTTCTAGGGTAAGCCTTTTTATTATATTCAATTTTGAGATTCTTCCCTGATCTACGCGGTTTTTAATGTTCCTTGAAAGCATACGTGACGGACATGAGCAGGGGCGGTCGTATGGCCATTGCGGAATTAATGCTTGTTTGCTCAAATATTCCACTGTACACGATCCCAACAGATGCTTTTGCAGGGTCTGGACATGCAGTATGATAAAAGTGGACCAACGCTCGGTAACCAGTTTATTATTATGTCTGCACCCCGCACAAGGGAAGCGCATAGGAAGTGCCGCGCCGCCGCGTCTAGGGTTGTAGCGTCAAAACACGTCACCAACACGGTCAAGGAATATGCCAACATCCTGCGCAGTTGGCCTCCATTTTGAACAGCGTCCCTCGATGAGCTGGTTACGCCACAGTGGTACAATATCTGCGAACTTGGTAGCCCTCTAGTAAAATTTCGACACAAACAGTAGTAAGAACTAAAGAGATGAACTAAGCTGCCGGGCCTCTGTTGACCTGATTCGACTACTACGACAGGTTAGAATAGGGAGATACACAGGATACAGCGCGTCATCATGAACCTCGTACAGTATAATGATTGTGACACCATTGAATCTATCATCATTGCACATCAAAATAAGCAAGTTCACGCGTTCTTACCTATTACTACGGTGCGATTGACGCACAAACGTGCATTCATTGAGTGGATGATAATCTCCGATCGGGATTAAGTATACACCTTCTTCAGACATATTGTCAATATTTTCAACGAAAAAACAACTTCAGCGGAATCTATGTCGCAATATTTTTCGGTTATGTGTGAACGTATATCTATTTTCAATTTAACATAGTAGCCAACCACTAACACCTTGCAGAACGTTCGCATGAAGCTTGTAGGATAAAATCTATTAAAACCAACTTCTCGTATCGTAACGCTAATATCGTAAATCCTTGGCGATTCTCAGTTAGCAGCCAATCATATGATATTATACAATAACTTATATATTGTAACAAACTCAGAGCCTATTTAACAGGGGGCCAAAGCTAAGGCCTAAGCACGATCAAGTTGCGACTTGGATATAATCCTCTGATCTCAATAGATAGTCACGTTAACTCGAATGCGTAAACTTGAGCAACGATGGCCGTGCTAATATTATCTGTAATTGACTCTTAAAAGACGGCTAGAAGAAGAAGAAGAAAAAGATCTATAAAATCATCGCCAGATCGCTATAGCTCACACGGACAATATTTACGAGCTAGCGCAGCACGTATTATATAACTTGTTATTAAAATCTGAGAACATCCTTAAATCGAACGCGTAAGTCATTTACATAACAGAATAGAAAATTGCTGGCATTATGACATCGCTTGCGTCTTCTAGATCGCATAGGACTAGGCATCCGCTTTCACGAGAATGATCAATTACCTGGCAAAACTGTACTTTGTACGCCTTCTCTAAACTTAAAATGGCGAAGGATTGCTCGGTTTTGCGAAAAGCATATACCGAATGTTTGTAATGCATACAGAAAACAATGCTGAACTTCATTTCAAGTTCTGTGCCAGTGCATTGACTATGTAACATCTACAATGGTCCGTGGTCTTAGTTACGTGTGCATTGTCATTGTACAATGCACACGTAATTCTCAGCGTATGGATTTACTTGCGGACGGCTCGAGGCCGCTTTGATTGTCATAGCTGGAAATGTAAAGCGCTTTATTTTGAAGCTCTCTCTCTGATATAAACTAATGTACATGGATAGTTTGCTTTGTGCATAATACTTCAAATCGTACTCTGAAGAACGTAAACCGATACGACCACTGGGCACCTAGAAATTTGTTATACTGTGTGTTAAACATCGAACGTCAATGCCTGGTAAGAGTTCGTTTGCCGTGTTACTCGTATTATTAATCGTTGCTTTTGTTTTGATGAAAAATAAACTGAATTAGGTGTTTAAGTTCGCGTATCTGGAGCCGTTCAGCCACGGGACAGTAAGATGACTGCATAAACTTCATGTATATATATATGTATGCTTCTATGAGAAAAAGTTTAACCGGCTATTAAAAATAACTGTCCTTCGCTCGAAAAATCTCTTTTGTCTGTTGCATAAAACTATCTGTAAAAGAAACGCATATATTGTTGCGTAAAATGAAAAAAACTTCCTGTATGTGTAAATTTCTCGAGTGCTGTTTCGCATCAGTCATATTGACTGCGGGTGCATTGCGTAGCTAGTTGTATATACTTCGTTAGTTGGTTCACCCACGATCAAGTGATCTATCGCCTATAATAGGTGGCCAATACTAAAATGATTTTCTGGCGCACCCACTACATGGTTTGTCGGTAAACGTGTTAGACCGAAGACTGCGTAGCTATAACGATAGCCAAAAAAATCCTCAATAATTGATAGCATGTAGAATTATCTTTCCAGACAAACATAACCTGCTAATTATCGAAAAACAACGTAATATTCTACGTAATGTACAAGAGAGTTTCATTAGTTCTATGCACATAGGCATACGTACATCAGTCAAAGTGACTGGAACTAGCCGCATCGACTAAGTAAATGTTGCAATTTAATTTACAATTTATAATATTTTCTAACTATCGATTTTTTTTATAGAAAGGACGTGGTCTGCCTAGACAGGTTTTCGAACTAGTTCTCATCGGAACATAAATAAAACAAATCGATTTTATCGTTGCTCTATGGCCGTTTCTAGACATCGTTTACTAAAATTAGAGACAACAAATGGCACAATCTACAACCAGTATTATTACCGGATGTCTAAAACGCTCAATTATTGAGTTAACGTGATATTTATCTGCCTCGTAAATAAACATATGCGTGTCCATTGTAGCAACGACGAGCTTCAATTATAAGAAGCTACAAACTGATCAAGCGCCTAAAGCGTGCTGTATATTTACAATACAGTTATTGATATCTTAGCGTTCGTTTTACTCGCAATGGGCGGGATGCATCCGGCCCGTGCCCAAACCTTCTGGACATCCTGTAAATTGCCAATAATAAAAGGCTACCGTGGCCAAACGTGCATTACAGCTCATTTCTTAAACTGCCAAAACAATACGATGATGTCACCAGGAGCTACCAGGGGCATCTAATACCGCAACTTACCGCTTCATGGGATGCTGAAACGTCGCCAGGGCACTGGATAATCCGAGAGACATCCTCTGCAATTGATAGAAGCCGTCTCAAGTACGAAATGCTTTTGTCAACGGGTACCAAGGGGATCTGCCAGTAGCAACTCGTCAGGTCCAAAATGGAAGACAGCTGCGGTTTTCCTAACATTCCAAGAGTGGCATACATGGCAGTGGACAGACATCCCTCGGCGTGACCGTATTTAACCTTAAGTAATCCACACAAAATCAGATCGATCTGTTTCTTTTCAGCGGAACGACCGGACAAGTTCCGGAACTCTACGAAGGCTCGATTACGTCATCATATGCTTTCTGCACTTCTTTTGCGATATGAACCCGTTGGGGTGACACAACCCGCCGCGGATGTGCATACAACGAGTAGGCGATCATCGGTGGGTATAGTGTCATTGATGGGTTAAGTTACGAGCAGTTCCACAGATTAGCAAATAAATTCTTAAGTTTTTTCACATGGCGGTTTCACCAGAAGCTTACCATTAGCCTGATTCAAGCAAGTGCTGATATGAAACTCGAAAGATCTTCTTGATGGGCAGGGGAGCGTATTGGAAACTTCCAAGGTTGCAGATATTTCTGAGTTTCGTCTGATCTGGTATCTTTTTCGCGTCATTCCACGTTGGTGGCTAAAACCTCACACCCTTTTTCGGCGTCAGTGATCAGTCAGCATATAATACGGAGCCATGGAAATGTTCATAGGATATGCATCCAAAGGGTCATCCGCCTGAACAGTAAATTATTACGATCCTCGATAATTCGAGGGTTGTGGTTACACATTTCGGGGACTCCAAAGGTATAAACTGGCTTTTCTTAGCCGCCACAAAGTAAGAATGAGACACAGAGCCTTGTTTCCTGCTCACAATACAGAGCCGGCATGGAATGGTGTTCAACGGTTGTATACGCGAGAAATTAATTTAGAAATGGCTCCATCTTCAACACAAATAAGATAACGCGTAGGCATGATGACTTGCACTACTATGTTGGAAAGACGTACCCCGGAAGATGACCATCAATCGCTCCTGGTTGCGGCCCTTTGACGTATAAGGCCGGACGGCCTAGATTAGAGCGCTATAAAATGCTGACTAAGCCATCGCAATGAAATTTGCGAAGAGAATAGACGTCTCTGTTAAGCTTATGTTGGATTGGAAGCTCGTCCGATCGTAAGCAAGACCTCTTGTCTTAGAAAGCTCGTTTGGCTTTGATGATCGGCTCGAACGTTTTCTCTCTTGTCTTCACCCGTTTAGGGAATTCTTTCAATAGGCCAACTTGCACCGACGAGGAATATTCGTTGAATTTCTGTTTAAAAACGTCGTAAATATCGGTTGTGACTGTGGGGTCTAGATTATATCATACTAAGAGTGGTCCACATAGGTATGGCCTCATGCATCTTGCCACTTGCTTTGGTAGTCATTATCCGTTAGGGTCCACTCGTGCCATCTCATTTAATAATTTCGCCACACGGCTTCTGTCAAAAACCCAGACTGCAATCCCATCAGCTTGGCACAAACCGCTTGTTAAGCGGCAGTTAGGTCTTCCGTATTTTCCTGGATATTACTGCTGCGACGAGGTTCGACCACTGGCGACTGTGGATTCACCGGCCGCTGAGACGATATCATATACCTTCCATCGGCCAAAATCGGCAATATATCTACCATACTTAGATAATTTATGCGTCTGTTTCAATACGCACATCTGTCTATACTCCAAAGGCACCTGACAAAGAATACACCAGTTGATCCTTGTTATTCAATGGTTGGTTCATGAAAAATTATTCAAAGTTGAATCTAGAGTGCCAATAGTACTAGCAGTAAAAATTTAAGGGGTAAACAAATGCCCTTGCCTAGGTAAGAGCTGCTCTTTAAAAATTTATCTAAGAAATTTATCTAAAAATATCTAAGAACTAACATGATCGGACAAAGTTTGAAACGTGAAAATTCTTCTGGTGTTTGATAACGTAATGGTACCTTTAAAAAAGCCATATGGTGCAGACTACATTTGTTGTGTAAAGTACACTCTGAAACCCGTCTCACCCCGTCGATGAAAAGTGGACTACGGCCTAATTTTTTGCGCTATAGTGATAGTTTTCGGAGACGGAAGGAATACAGAGCTCAATGAACAATAACTAGGATATACAAGTTTCGTTGGACAAGGCCAGTAAGCTTCTTTTCTTTAAATTCGCTTAGGTATGTTGAATACGTATTTTGTCTAGAAGGAGTCTCGCATGGGTCGAAAGGTTTCCCTCGGAAAATCAGTGACGGTTTTTGACGCAAAAAATAATAGACAATAAAATTGGTAACAAATGAACCTATGAATGTTGGAAATCAGCACCGAAAAAGAGTGGCTGTTTATATCAAGCTATGCGACAATAATGACGAAATCCAATAACGTTGTCCAGGGCGCCCTAGGACAGCGCTCCACAGCTGCTGAGGGTAAGTAGGGTTTCCACAGAGAGAAAAGCGAATCTACAGTTAATACAAACATTGCTCCAATTGCAAGCCTGCTCTTTTTACGAACGTAAGGTTAACATTTTTTTTATTATATATTTCGGTCTTTTTTTTTTTATTGTGCCTTTTATATATACGTATATACGCGATCTACGTTTTGTAGGACAACTTCGCAAATTTCTTTGGTTATACCTTGATCGATTCTTTGCGTCCGTTAAGTCGACGCTTAATATATGAAGCAACTATTAATTAACTATGTTTCATGCAGTCGCAAACAGATTGCTTCCATAATATATTTGAATAGTAAAAGACGACTTATATATTAAAGGATTTTTTAGGACTCGGTTATTTATTGTTGCATTTAGACAGAAAATCTAAAAGTAAAAGCCTTGCGCGAGCAATGCATGGCCCGCTGTGTTCAAGTAGTGTAGATTTCCATTTTTTTCCGACACTGCCTCATTTCGCAGATGGTAAGAATAACTCTTTATGGTAGAACATACCCTTGTTCGGTGGTACCCTTTCATCAGCCACCTGTCGATACGGGCCCACACGGATGGAGTAGATAACTACAGAAAGGATGGATGCTCTATTGTGCATAATATATATACATTGATATACATGAGGGACAAAGTGGTATTGGGGGATGTCGCATTGTGCATAAACGCGGTTAACAATACTTTTGTGCCTTATCGCTTCTGCTTAATGCGACCTTCTCGTGTTCAGCTCCCAGCAACAAAAGAGTAGCTAACAGACAAAAAGGTAGACGCAAGCACTAAGCGGCCGCAGAAACAGAGATTCCCTTATATGGATCACTTTCTAGGGCAACGACATAACATGGAAAATGAATGAATAGACATAACGTAGCCTAAACATAGTGTCGATAACAACGACGTCAATGACACTAACAACAAGAACAAGCACATAATAACAGATCTATAGGTAGTGTAAAAAAAACAATATCAGTAACTTCAACTTCAAGCTAGCGAAACGCCAAGGAACAGATTCCTCAGGCCGTTGAAAGAATTGTTGCTATTGAAGGTTGTGATGTTGAACAGCCGTATAGCTAAAAAGGCCTAATCTGGGCTGCAAACCAAAGAAAATGTTAAAGTACATATAGTACACCAGGATAACATCAGAAAATATAATGCGGCTTCGCGAGGTGCCCGCAGTAGCCGCTTGCGAAATGATGCATGAAGAACGTCCTAAAAAAGTTTTGCTTTTGCCGATGCAACAACAACTTTTTCTATCGACGACGATCATCAAAGACGGTGCTCTACACGGGGACAGCACGAGGCTCATTCCGAAGCCTTTTCGTCATGGTCAAGAGATAGCGCGAATGGAAAGGACGAAAAGTGAAGCAACAAAGATAGCTCGAGCTGGCCAAAAACGAGGAAAACAACCTCATTTAAGACAAAGTTGGACAAAGGCTTTCGAATAAGAGAGACACGGGCCTTATAGGGATAAGATGAAGGGAAAGGCGTAAAGAACAAAACGAATCGATGGCTTCTTTTTCACGGAAGCTGATATCGAAAGAAAATAGGACGCAGCGGAGATATCGAATGGGTCGGAGTCGAAGCGGGATGAAAGTTTCGAGAGTCTGAAGAAAATGAAGGTGGATGATAGTACACACTACTTGAACTTTGTAAGAGCCAGTCACGAATTGAATGCAGCTAACAGACAGCAGGAACGAACGAAGAGCCAGCTATATGCCAATTCTGCGCGCTCGACGAAGATCTCAAGTATTGTAGCTCGTGTATTGGCGATCGCAGTACGAATGATAGGATAAACGGGGGAAGGATCTCGCCTTTAGTGAATGCTATTCAAGAAATCGGCCATTTCGGAGAAAGAGCTAAAAATAAGCGAAGCAGAAAGTGGTGGCAGGGAACGATCCAAGGACTAACATGGCCGGTGGACGCGCTGTGCGACGCCACTGTCACCTCACTTGTCAAGGAGGCAAAAAAACTGAAATGTCGGAAACAGAGGAAAAAATAACGCGAAAAGAGGGAACGCATAAAGAATGCTTCTACAGCGCTGAAAAGGTAGAATAAAGCGCCTTTAGAGAACTTCTGTCCGTACATAAAATTGCAGAAGATGAACAATTGAGCTATCTCGTTTGCAGTTACCCTTGCCTAGACCTACTCGGCTCGAAAACGAAATTTACGGGACTAGAAAAGCTTAGCTGGCGGTAATAGGGATCAGTAGCCTGATGGAGGAATCCAGAGATAAGGAAATACGAGAAACGAGCGAAGAGATCAAAAGATGAACGTGCTCCTAAAGATGATAATACGTTAGGGTAGACGTTTAATATAAGTGAGTCAGCATCTGCCCAATACAGATTGAGGATGATGTCAGAGACCGAAGTGTGTGTATATTCCAAATAGATACGAAACATTTTAAAGAGATTTGCCTAAGGTTCAGTTGATTGTTCTTTTCTTGGTAAGGCTTTGTTTCGGGAGATTAATTGGTCAACCTTACCTGATCTGTCTATTATGTTTATTATAATTTTGTCAGCGCGCCTTCGTGCGGATAATTACATGCGTTTAAGACGTTGCAATAGCCTATTATAGGACACTAGCACTATAAAAGATTGTTTGTACATTTAGCATGACTTCTGCTGGGCTGTTTTCTTTAAATATGGGGCAATGCAGCCTCAAAGTGATTTTCGTCTCAGTCAGCAAAGCACCTTTGGGAACAGGTCTTGTGAGGTGAGATCATTGGATTACTGAACAGTCCTCGTCTCGAGAGGGTGGCATAATGCATATGTGACCAATGCTGTTTTCTTTAGGTCTTTGGGGAACGAACCGCTCAAAGTCACAAATGAATCCGTGTGCGTTGTTCTCTCATATTCTCACCGCTTTTTCGTTCGACCCCTTTGCTGGAACAGACCTAGTAAACTTCGCCTGCATGTAAAAAGTGTTGACGATCATTGATTACCGTTTACGCTCCGGTAGCCACGGCGTCATGCGAGACTCCTTCTGGCAACCGAGGTTGCTTCCTGAATATCAATTGTAACACTGTCATATCGGTCACACCTAGAACACAGGAAATTCCACGCGTTTTCCTAGAGCAAGCGTTGATCAGCACCGTTGCTGTCCTCCAGGGAAAGTGAAGCCTACATATCTATTTGTATTTCTGCTGCTCCGAGGTAAACCCAACAGCTTTTACATAAAGATTATTTTCTCCAGCTTAACGTGATGTACAAAAGGAATAAGGACAGAGATATAGTAAAATAGTATAAGGCTAGTACTACTGTGACGTTAAACCTTGCGCTTTATTTGACTTACTGATGCTGTTCACTTTTATGCGTCTTACAATGAAACAATTAGTTTTTTTAATAAGTTTTTTTTTAAGAAAATATCGGTCGTTTTTTATGTCTCTAATGGAACATTGCCGTAAGGCGCATAGTTTATTGCTTTTTGGCAATAATGTAGAAACAGCGTAATACAAAACTTTAAAAAAACGTGTGTTAATCGTGGCCTGATCGTTAATCGTTAACATCATCATTGACTGCACATCGTATGCATGTAAAACTATAATTCCTCCTAGAATAAAATATATTTGAGGCACTTACTAATTGTTTAGCCATGTTACCGACAGCCAAACTACATATGCCTAAAGATCCAATAAGGCATCGCCGTACTTTGTCTATTTCTTGTTGATGTGGCAATTGTCTGTGTCTGAAATAAATGTTTGAGTGAGTGGAAGTCTAGCAAGAATACGCCTGAAATTCCTCTCTAGAAATAAGACCCGGACTCATCTTTGCTAGCATTAACCCCCAAAAAAATACACTCGTATGATCGATATGCAGGTTGCTTTGACGAAATCATACCAAAGATTTCTGGTTACGTAAATAGCCCATTTATAACCCAAATTTCCAATTCCAGAGCCGAAAGAGTGAAATTTCAAAGCCGGTTGATCGCTTCGAAATTAGGAAAATTTCAATTAAATAATAAGACCAGTTCTTCATTTATAACATCTTTTAATATTATTTGCAGTAAAACTCGATTGCACATATGCATCGTGAGATGTCTGCGCCGGATCGTAAAGTTTTTCTTATTATCTAACAAAGCTTATTACTCGACCCAAACCGCCATAGACCTTGCGACTTCTTTGAGAAATGGTTCTAAGGGGACCTTACAATGGAAGTTTATTGGTTCAATTTTTGCGCGAAGTGGCTTACTGTTCAGACTTGGACGAGTTACCTACACTTTATGAGGATTCAATGATACGAATCCATTGTCAAGGTACGACCAATTCAGTCAGTTTCCTTACTTCAGTGCTATCTTCGACACGCAAAATGACAAATCTAATTAGTAGACCACTTGCACATCTATCTATACTTTGTCTGCGTCAAACGCTAGATAACTTTATCAATAAAGGTTTCATATGAGAAAGACATCGAGGGTGCAAATTATATTGATAACATATATTGTTAACGTAAAAGGTAAACAATAGACAGCTGCTAATTCGGTCGCGGTCAAAATATAAAGGTCCTAGTCAATAGCTGATATATTGTGAGTGTCCGACCAATGCTGTAATTCTTCACTCTATATTCACATATACAAGTATATATAAGAACAAAGCACAAGAAAAATGATCGAACTATTACGCATAAGCACTGCATTATGCATGAGCTCAGCTATGTGTAAAACATAAATATTTATATATAGATTCCTAATTCAGCACTACAAGATTATCTGGATCAATATTTGCCAACAAGAACCTGTTTTGCGGCCGCTGCCGAAGGATACGACACCAAGATCTCGTCTTGGGAACACTGCCTAACGCACGTTAGACATAAGGGCGCTGGCTACTAACTTCTATATTCTACAACGTACATTGCATGGCCTAGACCTACGCTGAACGGTCGGCTTATTCTTTAACATCTAATCGTCTCTATGGGTAAAACACCTTTTGACAAGCCACGCCCGCGGCTAAACTTCATCCTGTACTGACCAGGTCAAGTACGCGCTCCTTATCGCATTTGACACTTCATGCCGTTGACAATGCCTCAAAGCTTTTGTAGATTGTAGTATATCGAGCTTCGTTGAATCGTCCTTTTGTACGGAGGGCGGTAACTATACTGCTTTAACGAGTATCGATCTGAGCCAGCGAAGGATAACCTTCGATCCACTAAGGTCAACCGTATCCATTAGCATTGCGTGACCGCAGCCTCAGGTTGCGTTTGACTGCGCAGCCATATTGGTCTTAACATTTAACATGACTTGAATCCCGCGTGTGGCGCAACACCCGCCAATCAATTTCCTGCGCGAGACTTACAAACAGGCCATGCACCCATATTTATGCCACTGAACACTCGGACTGCTTTCGCCATAGAACCTGCAATTCGAAGTGCAGTAATTTATACCCCCTGTGCGAGCTGTTATACGCAGAGTTGACTTTTCAACACCGTGTCACCTATTTATCAACAATATTTTTTTTGAACATAAATAAATGTCCACTCATTAAACTAATCGACAGACCCATAGTACAGTAACTATTTTAACTAAAGTCTGCGATACTGGATAACGTCGGAGCCTACAAACGCTAAGTCCATCGTTTTTATATAAATCAGCCACACAAACATGATTATGGTATAATGGTGCATTTTTGAAAACTTAAAGGCAATTGCTCTCAGGCGCCCTGAAACCTGTGGTAGACCAGCCATCTTCTGCAGTTATGTCTAGTATTCACAACTGTAGATAGCTATTTTGTCGCACGTCGTCTCCCCGTGCATACACGTGTCTATACGAATTGATGACTTTATTTCAATGTAATGTGAATGCTGCGAAGCCGCCGGTACCTAAAGGTCGCTGTTGGGCCTTGTCGGAAACGGTGCCTGATCTTTTTCTTCAGCTCGCACACATACGGCAATATGTATGTCGACGAGTGAAGATGGCGATGATAAGCTAATGATTTAATGACCGACAGATCGCTCACCCCATAACATATATCAGGATCGCATTGAACAGACCTTAGCGCCGCAGTGATATAAAGCGAGTTGCCGCTTTGGAAGCGTGCTCTGTGTATGACCCATACGACGACGACAAGATGCTCCTTAAATGCTTTGGTTTTTAGAGTCATAGCCTTTAGAGTTTCAAAGAGATGATTTCAAATTAAACTGAATAAGTCACAATTATAGTACTAATCTAAATAATACACTTCGAGATAATTTTATGGGGTCATACATTGATTAGTTAATCTACGACACATAAGAAACCTTTCAGGGTAACGCTTAAGTGACATGGGTTTTCGCCAGGGTGGTAGCCTAGAAAGAAGAAGCTTGTCGATTTTGTCTAGAATGTGGAAGACCCTCAATTGGATGTTTAAAAGGAATATACCGAAGAGTCAGCTGGACTTCGTAGGCTGAACGAAGTGACATTGAATTAATATAGATGATGACTTGTTTAGAGTGGTCTTCTCGTATCAATGTACTTCAAAGCATGTGGACAGTCCATACCAGACGCAAAACTGGTTGCTATATTTTTTTTTAGTTCCTATGCCCATAAAGCGTTTGTATGCATAGTGGCGGTTATCATGGCGATCTGTCATCCAGGAACTTGGACCAAAGTACATTCTCAAACTGCTCAATGACATGTTATTTAAAGCAATGGATGAAGACTGGAAGAAGGTTAGTTAGCGTTATTTTTTTTTCACGGCTCCCGATTAAAGTGTCGCACATTTACCCACCTGCACTCGCTTTACCCTGTGCATAAGGCTAATAAAAATTCGTGGTAAATACAAGTTGACAAACTATTGACACTAATCTACCTTTTTTTTAAGCTTAACTAAATTTAATACCGAGCAGAAGTTAATTGCCGCTGGGTCAGGAATTCAGTACATATAGGTTAAAACAGATCAGTTAGTTCCCATATGGGTTTGAGGGAAAGTGGAAACTGTAACAGCCATCATGTAATGCTAAGACTCGCACAGCTAACAAATTTCTGAGCACGTTCCCAAAAATATTCGGCGCTGATTCATGCATTTTAGAGTACTTACATTTCAACTCGTTCCACTTTTACTCCCCACGAATCTGTCGCTTCATCGAGGGAAGACTACACGATGTTGAAGTGTACATAAGATTTCACGAGGTGATGAAGGTGCACATAGAAAAAAAGAGCAAAATAAAAAAACGAAGCATGAATATCAAACTTTCGAAACTTTATTATACGTTAGTGCAAGCCGGTGAAGTTACGTAAAATACTTATCGTGTACCGTTTCAGAGGACAATTTCGCATATGTTAATTAATGGCGAAAGTGTAGAAACACTTCCAGTAAATAGACTAACCCACTAGAGATTATTGCTAAAAAAAGATAGGTCACGACACGCCTTACAAGTTACAGAATGACTACAGTTGGCGTTGCTATCATAATTCATTCTAGGTAAGTTAACGTGACAATACTATATAGTGGGGTTTTTCTCTTACAAATTAGGTCAAGAAAAAGACACACCAGGTCTTTATTGAACCTTGCAATGCCTCGTCTATAGAATGATAAGCCCAATCACCTTGTACGAGGCATACACCAGATAATTGTACGTTATAGAATCCTTCAAGTAAAATGCAGAAATAACTCAGCCAGCGCGTTACGGCCAAGAAGCTTATAGGAAGTACTTCTTTTCGATATTATTACATAGAGAGTAATTTATGTTTTTTTTTCCAGAATAGAGGATATACTAACTCTTACTTCGAACACGTAGCGTACGGCTGTTCACCCTTTGTCGATTGGCTAGACATCGTTAGTGGCTTTCCATTCACCGTATTATTTTGGTGCCCTATAAGAGAGATGTTCTTCCGTTATGCTACCGAATGTCTGAAGTAGCAATTTGGCTTTTCGATTCGAAAAAACACTAGCTTCTATGACAGCACTTACTTATAACTCGGCTTATCATGCATTTGCTCAGAGTTAATCAGCGCAGAACAATAGGCACAGTGAAAACTGATGCGGCGATCTGAATGATGCAGAGAGACGATCTCTGAATTTTAAGATTAGATTTTTTTCGAAAATTCCTGTCTGCTCAATCTGGCATATGATTTCAAATGTGTTAAATAACACGTTTGAACACTAACTCGACAAATCAAAATGGTAGCTTGATTTCAGAACGAGCAGTTTCATAGTCTATATAATAATCCGTAGTAGTTAGTGCTATAGGAATACCTGATGTTTTTTATCCAAACTATAAATAGGACTAGTTTGGCCGGGCTGTCATACATGCCCCCCAATCCACCTCCTGGCAGGTTAGAAGTAGGACAAACGGCTTGCGCACACTGGAGCCTAGTGTTAAAAAAAAGAAGCAAAAGGATCAACGCCGGTAGGACTGGGAAGTTCGTCACCGACAAGAAAATCTGGAGCACCTTTGCCGAAATTCCAAAGTAGAACTCCATTGCCTTTGAAGTGGACAGTGACCTGAACGTCAGCGAAAGAAGCAAGAGAAATAGAACCAGAAACGCTAGATGCAATGATACCAGCAGTCAAGAAGCTACGATGACATGTTCTGTGAAAAACAACAAACAATGGTGGAATAATGGCCGCGATATAGGTGGCGCAAGCAGTAATACAAATCGTAGGTATGACGGCGTGACTCGAGTATAGGGACGGGACGGAGGTACAGTTAGCAAAAAGTGGCGACGACGAGTGGAACTAATATCGTTGATATGTAGGTAGATGGAATACCAAATTCGAGCAAACTTCGACAAAAACGCTTGGGTCCGAGATCAGAGAACAAGTGTCTGGTTGATGCAGTAGTCGAGTGATAGCATAAAGGCATAGCGGAATTACCAAACAAACAATTTATCCAGAGAAAAGTCTGTATCAAGACTGGGGTGGCAGCAGTAAGACGTCGGTTTACCGAGCTACGATGGTTGTAGTGCCAATGTGCAGGATGGCAACATCAATACGATCGATAATCAAGGTACCGGTTGCATTTAGAGCCCAAATGGAAATGGGACATGCAATGAGTCCGATGACCACTAAAAGTTTTGCTTTCGGTAGCTAAAGCACCGGTTGATATTCAGATCAACACAATGGTCGAGAACAAAACCAATTGTCTTCTTTCTTTATATCCGAAAATGCGACTGAAGAGTTGGATATATTACTAGTGTCGGCACAACCGTTACTTGCGCTTTGCGGTATCAGGGGGGATATATGCAGCTGTAGGCCAATGTGTTGTGACCATGAAGGATGGGTTCTAATATCGGAGCATTTAAATCGCCGCGTGTTCAACAGCACAGGCGCTAAACAAGCTAATTTTTGCCTTAAGGTCTTATTCAATTATGGCAGGCTTTATACGGAATTTTATATAGTACAGGGGGCTCTGCGGAACTAAACATAGCCGTCTATAATGATAATGTGATTAGCTTAAAATGAAAAATTCTGGCAAAGACGTATGGACATGTGTTGGTGCTGGGGAACGACCAGTTCATAGCACTGACAGGACGGGACGTGAAGCAATAATGCGTGAACTACAAAAAGCTGAATGTTCTTTTTGCTGGGGATGAGGTACCCAGTGAAGTGAAAAGCAAGCAATGCGATGTGGCAAATAAATGTCATGGTGCACTTTCTGCGGATAGAATTAGGTCGGGCACCATTGGCTGATTCTGGGATCTAAAAACGATCGAGCAATGGCCCTGCGACGACGGGATTATGGCGACTATCGGTGGTGGAATCGCGGCCCATCGTCGCGCAACCAAATAAACGACAGAGACAAGCGCGCGCCATTTCATCCATAGCAAGCCTTGTCCTGCTGGTAAATAAGAAAAATGAAGAACATCGTGTGAGGCTCGACTAGCAACAGTTAAACGAATAGACTGATCGCACGTACCCAATGTCACTGATAGTATCCTGAATGCAGTCTTCAAAACGGAGATGCATTGAATACGAACTAACAAAAAACACACACACGGAATAAAGCGGGGAAGTACGGTTTTGTTAGGAAACGTTACGAGTTACGAGGTACGAGTGGACGCTAACGCCCCCTTGAAACTGTAGTTTTGAAAAGATATTCGCATTTGGCACCAGCCGTAGCGCGAACACAGAGAAGTGCTTGGGGCTGTATCGGGGGTATGAAAATTATTGTTATATAAGGGTATGGAATCGTTGTTAATGCATATCTCAGTGGTGTGCTATGACCGAAAACGAATATTTCAGCATTGATGAAACTCTTGGCGATTATACGGGAGTGACACTGGTTTTTGGAGACGAACAAATATGGCGGCGGAATAAGAGCAGAATATAGTTAAATCAAGTTTTCAAAACACATGAGCCTTTTGAACGGGAAACACTATAATAGCTTACGAGATAATCTCGATGTGTAAAGCACAAAACCTCGTATTGTTTACTGCGTCTCCTAGTTATTCTAGATTCATTACTATATTCAGTGATGATGTAAAACATTCTTAATCACAAACTATAAAGTTTAATAATGGACGTAAACGTATTGAGTATACACTGCACATATAGAGGTCAGTTCAAGAAGCCATCTACGTATTTCACCAATATATAACGATCACAAAACATTGTATTCGAATAGGCAATACTATATGTGCGTGTGTTCCCCAAGAAAAAATATACATGTGTTCAACTTTTCTGAATTTGCTATTTTTATTATTAGTTATGCATTGACGGTACAACAATACGTGTCGAATCAACGATTTTCTCTAACGTCAATACTGACAAATGGTCAGAACGAGAGTTATACCAGCCGTTCACAGGAACTTCAATTGGATAAAACACAGGAACGCCAAAAACCTTGATCCCAAGGTAAATGTCACATATCCCCTGAAAATGAAACATCATCCTAATTTCGTTGTTCCTCCTCTTAAATCACTGGATAAGTAGCTCTGTGTTAGGTTAGTAGGCGGAACGTCCTGTTTAAGTCTTGTATCAGTAGCATACTCGTCTTAAATAGATACAGGTGTTTTATCCGTGTCTAAGCCTTGTTTCTAAGAGAAGACATCTATACTTGCGGTCTTCAGGTCAACGTGAGGCCATAGTCATCTGGTTGGTTCACGGTCATTGTACTAGCGTTACTTAAAAGAGGAATGGGGAAAGAAAAATTTGGGAAAAATAGCTGTTCTTAGCATCTGGAAATGTAGATAAATAATATCACTCAGCTTCGAAACCGAAATAAGGCTGAGGAAAATCAGCATGCGCGTGGCGACAGTAATCATATTGTTGAACTTCGGATGCAAAATAGCACCTCTGGGAGACTTTCGGACACTTCGACCAGAGTGTCGGCTTGGTTACAGTGCAGCGAACATTTAGGCATAAGTTTTTCTTCTCACTGCAGTTGATTACTGGGCCAGTTAAGCTGACGCAGCTACACCCGCCGTTGGGGTGCTCCGAAAAAGGCTAACTGTTGGGTTTTTAAGTTCTAGGGACTAGTCTTCACTATGGGTAACTTAGCGCTATGTTTTACTCGAGTGTGCCTTTTCAGTCTAGGGCAGTTTAGCTTCTAGTCGTAAATCTTTGAAATCGCAGTCAGCCGGGCTATTTAGAGATCGGACTCGACTCGATTTGACGAACAGCTCGAAATGGACAAAGTCGCATAGCTCGCTCGTTTGCGACGTGGCGTCTAAAACACCTACGAACAACTACTACCACTATTTCGGATATTGAGAGTTCGCTAATCTACAACTACGAGGCAGCAGCAGTAGCAGTCCGCACGTTGCTATCAGACGAAACGTGCTATGAAAGAAAAACAAAGAAAACGCGGGAGGGTAATAGCAAAGATTGAAAGGCGATAGATGTTTCCCGTTCGCTTAGTTCGCCTTTTTATGGCCGTTGGAACTCGTATATTTGCAATGTAAGTAAAATGAGCTGTACACGAGAGCATCCACACAAGTATGTAGGTTGTTTTAGATTTTGCTAGTGTAAGAACACCATCTGAATGAAGATCTGAATGAAAGGAATTAACCTAAGGTCATGCAACGAGAAAACGTATCACATCGGCTAGTAATTACTTAGCAAATCCTGCTAGGAGGCGCGACTGACAATCTCACTGCTCCATATTTGATGTAGTTTGTTGTCACCGAGGGACCTCAAGTACGTACATCTATCCTGTAAACGGTAAGAGTTTAGTTGGTAGGTACGGGGCCGAACGCTACGATATCGTATGAAGCACACTCTCAGCTACCTTTAAAGCACGCCTTGCCAAAACTATTTGCTCCTTCAATCACCGCACATCGGCTTTTGAGTGTACGCGGGAGTCGTGTTCATTCAGTTCTCACAGAAAGAGAACGGGAAGATAGGCAGATCGGTGTGCCAGGCCGTAAATGAAGACAAACGATGCTCTATTGTCTAAGCAAGTTTCATATTTAAGTCCGGCCATAACCCCATTATGGTTGGCTCAGAGTCGCACCTCTAAAAAACTATCTGGGGCCGTCAGCACTAAACCACCCACCACGCCTTAAATAACACCCCCGCTTTCTTCAGATGGGGCAGAAGTACGAATAACTGACGCTTTATCAAGAAACAGAAAGAGCGTTACGACGATCCTCCAACGAAAAACTTGTCGGCCGCGTACGACTGACCAAGACAAACATTTTTCCATTCAATTGAACTAATCAGCGTATCCTGCTTTCATCCTCTACTCAACTCTGTCCTTTTGCCTAATTTCCACGGAGTCAGATAGTCTCTTCGGGAGACGGAGAGACTAGTTTAAGCTGATTACTATGAAATCTATTGTGTCTTCGAGTGTATATTTAGTAAGAGGCCGAAAACGGAGTAACCCTTCCATATCCTGTAAGTGACTTATTTTCTCTCGACTTCGGACAGCCAGAAGTGAAGATAACGTGACGCCTTCCGATTAATACGACCAGTACAAGTGTCTTGAAACACATCAAATTGTAACAACTCCTCTACGTTGGTTTCCACAGGCAGAAGCAAAAAAACGGTCAAAACATCGTCAAACGGTTGACCCATTATTGTGGTCCAAACTCTTAAGACAGATTAAGTTCGTATGCACTTGTTGCTTAGCCTGCCGTTTCTCTATCGGCCGCGCCTATGTATTCAAAATGGTTCTAGACAACCTAAATAGAATAAAAGTTCAATTTTTGTTCCCTTTAACGTTCCTGTTTTTACAACGAAAACGTCTCGCTTTGTTATCACACGTTACGCAGTTATTAAAACTTATAATGACAAGATGCACCAGGAGAAAAGAGGGCATCCAGTCTCAGAGACAACTATACCTGTAGCTATGCTTGAGGGAGAACCAGTCAGTCACATCAAGGGGGGTCTAAAGGGAAACGCGCGTTGAAATGAGGTTGAAGGAAAACAGCAAAGTTAGACGGCTGAGGTGAAAAAGAGCAATTCAGCAGGCCGACAAGCGGGATAACCAAAACAAGGGTATACTGTAAGAATGCGTGGACAAATCGACTCCGTGGCCCAACGCCTAGGGATCAGGTGCAGTGCTAGCTAGTTAAAGGGGCGGCAACGAGGTTTTCGATTATCCCGCATTCAGCATAAAATAGAGCCACTAGATAGTTAGACACATTGATCGATATTTAGCTATATTCCATTTTTTCTGTTCTTTCTTATGGCATAGTCAGATGATCAGCTGCTTGACATTGGACAAAGGACAACAGCCGCTGTAGACAGATCCCCTTCTCCCCTCAGCAAAGCCCATTAAAGGTCGCATGGTTGACGGCTAAAACTATACCGGCCCTTCTAATCAAGATGAGTTATATCTGTCTTTATAGGATGAAGCCGTAAATCGGGCTAAGAGGAGGAAGAAATATAGCTGCCTCCTAGTTCGCCTAGTTGATTTCCTGGTTGCCAGCATTGAGAATATTACGCGGAAATAGCAAGAAATCGTCCAAATAAAAGCAGCGGCACCGGTACCCAATGGGTTTAACCATCGAAGGCCTTATTGCGTTCTCGCTCTAATCAAAGCCAAACTATTTAGGAAAGTTTATTCAACAAGGAGACCTACGGGACACAACGGCACAACAAGCGATCCGCCGCGGGAAGACAGTAGTGGGTTAACAGGAGAGCTTACCGAAAAAAAGGGAAAAAGAATTAGGCTGCAAAGCACCGTTGGCCTTTGCAAGCTTTCTGCCGGTCAGAGATTCTGCCATCGCGTCGCCAATGTGAAAAACTTCAGTGTAGTATAGTGTGAGTGTGGAAGCTCGGGACATTAACGTCTCAAAAGGACGACGATCACAGAATCAAAGGAAAAGCGATGCGAATAGAACACTGCGGCCACTAGTAAAATAAGGAGACCAATGTCAAAAAAAAAAGAAAAGAATTGAGGAAAAGAGGACACCCAGAGCGATTTAAGGACGGACCACTGTGCAACGCAGATCACTTCAAGCATTCGAGGAGGTCCATTCCGTCCAGAAATACTTAAACACTAGTGGAGTTGAATGGTAGAGAGGATTCGAGGTTTAGTCCACTTCAAACCCCCAAAGGTGGGCAACAGCAGCAGGAGCAATAGTTCTGTAAGCAGTGGATCTCAGGAAAAGAAGTGAAGGCTCTCCTCCCTTTGACCAGTTTACCGCTGGAGCCACAGTGCTTCCAACGAAGCCAATCTGCAAGCTACCTTAGTTCCGACTATCTCAGGGACGATTGCGAGCAGTTCCATGACTATCTCTTTATAGAGACGAGCGAAGACAAATTTTCCTGGGTATCCTCAGATTAACACAAAATTAGCAGTTTGCCGTTTACATATCTAGACTTAGTCGTTATATATATATATTCTACACTGCTGATATATTTTTGTGTTAGGCATGCAAACGTATATTCGTTTGATCCGTTCTAAAAGCCTGTAGACGTATGTGGTGATGCGAAGCTTTGTTGTCACCTATTGCTCTGACGTGAACTATGACGACAAGATTTTGTTCGTCCAGAACAATACAGCTGTTTATATAAGACTAAGTACGCAAAGCAAGAATATATAGAGTGGGTAAACATTTTTACATCATATTCAACATCACACTGCAGTAAGGGTTATGCACCATTCATCAGTAATGACCGCAAAGAAGATTGCCAATAAACCAACAGGAAACACAATGTCTCCGGTGCGAGATGATTTCTCGGTCCTTTCTCGTCTCTCGGTCTGTGAACCAGCGACCCATGGTGCCTAAGTAAGGTTATTTCTCGACTAGATGCAAACGTATCTATGGGTAAACCAATTTTCGTTACGGCTTGGCCATGTCAGCGTGATACGCGAAAAGTGAACGGGAATGCTTCGTTGACCTTGTAGTAATCTGCATAATGAATAGTTGTTGGATTGCTTACTTGCAATTATGCAGTTCAAATATATTTTTTACTGCAATGCACAATCCGTGCGGTTTGAACAAGTTCCTAATAAAATATCCCGTTATTATGCATATTTTTATCATTATTGCTATTACTCCATGCAGCACGGGGATGTGCTGATAGAAAAATTAGAGGGCACTGGAGTACGCCGAACGCTTTCTACCAGGCAATCCAAAAAACCTTGCAAAGTCTCAAAAGTAAGTACATCCAGCGGTTCAGGATACATTTGACCGTTGGCCATAACTGCTGGAGGGTCTCCTGTCGTCTTGTGGCACCTATAACCCACGCTCCCACCGATACACAGTCCTTTCCCCTGCCTTCAACAATCTATGTCCGAATCTTTAGTTAGAACCTGCTCTCCCGGTAATTTCACCTTATAAGGCAATATTTTACAAAACGTAATTTACACTCTGGATAGACATGAATGACTGACTACTGCTGGCATATATAACACGCAGGTCAAACTTAGAAACACATTCAAAGAGACCCTTAGAGCCAGCAGCAGTTACTTAGCTTACTATCCAATTACAAGACTCTGTTCAAGAAACCTAAGCAGACAGAAAACTCGCCTTAGATGGAACATTGCCGTTCGTGGTGGATCGGGTGACATGTAGTAGAAAAGTATGGTGTCGTGTCATAGAGTGGCCTGCAATGGACGATAGCCGACCGAGTTTCAGTGCACCCATTCGATTAGTCACGACTGGCTCACACCACCTCAATTACAGCCTGGAAACTTAGAGAGGGTGTGCTTCGAAGCTATTATACTCCCTACGTTACTTAACGAAGTTGTCTCATATAATCGTGAGAATTAACTTTTATCATTTCCTCATAGATTCGACCATCAATGTGGATATGAAGACTTAAGTGACATTAGATTAAAGAAGGGTCTATTATGATATAACGGATATTGCCGGTTAATTTCAGAGTTACAAGCGGTGTAGTAGCATCATAATTTCCCTGAGTTTTTGCTAAGGATATTTGTGCTCATGGCTGCGAGTAATGTTGCCCTACGAGACGTAAATCGGAAGGCAAAAAAAAGATTAATTTACATCGTTTGTGATATGTTAAGTGACTTGACAAACATCGTCATAGCTCGATCACGTGTATTAACATGTATCACTTTTATAGCTGTTAAGTTTGTGCGCGTTGTATCATACATGCGTACGTAGCCAACGAGTCATAATGCAATCGTACTTTAATGATTAGTATACTAAACAAAGCCCGGCGTTTATTTCAGTCCCAATAAAAATCACCGCTACGACTCTCGCCATCTTCATCAACGCTAACAGGAAGAGATACATGAGTGAAGAAGGAAGACTTCGGTTTTTTTACGGCCCAGTAAATCGCCATGCAGGAACGTTCTTGTTCACAATGAAGACCTCATGAATGCGGAAATGAACAATAGGGTGAATATATATAAGTTAATTTGGAGATATGACCCCGTTAGTTGCTTCTGTTGCCGCTATGTCCCGACGTTTGCTCCGGACGCCTCTGCTACGCCCCCCTCGCCGTTCGTGACGCGATTCTTGCCTCTGTCATTCGAACGACGCATGTTGATAAATGGACAGACGCCGGCAAGCGCAGACTCATATTGGATGCAGATGTACGAATCGCAAGCAAAAGACGAAGAAAGCAGAAACAGAGAAACTGGAGAAAGTAAGCGTCTGAAAAACGTTGAGCTATAGTCTCGCAGCGGAATGAGCACGTGGTTGCTTTCACAGGCCTGTCTTACCATGGCTCCTGCCAATGTTGTAGCTAACCCCTGCCAGTAGCGCCGCCCACCATTGTCGCCGCTGAACGGTCGCGATGTTGGAAACTTTCTCTTGACAAGGACGAGAAAATTGTTATCCGCGAGTACTATAGCCACCCCAGAACGACCGCCGGACAATTGAATTGCGCTTTGCAGAAAGTCGCTTTATAGGACTGAAACAAGTAGAGCAAAGAGGAATTGGACTAGGACCAATGAAGACACGAACGGCCGAACGGGATGGACGTAGGCCAACCGGAAGGCTAGCGGTCGGCAAACGGGCGGCATTGTTTAGAAGAGGTCGTACGGCAGTGGCGCTATTGATACAGCCAGTGGTTACAGCTAAACTCGAGGTCAGGACCTGGCTTTTTCGCGGCCGTCTCTTAAACGAGATACGTGCTTAGAGAGGGCAATATAAAGGATAGCGCATGAAAAACATGTTCAACCGACCAAACGACCAAGCGACCGACATAGAAAATGAAGAAGCTGGCCCTTTCTAACTCTAAATGGAGGCTGCAAACCCCGTATATACCATCACTACCGCCAGAAATGTTGTTTTCATCGGCTGCAAGCCCAGCCGCATGCAATAGAGCTGAAAATTGCAGCAGAGCCATGAGAAACAAAGGTGACGGTGGTTGACACGGTACCACTAGCACGCTGTCGATGACGACCTGAATTCATCCTAAACGATGTCTTATGCTGCCGATCAGAGCCGAGAGAGAAAGCGTGTCTTAGGGGGTACCAGGTCTCAGTTTGTGCCTAAGCATAACGCACCAGACCGATCTACACATAAGGTTGCAATTCGCTCAACATTAGTTTTTGGCCGCTTAGAACCGGGATGACTGCCTTGTTTGCCCAACCAGCACTGTTTATCTATGAACAGGAAAGGGACAGAAACAGCAAAACGAAAAGCATTTACTTGTACTTTTGGTAACGCGTTCGGAGATTGTTTAAAGGTCGTCATGGCCTTCGAATGCTACTGCTGCTGTCGATGGTAGCATTCAGCGACTGCGAGTGTCCGGGCGGGTATGGGCTGTAATCCTTTCGATTTCGATACAAACAAAACAGTGAAAAGTTGCCAGCCCGTTGTATTTGTATAAAGCCCTTTCTTGTTGAATTCTACTGTTTTTAACATCAGGACGGTTAGATACGAAGAATAATAGGTTTCGTGCGAAATGATACGACGATGATATCGATGACGAGGGCAGACCAAGGCCTCTGCGGAGATCGGCGACAACGACGGCATTACGCTACTGCCAATCCGCCTGCAGACCATTAAGTGCAAATAAGGGAAATTACTAAGGGACCTCCAAAGCTCGATGGGCATCAAAGAAAACAAGGACAGAAGACTGCAACAACGTCGCAGAAGAATTGGTAGCTTAAGCCAAACAAGGACATCTTCTTTCAAAATTGTTGTCAAGTGTATCCTAACTAAGAAAACGTAGACAACACGATAATGACGCCAAAGACTTTAGTTTGCGCACCGTTTCACGGAGCGACGCTGTGGTGTAATCAGATTCATTTGGATAAGACCATTAATATAATTTAAGTGTTCAGACACTGGAGGCAGGACAATAGGTAACAATAAAAAGCCACAGGTTTATGTTGCCAACAAGGGCACACAGATAAAGCTATCTGTCCTAGAAGTCTAGAAGTCCTGTTTTATCGTTCTTGCAGCAAGCGATTCATAATGGCTTTTAGTTTGCGTTATAGTATTATGTTGCTGCAATGGAGGCTGTATCAACTATATAAAAGATATTGTTATGGAAACCATCGACGTCGATCTCGAGGGGCAACTCCCTGCCCACACCCATGTCGTGTATTCGCCAACGAACTCGCGAGGCTCGTAAAGTCCAAACAGGCGGTCTAAAAGACGGACGGGCGGCAACAAGGAGGAGACCCGATAGGACCGAAAACCGTGTCTAGGTCTCATGCCAACTATTCAGCAGATAGAGATCTACCTTCGCACGGCTTCCGATACTCAGTATCGGTGCCAGCATCACAGGTGGCCTTAATGGCCGAATGATAGTAAATTGTCGATAGCTCGCAAGGGTGTTCTACATTTTTTGGATCGATAGATCGGAGGCTGTCTCAGGCCAGAGTGTGATTGTACTAAAACGTGGACAAATTGTTTTTGCACGACTTCAACTCTATAAAAAAATACTTTTTTTTTAACGTATTTACTTTAAGTTACACAAACAATGAACTGCTGATTACGGAACAAACGAATATAAATCTGCAGCTTTAGGCTATACTAAAGAATCTTAGCGCTACGAGCTCGTTTCAGCAGTCAATGATCGTTTGGAAAGCTTCTAAGCGCGAACGTCAATTTTAGCTCAGTTGTGTTAGCAAGATACCGTTTCCTTCATTCCTCGTTTAGAGTAGGTCTTAGCAGAAGCGGCTTAAAATGTTACCAACGTAAACGGAATCCAATAGTACATAAATTTGTTCTTATCTCACAACAACCCCATGTTACACGTTCAAACGCTACCGTTTATGGTAATAATAATAGTAATAACGGGCACGCTAGGTGTTTCTTCACAGCTTCGGCTTAGCACAGGTATATCAATGTTTAAAATATCAACGAGCTTATACTTTCGTAAAACCTATTTAGCCTAGAGTCCTAGCTGCACACAGATATATACAATAATAATATAATAATATGGATATCAATCAAATACTAGGTTAAATTTTTTTTTTTTTTTTAATAAGTTTGAGAGATTTTTAGGGTACTCATCGAATTTATGTATCAGCTACTTACATTTAGATGTAGTAGAACCTAATACGTGGATTCTATATACATTACATACTCTGCTATGGTACACAAATGAAATGCCCCTTCGTTAAGAGTTTATTTATATGATCGTATCATGATATAAAAATTATGCTTGCTTACCTGCATTACATGCGAGATGGACTCGCGCTCGGAGAGGATCTCCGAGAGGTTTTTGGTTCCGAGGACGTTTCGAAGGGTGGTGGCGGCCAGCAGGCGAGTGGAGTGACCGTAGTCCTCCACGTTTGTGATGGCGATTGTGGCATTGCTGATGCGGTAGTATACGACAGCGTCTACAGCCACCGTCACGGAGTCCTTTGAGAGTATCTGTAAGTCGAAGTCAGGCCAAAAGAAAGGGCAGAAAATAAGCTATGAATGAACGCATGGACCAAAAATTTAGTTCAGTAGCAGCAGCAAAACTACGACAGTTTGAGCTAGAGCCAACAGTGAATGTGATTAAAATAAACCAGGAACTGCGTGAACTGTTATGTCTGTTCTTGAGCCTAGAGTCCGCCCTTTTTCCGCTACCGGTCTTATCGCACAATATATCCTCTGTTTGCGGCAATCTATGAAACTCCTGCGGAAATTCACTGCTAGGCATCAATGTCATACATCGCAGCTTGCTACGATGAGTGTAATTGTGTGGATACCACTGGATCTGAAAGTGGCTTGGGGGATTGTTTGGACCTAGCGGTTTAAATGCTTGTGCGCCTGCCCATGCATCTGCATGACACTCGATGATAACTATGATCAGCCACTGCACAGTAAAGCAGCCCAACATCCAACGCAATCCAACTCCAGACCCAGATCCTTTATTTTTCATGTCAAAACTATCTAGAAGAACCGTCAAATCCGTGGCGATGGAACTTTTCCTAAGGGTTAATCCTAAGGATCATTATCACTCCCATCGTTGCGACACCAGTAGTAGCAGAACCAATTATAGCAGTGGGAGTAACCTAAAAAATAACCTCACAGATACTGGTAATGGAACAGCACACGTCCGTGCTACTGCGGTCTATGTCTTGTTGTGAAGACAAGTAACGGAAAAAATTGGCTGGCTGCAATCTCAGAAATAAACGCAGCAACAGTAACAGTCACTGCAACAGCATTAACAACAGCAAAAATCGCTCAACTAGAATACAGTTACATCTTTTCATTCCGGGAAGCCTACGACAGTTATCGCCAGCAGCGTCACCGTCTCATGTTTGCCAATTGCTAACTGCTGTCGCAGTCTGCCCGTATGACCGCAACCCGCCCATAGCGGGAAACTCACGAAGGGCTTTGCATCTTTGACAATAATAACAGCCCTTTTTAATGTCCTTCTTCCTTCGTTTTCTTCTTCGTCAATGTTGCCTTTTTACGCATCGCCCTTGATTTTTTTTCTATCGACAAATAAAACGCCCTCGCAGTTTCCATAGTACTTTCTGCTTCTTATCAGACGCAGCAACATTAGAATCGTCAAAAAAGGGCCAAGATGATACTCGTTGCTGTTCATATCTCTTTAACCGAACAACATCAGTTGTAGCAGCAGCGAAAGCGCGCCCCATGCGTGAAAGTAGAAGCAAAAGTTATTACGCCGAAGGGAAAGAGGAAGCATCATCACGATTTCGACCCTTATTTCCCTACACTTCGTGTGAATCAGTAAAAGGCAAGCATCGAACGACCTGGATGTAGGGTCGGCCGGCAAGCAATGCCCAACAAAGCGAACAAATAGCACTCTTATTGAACAACTCGAAGAACGAGGAAATCAGATTGCGAAAACAGATTGCCCTTTCCACACATAAGCACCTCTAACCTGTATAACGAATGTCGTGCTTACCGTTAGTCACTATTAGGTAGCGATCATTGTTTAGCAGGTTAACACAGTCTCACCCGACTGACTATGCCGTTCTGTATATGTAAATTTGCTTCACATTTAGGAAATGAATATAGTCGTAACGTTACTGTGAAATAACAGTGCCGTTGTTGCGAAATCAGCGGCAGTTAAATGTGCTACAGAATAGTATTTTAAACCACTTACCTCTTGAGGTGGCACGTCAAAAGACACAGTACGGAGATCAACCTTGCTGTAGGTGTCGATGCACGGGATGATAAAGAACAAACCTGTGAGACAGAAAGGGCAGAAACAAAAATAAACAAAGCAGAAACATAAATGGTAATTGTATGTCTCTTTTTAAGTAAAGCGAAACAAGTTGATATATAACTACCTGTTCTTTGTATCCATATTATGGTCATGCAGGCATGAGCACAACTTCCGCCTACCAACTTAGTGCAGTTATATTCTCTGCCCATTCAAGTGCACAAGACGGGAATATTAGACATAACTGGCAGCAACGTCTCTTCCCTTGCCGCGATTTGCCACCGTGTGCAACGTGTTGTGTGAGACCAAGGGCAACAGAGGTTGGAGCCTCAAAGCGACTAGAAAAGGCTTATGTGTTCGCTAGCATCGCCTTTCAGCTTTGCAGCCTCTGGTACTAATTCCATTATGCTAGAATATTAGTACTAGCACTGGTGTAGCTGCTAACGAACTTGTTTGAATGCCATACGCTCCATACCTCTCGACATTATTTCCTGTATTTTTGCCTGCGTTGACTCCCGTTTGCCCGGCTTGCAATACGTTCGTTAACTGACTTCACTGGCTGCTGTTTACAAAATTACAGAGTATTGGTATTCAAGAGAGAACCTGCCGTTTGTTAATTGGGATAAAGAGCAGCTGATTAGCGACCAGGCCAGATACGATGGCCGAGCAGGTCAGAAGACAGATCGCGGTAGGAGTCAGGGATAACACCTGTGCGGCACACACCGAGGGGATTTGTGAAGTTAGTAGTGTCGGTAGCGAAAACAATGCCGTTGTTAATGATGCTGGCTGACCAGGTTGTTAGCCACCATTACTCATCGATAGTTATTAAATGATGACAGAACCCCGCAAAGCCAAAGACGGAGCTTGTTTAGTCAAATACTGTTTGTTTCAAATGCTGCAAACTTGCTTTTAATGCTGCTCTTGATCATAATGAACTGGATCGGCTGGAGACATGGTGCGGCGTTGAGCATTGAGGGAATGAGATCTCACCATAAAAAATGGTCGTGTTTTCGGACTTGCCAGTCGAAGCCGCTTCTGCTATCGGGTCTTTCTAGTGCTGCTGTACCAGCAGCTTCTACGGGTGCACAGTAAAGAGATCTCACCTCGAACAAGAGTAACGAAAAAGGACTAGGTGATCTAGCAATGTTGTTACTGAACTTTGAGCTCTAAGTTTCTGCTATATATATATATATATATATATATATATGAGAACGACGAGCTGAAACACTGAACTGGTGCTCGAAAAGTGCGTGACCTAACAGGCGTCCTTTTAATGGGCCGTTAAGCTGAGTTACGTAACGAGAGTGGCAGAGCCCCACTAGCACTGCAAGTCGTTTTACTTCTAGGTTGGGTTACTCACAGAAAAACGCTAGTTTGGTGTGTTTAACGCGTCATTGACCACCTACATGATGAGCAGTTATTATGAACGGGATGATAGCGAAATGAAAGGAAGACTCTGGTAATTGTAGCTTCTCTCGCCTTTTAAAGTGGGCCGATTTGGCGTGGCCGAGAGTAAGCAAGTGACCGGGTAGCAGATTTGCCTTGTATAAAACCCGTTTAGCCGGAATGACTAATATGTCAGAGAGGTAAATAAAGCCCTTTGTGCGTTTTCCAACATGATTCTAATAACCAACTAAATAACTATATCGTTATAAATGCTTGACGTCCTCATTTCTTGAATGAATGGTGGCTGTGGCTAGACTGACCCAGGACGTTACTTCAGAAGCGGTGCAGTCGCACGTAACCTCCTATCGCAACTAAACGGTACGCCTTTCGTCCGCAGCTCTACTACTGTCTCTATTTTTCCACGGTTTAGTTCTCCTCGATTTTGTTCTAAAGCTCATCCCTTTACGTGTCTCCTTCCGCGATATCTTCATTTTCTTCCGGCCTTTTTCCTCTCTTCAGGTGCGTCATCTCAGAGTCTTTGCCATCCCTCTTCGGCTGGGAACCTGCTGCTTCCAGTTTTGTCTCCTCACTTCTGTACAAGAAAATAACGAGCGAGCAACTCTGATGGCTGGCTGATTTTTCAACACCGCTATAGCAAGAAGCACACAACGAACCATCGAACAAAATGGCAAGACTAAGCCATGAACAGTAGGTTGAGAGCATATGCGAATTTTAGTGCAGTCGATGGAGCAACAAACGGAAACGGATGTCGCTGTCGGCGACGACGAGAGATATACGAGAAGGTGTTACTACCCTAAGCGCAAACCGACGCCTACCATTAGCCTATTGACTTCAGTTTTCAACACTCGGACACACAGCAAAGAAGCGCGGTCAGATGCACGGTGAAGTTGTTTTTCACGCCTCGACCGTGCATATAAACAGGTATACACACGCATACAACATTATTCGATGCTAGCAATGTTACGACATTCTCGTAAAAAGTCCTCCATTTTAAAACAGAAGTTCATCTTTGGCCGAGTTTTCGTTAGCGGTTGAATCAACAGGAAGCACCCCGGTGTATGAAGGCATCTTGTGTGTGGGCCACCCCTACTGGACGGACGTGGCTGTATGCTCGTCGTACCCTGAACCGAGATCCTGATGCAGGACTCATGGATCCCCGTCTCTCGCTTTCCATCGATGTTAGTGTACACGTCCTTGAGTAGGTCAATCCCTCCTCAGCGGCCCGTATGTAGTGCTAACAATAAGCAAAGGTTTAGCGAATCATCAAAAAGGGACATTAAGCGCGAGAAAACGTCCGAGGCATAAAGCGGCCTTTATCATTTGTCTGTTCTCCACCTCATGTTGGTACTATTAGGGGTACGACCTGGCAGGGGCTTTTGTTTCAACGATATGTGTAATATTACCCAGTACAATGCACAGGACGAGTAGCTCAAACTTCCGATAATTTACCTTTTTTCTATTCGGATTTGTTAAGGACCTTCTGTTTGTTCAAAACTAGTCGCCAGTACTAGTCGGGCATTGCGCTAGTCTCAATATAACGTCCTTGCAACTGGCCTATTTCACTGACGCACCTTTCAGCCAAATACATAGCACTAATTACACACTGGGCTGTAAAATAATAGGATCGCTATCATGTCAATCAGTTCTGATTGATTTAAGCGTAGTTGTAAATGACTGATTATGTAGTATGAAACAATTTTGATCAATCAAGTAACTTTGTCTAAATCGAATTCATAGAGAAGCATCAGAAATCTGGTCACTTTAAAATTATCATAGTCTTATTTATTTATTTTTCGTACAAAAGAGGACAATTTATAAAAATAGGTATTCAAACCCGATAAACACAAAAGAAGGGGCAGCACTGGCGAGGTGTAGGTATAGGCACTAACTGTGATATAAAGTATTGAAAGCTAATTACAAGAGGCCACCTCACTCAGTTAATGTTCTTACATAATGTTCGCTTACCTCCTCCAAGATAAAGGGCCTCCTGGTTCCGGTTTAAGTATTTTGTTTCAGAATACGTGATATGAGGTTTTTTATCATAACACGAGGGCTTTACGTCGGTACGCTAAGGTTATACGGTAACGTTGAAATTTCCCAGTAACGCAACTAACGCAGTTTGCAAACAACGCAACTAGCCAATGAAACGATAATAACGTAGTGTCAAATGATGGAATCGAACATAGGTCGCATATACATTTTCTAGCAGATTGTCTCTCTCTTATAATGAGCTCCGTGCCATATGCCATAGATATTTTCTGTTATATGAAAACTCTGCAAGAATTTTTTGCAACTCCACCAATTTCAATGAACTCAGAGGAAACCTCCATTGCATTGACCAGGCAAGTAATCAGATGCTATCCGTCTCAATATTGCCAATAGCTGCTTAGCATGTGGAAATATAAAAAATGACCTTGTTTCATGTTGCTTGTCTGAATTGTAAGTTTTTTTTTCTGATTGGCGGCTCCTCGTATACTCAGCCTACTCATAACCGAGTCCATGAATTATATCAAGGCGGTTGTCTGTGGGCTATATTGACAGATGAAAAAATGGCAAGTAACAGCAATATTGCCGTTAGGCATCTTTCTGGGTTTTATCGCCGTTGCTTTTGTTATTGTTTTAACGGTGTTGCTGCTCTCTGCGCTACTGGTGGCGCTGCTGTAGGAACAGGCTGACGCTACGATATAAGCTATACAAGCGAGCAAGCAACATGGCCAAGCTAGGCCATACTAGGACCCCGCAGGCTAGCAGTGAGGCGGGAAGCGTAACAAGGAAGTGAAAAAAGAGGTAGAGGCAACGGAAAGGAAGTAATTTTCTGGATAACGCCATGCGCTTCTTACACTTTCTTGCTGAACGAATGAATGATGCGACACTGTCACCCCTCAGAGCCCCCGTCGTTTGGGCTTAATATACAGAAAAAAGAAATATACAATAGGAACATGTCTGCGAAATGCTGGCTAGTCTTTCCTTGCCTCTTTGCTCCATCGTTTTCCTACAGTCTGCCGCGGTAACAGACGTTCAGTTCTTAGTGATTGCATTCTAGCAGTCTCACTGTAAACCTCGCTTGGTGACCTTCGTCCTCTTTTCCACCTTTTCGCCCTTTCCCTACAGTCATAGAAGGCGATGATGCTCGAGGGTGCTCGACAGACCCCTCTGCTAACGCTGATGCTACTGCCGCTGACCTTCTGTACGTGCATCGCGGCATTCTCTCATTATGGTGCTTCTACTGCTGAGTAGCATCAATGACTAGAGTAGCATTGATAATACATTCATAAATTAAAGCTGCCGAGACGATAGCAATAGTAGCAGCGGCAACAGTAACACTTGCTTCCTGCATCCAAGGAGTGACACCGCGAAGCGGGCGAAAAAAAGCTCTAATAAAGTGAGGATAAGCAACCGGAAAACGGGAACTTACCCCCATCCCCCTCGACGAAGTGGGTTGAGTTCAATTTCTTCCCCGTCGATAGAGAAACTACCGTTCCCAGCAGTAGCAGCCGGCGCTGCTTAGTACGGTTATTGCTGGCTCCTTAATGCGCAACAATGCAAAGCGGACTGGCTTAATTGGCTGTTTGGAGAAAAAGTGTGATGGACAAGGAAGGTCATCGATCTACAAAAGCGTAAAACTTACACGTACACTTTTCTGTCGAAGACAAAAGCTAAAACACATAGATAGTCATAAAATGAAAACGGTTTTGCATTTTTTGCAATTCCCTGCTATTAAAAGGAGGAGAAAAAGATGGTGATCGGTAAAGCGGTAAATACTGAAACGGGTCGAAGTCTATTGTTTTACCAGCCCTTTCTTCAGAGAATTAGTTCGTTAGATTTACTGAGGGTTATAGCTAGTTTGAAACAATTGGCTCGCTGACGGCAGAGATTGTCGCGGTCGTCAAAAATAACAAGAGCTATATAGATGTCTGCGTATATATATATATATGCATGCTCGGATTGCTACAGAAGAGCATAGATACAGAAGAGATGGGACCGACTCTACTAATAGCAGTGTTATACAAAACTCGAGCGGAGAGAAGCTGGCGGAGCATAGGTTGGTGTAAGATTATTTCGTGAGGGAATGATGTAAGAGACAGAAATTCGTCTCGTATGTTATTCTCATTCGAGGAATATATCCTTTGCGCACAAATACTTCTGCAAAAGTATAACAATAGTAAATGGCAATAATTAAATCGGAAACGAGTAAGACTACTTTAGTGCTGATAGATGGAACTTAGTGTTTTCAAAACACTGTGGTACTAGCATGTTTGTTTGCAAATCCTAGCAGTATAAGAGGTAATCTATCGTTTTTAATCCCACACAGTAACGAAACAGTGCATTGAAACTACCGGAGACTGTATTTTTCTTGCTGATCGTACCCAAAAGTTCTTCCGACATTACTATAAAAAGGAGGGTTGCGATTCGGGATAAACATGCCCACATCACTACAAAAAAAGGGCTGAAATTGGGCGTAAACATACCCATTTGCATGCTGAGAACCGACCGTCTATGGTAATGCTTGATGGTTCTGTTAGACGTAGCGGCCGCACCACTTGTTTTAGGTGAACGTTTATGGATCTAGTTTTTCAATAGTTTATTATTTAGTATTTTTTCTAATGATATCTGGGCTGTAGGTACCATCACACGTATTCGTGGCACACAATTTTTTTTTATTTTTGAATAGCCTACTTTATACGAATATCAATAGGTGGCCGGATAGTGGTAAAGCTTGTGTGTCAATTTGTAACCCATAAAATCCCAAATGCAGTGTCTAGCTGATATTCGCTGATCCTTCTAAGGACGTAGGGTTTACACTGACAACGCTGCCAATGTTAGACAGAATCCGGCGTCTCAACATCTTTCATTTGAATTTTGCCTTATCTCATTGCAGGTTGCAAGCTTATTAATAAGCGTGCGTAGAGACGCCCAAATGTATGTATATATATATAGCGAAAGTCATTGGTCGGAGACTGACAATATATTGATCAGAACCTTTATAGTTTAACTTCGTCTAAACTAGCAGCTATATATTGTTTAAATTGACCATAGCACTCGGTTATCCCTAGCAGCTATGCTGCTCCCACACAGCATTTGCATATCTCTCGCTTGATTGCGCCTTTCGCAGTAACCAATGGTCTTGCACCTTTGTCACAACGTTTTCCGGCTGGCCACCTATCTAACCGTCTCTACAATCCTTCAATAATCCTAGAGTCTCCGCACTTCGTTCATTGTTGTAATACGTCCTCAACATCGTCCTCCTGCAACCTTTACGGTCTGGATCTAATAACTTTGTAGGTCATATGACGGCTGATTCCCCGCAGGGCACACGTCTGGTCTCTATTGTCGGTCAAGCCTTTTCCCATCGGAACTAACCCTTCATTGTTTAGTCCCTTTTACATCCTTTGCTTTGAGGTTGGTGATTACGTAGACCGTGGTTTGACTATCCTAACGAGAGTGGCCTGCCTCTTGCGGCAGCCGTGGACTTCCCGTTCCTGGCCCGGTCTTCGAATAGCCGGTCTGTGTCCAGGTTTTGTCGTTTAGCTGCTTCAATACTTTTAACCGAACACGGGTTCCATCGTTGCCACCAACTTGTCAAGACCTACGCTGCTGATCCGAGACTGACGTTACATCTGATAGCAGTTGCAGCTTTTATACCTTAACCACGTCCGAAATAGCTGCTGTTTCTTGTTCGGATTCTTTACCCTCTCTCTCTTTCTATATATATATATATATATTTTTTTTTTTCTTTGTCGAATGAGGTACACTAAAATTTGTTCCTGATGTATTGCAGTGGTGTCGGACATCCTTCATGCGATACCAAAACCAAGCGTAAGCGTAAACGTAGCGAAACGTCGCTGAAATGCAGGTCGCAATCAAGCGTACACCTTAGAGAAACTATTAACGTTACAGGCGTTCATCTGCCTGTCTTTCATGTCGCCAGAGTGCGCGTACCAATGTAAATGTGTATATGACCCTTTCCAAGGATTGACTCTTTTCTCAATTTTCTCTCCAACCTATACCTTGTCATAGCTGGTACATAGTAGAAAACTACGTATTTCTGTCATAAGCTGCCAAACCCAGGCGACATACATACGCAGACTGTAAATAATAAATTAATCATACTAAGCGACTATCTGTGCCCGAAATCGGAAAGGTATCAGCGGAAAGCCTGCTGTCCGTTCGACCGAAGAGCTCTATTCTTGGCTTTTCTAAAGAAAAAACCGTTTAGCGCGCATTGTTTAAAGGGTCCTACTTGCGTAGAAAAGCTTCCCATTTATGACAGACTGTGGTATAATTTGGTACCAATATAGCGAATTGAATAGAAGTAAGCTAGCTGCGATTTTTTTTTTGGTAGTAGCAGTAGTTGTAGTTGTAGAAGAATATTACCAGTTTACGACTAAGCTTAGCAGACAAACAAGCAGTAACGGCTCGTTTGTTTACTAAACTTAAGCACACATAGAATATTCTATGTTTGAAACCGGGCGTAGACACTTAATTTTCACAATGGGAGCCAGTAATGCAATACCGAATGTAACATCCTGAAATAACTATTATAATAGTACCTGTAGAAGGCAGGTCTGAAGCAATATATAACCCGTCTGGTAACACTGAACGTAACAGCCTAGTTTTGTTTAGCAGAAGGTAGGGCAATATTATCTAAGAAAAAGCTTTATGCTCATCAATACATTTGGTTTGTACTGTAGCTAAAAGCACGAGGTCTTTCAGGCCTTAAAAAGCTTACATACCTGGTCCTTTGGCGCCTCCTTGAAGTAGGCGACCTAGTCGAAAGATGACGGCTCGCTCGTACTCCTGCACGATCTTGATACACAGACATAGCGAAAATGGGAACGTCGCCCCGATCACAAGTATCGAGAACACCGTTAAGATTTTTGTACAGTATCCCGTACTATTTGAGGCTGAAAGCAAGCGGAAAGGTACGGACGATTAATGTATGTGGAACAATGCTTGAAGGATCCAAAAGGTTTTCTGCTTCTGTTCAAAATTTACGAGCCCTAATACGCAGACATGAACACCCGATTTAAACTTGGGTAATTTTTTGTATCTGCATCTGACTTATTTTATTTGATGAACACTCGTGGATTTTCAAAACCTCTGTTTTGCCCAGTCAGTCTGAAACAGAGATCTGTTACGGATAGATATGTAGTGATACGGTATATACATAGCAATCTCCAAATGCTACAGCCAGAGACTTAACGTCATACCGACCTGTGGGCGCAGTCATTTGCTTTTATGTTTATTAAAAATCGGTCGGCTAAGTTAAAAAAAAAAAGAGTCGGCTACATGTATTCTCCTATTTCGTTGACCCTATTGAAGCATCGAACGCAGTGAACTAAACACTTTGGCATTCTTGTGTGTAGCGATATAACATATCGTGCTAAATGATATGACTCGTATCAGAAATGATCTATGGAGTAAATGTACCTATAACTTCGACTAAAGAAACACACCGATCTATTATAAAACATAAAAGCCGTTCTTTTCACAAGCTTAGTTGTTTTATTATAGATCGATGTGTGTACCATCATTACCTATGATTTCTTGCCGTTCCGATGGTAACTTATTTACATCGCTGTTATAGAAGTTTAACGTAACAATGTCAATTCCGACACCATGATGCGAAGTGTTTTGCATCATTTTCTTCGACTGTTGAAAACATAGCTGAGACGCAATTGACAAACCATGGCGCTCGGATGATTTATACGCACATTGGACCACTAAGCTAGACAATATAAAGTTATTTTCGAGCCACTTATGTGACCCGATATAAATATCGTAGAGGGTCAATTTCTCCTAACAAATCACGATTTGGTAAAATTATGAGACGTTGTATCCTCGCACGACAACTATCAATTCTCCCGCATAAGGAGTTTGTCACTCAAGTTAAAAATCTCCTGTTCCGGTTTTTTGGAGCTAACGGCTTACGGTACTTACGGTAATGATAGAACTTGTACGTTTATAGGACGAGCTACCTCGACGATCATTTCAATATTAACTAATAGTTGTAAATTACTAAAAAATTGAATATTCTAATTTTATATGGTTCACCATAGCTTACGTGTCAAAGGTCTAAAGGATAATATGTGAGCGAACGGTCTTAGATTTCGAATAGTACAAGCGCACCTTAAAAGCTGCAAATAGGTGTTACAAAATGTGACACCGCTATAAAATGGCGTTATCATAAGATATGAGATTAGTACTTGGTACACTTCACAGTGAACGGAAAGTTATATTGTTTAGCATGGCAGACGCAGGGACCCCGTTATAGTACATTACCCAAGGGCTGCGGCAGAATTATCAAACATCATTAAGCCGCTCCCAATATCATTATGCGGTAATAGAAGAAGTACGCAGAAAAAGGGGCAGACAAGTGCATGAGGGGCTTCACTGAATACGATGCGCGCTGTTGCTACCAACACTGGCCTATACCAAGGCTATAAGAGGGCAATACCGAAAGTAGGTGATGAGCATGCCTGCTCCTGTTCAATCCCTCTTTTTTTTTTCTCTACGGCATCATTGTCACATCATGTTCGAATAGTCTAACGTATCCCGTTCCACGCCACGCCGTCGTACGGACGTGTTTATTTCTACTATCTTTTAGGAGAAATTGCAAAGGATTCCATGCAATAATCGATAATGCGGTAATATCATTATTGCTCGTCGCGCGCCTCACTGTCCCCCATTGTTTCCATCCTGTCCATTGTACGTTCCTCAACATCAGATTGTTCCATAGGGTCTAAGCATCTGGAGATGGTGCCACCGAAAGTATCCACCGTGCGGCATGAACACAAAGTGGGATGGAAGAATGGGAGCGAAAGCGGAAGCGCCTGAAGGGACGAGGGGGAGGCAACTGCATACAAAACTACCAGCATCCGTGGTAAGTAGGACACCTTAGATGGGAGAAGCTCTTCACATACGGAAGCCTATCCGGAGACGCACTATCTAACCCGCTGAAGAAATGAACCGGATAAGGCTTTGGATGCTGTATTCTCCTACCATTGAACCCGAAAGGAAGTGTGGGCCACCTGCGTCCTGCGCGACCGCTGAGCCCGATCGGCTGGTTGTCTAACTCTATGAATGGATGGATGGATGGAATGGATATCTGGTTTCCATCGAGCCATCGGAGGTAAAAACGGGTGGCTAGCTAGTGGGCTCAACATTATTGCTGGGACTCGTCCGTCCTTCTTTGATCTCCATTCAATACGATGGCTCGGCCTCGGATTCAGTCCGCTACCGGGACTTCGTAATACCCTGCATCCCGATTCGTTAACCATCAACGGCTTCTTTCTAGCCTAGCTGACGTTGCTTGTCGTTATATTGAGCTCGGTCGAACTGGGTTGATTTGGTAACAGCGATGGTCCCGCTCTTTCCAACTGCAGACAGTTAGCATAGAACTACGACGAATTTCGTCAGTATCACTCGCAACGTCGAACCAACAAGCGATGAGGTCAATCAATGAACGAGAAGCTGACTGTGCACGAGAATTGTAACACGTCATTAATACTTAATTTTAGTGGGCTCTACACTGTGTACATAAGAGACTACAAGCAGAGTTACTGAATAGTAAAAAGACAAAAAACGCTTCGAATGCCCCGGAGAACCCACCATAATATCAAGTTTGTAAGAAAGTCATTTTGGCAGTTGTCGGTCTCGTTGCTAATTGTAAATTTCATCTGGCCGTTCTGTTAACACGCTACTTTATTAGGTTATCACGCTAAGATTTTTTATATTTTTCGTAGTTGCGTTCGTGGTAGTGTTCTGTGCGATTAAATAATGAAGAACCGTGTTCCGTAAAAATTCGACCGAGTCACCTAAAGGACTTTCAGGAAAAAGAATTAGTTGCACCAGTATCACGAATAGCTTGCATGTACTGTTTATATATTTAAAGCCACAATGTAGATCCCAAATGAAATTGCCATTGTTAATCTATCTGTCGTTGCGTAGCAGATACCTTCTGTATGAGGCCAGAATTGGCAATAAACATAAAATAAGGCCCAGATAAGCGTTAACATGGACAGCTCATAAGACCGAGTGTAATTTGAAAGTAGTACTCAATTATGAATTCCGGAAATACATTGAGAAGATTACTGCAGACTACAACTCAACTCAACTCAACAAGTCAAACCAAACAAATTGAAAATAATAATTCCTTGGAGAGATAAGGAGTCAGGTGATTGTTCTGTTACATGGGCCTCCACCAGACTAAGCAGACCCGAAACATTCTTTTGCGCCTTAGACTGAAACTCCTCTGTGCTCGATCTACAGCCAGAGCCTGGTTCTATCAGATCCCAAGTTAAGACCTATCCGGATTTATATAGAACGGCTCAGCAAACAAACGATTTGAAGTAAAAGCTGACATTCGAAATTAACGACAATAAAACATTGCCTCTCCAAATGCTTCCTTTATTAGTTAAGGGATTCGTCTAATCTTCAAAAGTGAAGAACTATCAGTGAAGGCCAAATCAATGATTTTTGTAGGCAAGGTCCAGGAAAATCGCCTTGGCCCGGGACATCATTGGGTTGGCCTTTCCCGGCTAGTTCTGCGCTACTAAATCGATCACGTAAGTGGATGCTAGGTCGAGACTTTGACCGTATACAGCCCGATGCTTTTTCATTTGGTAACGATATAAGCACAGCAGTTAGTAGACTAGATTACACCCCTGCTCATTTCGCCTATAGCTCATCAGTTGTGACTTGATTTGCGGCCGATCGACGTGCAGATATAATCTAGCCTTGAATTCTATCGTAAGCTTATCGAGCTAACTACGATAACGGTGCGGCCTGCTCGGGTACCGCCGAGTCGCCAAGCACCCATCTTTCTTTTTTGCGGAACTAAACCGAAAATAGAAAAGTTGCGAATATTTACAAGATACAAATATATCTTTTAGATCAAAAACGGAACAATGGACAAGGAGGCTTGTACTGTGCCAAGTGGCTAGAATGATAGCCGACCAATTTGCGATTAAGCTAATGTAAAATTGATGGGGAAAAACACCACATACGGGACAGTTCAGATATTCATATGTGCTACGAAGAAAACATGACTAGCATCAGAGTGCGTCTCATACCCCCGAGACTAAAAGACTTCACAGCAGAAGCGATATAGAGGTGAGTAATATTCAAGGGGTATCAGAGGTCAGCCACTTTTCAGTCTGACTAATAAGCTGCGACAACTGCCCAATGATGCCATCCCAAGCAATATTCGGCAGTTACTAAGCAGCTGTATGGTAGCCTACTATATTTATTTTGATTGGACGCGATTCAACATTAACTGACAACAACAACTTTGTCAGCGAGGTTTTGCTTTTGGGCAAGTTATTGGTGGACGAGTGCCGCAGTCACGATGAAGAACACTTTGTATTTTACTCACTCTTTTTTGAAAACACCTATGAGGCATATCAATGTAAAGTCTAGTTCATGTTCTCAATTAAGTCCCATACATTCTCTTCTAGCTCTCCAATAGTTATTCCCTGATCCCTGCCAGTATCTGCAGGTCTTTCCAATGTCGTTGTTAGAATGACAGCAAATAGAAAGAACTAGAACGTACACATCGACTACACAGTTTGGTCAAAAGTGATCAGAGTCAACTCTAGTAGCACTGCAAGCGCGGCATACTCTACGAGAGAGTCAATCTGCCAAATAGAAAAGCAATACAAAGCCATGTGATATAGCAAAAAAAAGGAAAGGTAGACTAAAGGTAGGTTAATCCAACTCTGTAGATCTCTATAATAGTTACTGTAGCGCGGTAGTAGTTTCAGGCTTTGCCTAAGTCGCATGTGGTCACACAGGGTAGGCAGCATCACAGACAATGGCTTTAACACAGAACTATCCAGGCAATCGATCAGATTTTTATTTGAATTTTAAATTATCGAAATCTCAAGATTCTACCAGCACACCCTACCAGTTAGTCAGCAGCTCCTTACAATTCAAAGTTAGCTGGCCTAGTTACCCATCGCCTTTGAACCTGAGGCACAGGCGGCCCGCAAGTTAGTCGGCCAACTAAGCAATGTGGCAAACATGCCGACGCTGAGAAAAGCTACAGAGAAAGACGAAAAACGGCAGATGCGAAAGGAACTTCCGAGTAGAGTTGGTCGGTCCTCTTCAATCGTCCCACTCTATTTGAGCACATACGGAAACCGGTGCAAAGGACTTTGGGGCCAAATGTGGGAATAGCACAAAAGTTACGCTACCGAATGTGCGAGGAACAACAGGAATACCACCTGCGGAGATCGGGCCAGAATAGGTTCTGGGCAGACAGAGGGGCCGTACTTCGTCTCCTCGTGTCATTAGGATAGCGCTTGTGCTACCCGTTGTTCGATAGATCGTATTGGTTCCTACAACCGGCAGTCGCCACTCTTTACTACCCGCCTTTCCGCTCGTTGGTTTTTACCTTGCCCTCTCATTTCTGAATTTTCTGTCTGAGCTGTTGGGCGATGTCATCGCTTTTGCATTCCTGCCTGTCGATGAATTCCCGCGTTCATGCGTTTGAAAAGACAGCACCTGTTGCGACACCTGCAGCAAAAACAATAGCAAGCATATCGTGGTCTGTCTGCATTTTCAGCTGCTCCTAGCCTGATAGTGGCAGAGACAAGCAGAATGAGAAGCGGCGAGAGCCGCAAAACAGGATAAGGGACATTGAGAGGAACCTAGAATCGGTAACAGCATAGTCGTGTATGCAGTTTTCAGAGTTGCCTAGTGTGGCGGGAAAGCTGGAAGTCGTGTAGTCGCTACTAGCATTGTCGACATTGGCATCGTCATCTGATAGCTTTCGTGTAGCCGCAATTTCAACGACTTCGACATCCTTTGCCTTCGTTTGACTCCAGTTCCAAATGATGTGCCGGGTAAGGAAGTATCCACGATAACGAAAGCAATAACAACAGCAACGAAAGTGGCGATGATAACGAGAACGACAGCGCGCACACACACAATAAGGACTACATCGACAACAGTAGCAATGCTGATTCTGTCGACATTGAATTTTAGACATTGGCAGAGGCGGCATGATACTCAGTACGTTGAATCACCTATTCCCCATGACTGAACGAAGGGAAAGTCACTAGCAAACGAAAGGAACTATAAACGAAAGTAGACGATATTCCAGCTTGAGCTGTGCGTGATGCTTCGGTGACAACAAAGGAAAGGCAGGCGAGCATAGCAGAAGTAACTGCGACTGAAAGTTCTTTTACGTGTGGAAGGTTAACTTTCGCAAGATAAAGAGGAACAAGGTCGTACAACTAACCGGTGGGGGAATGGAAGAAAGGTGCGTGAACGAGCCGTGGTGAAAGCGAGCTCCAAAGCGTAAGAAAGGAAGGTTAATGGGCTATCGGATATAGGGTAGTGAATGAGGCATGAGTTTGAAAGTAATGACTGCGAAGCAGACGGCACCACTGACGAGAAGTAACTGTGGGTTGTTTGAAGCAGTTTTGGGCCCTAAAGAATGGTAGAAGTGCAGATCTCTCTTTTCCGTTTCTTCATGTTGGACCTGAGCGCAACAATAATTGCAGTAATAAGCAAACCACTTAGTTATAAGTGAGATAATAATGATTTTAGTCAAAATTATACAGCACGGATCTCACCTAGACTTCGTTCTAGTAAAACAAAGCAACCAACAAAATTGTTAGTCACGTGCATAGATTCTCAAAGTTTAAATAGGCTGTTTTTTGCCAGGTCCAGTTGATAATCATAATGCGAACTTTAAAAATCAAGAACCCCATCACCGCAAGCATTGGGCCGTATCATATGCGAGAACCACCTTGTAGCCTGTGTGTCATAACGCATTTTACATGACTTGCACACCCCGGCCATGGTATCTTACTTCTTGCCGTTTGCGTGCCCTTTAGCCACAGTCATCGTGCTACTTCTAATTATCCTTTGCTTTTCTGCTAAGCCTGTTAGAGCTGAGTTTGGGAAAAGCGGTGTTCATTGGCCCAACTAACGGAGTCATAGATTCTATGTCGTGTAAAGATTTTAGCACATACTATGACCCAAAGCGATTCTACGACCTCAGGCACATTGGTGACATCGGCTTCGACGTATAGGTCACCCTTCAAGATTGCAAATGCTGCCTGGACTAGCCTACAACAATATCCTTTCTTGCTGCTACTAACAGATCGTCGTTCGTGATTCGAAAGCTCACTGTTACTGCGGACTTCAGCCCGTCACTGCTTGCTTTTATCTGTACCTTCTTCCTCGCTGCCTCCTATCAATAAAAGGGGCGTAGTCCTCTGAGTTAGGACGTTTGACAAAAACAACCAACCTTTTTGCCTTTGCCGTCGTTGTCGATGGCGGCGATGTTTGCTGCAACCATCTTTGCCACAGGAGGAGACCAATGGGGTAGAACAGCTAGGCTCTGAGCACAGGCGCTCAGCTTTGCCGCGGGGACTTTTCGCACATCGGGCATTATAGTATAAAAGCTCCAACAGTAACCACCGTATATCGTGGAACGTTAGCAGTGGCATGAATGGGGGTGGCGTGGCCAAGCACGTATCGCCAGAGGTACGGAAAATGTATACACAAAGTTGGCTAACGCGGACTCGGTAAAATAAAACGGTCCGTAACAGCGACAACAACAAAGTAACAGGCAAAGCCTAGAAAGGCTGAACTTCCAGTGTAGGCCGGTGTATGGGAAGAAAGAAACGTCTGTACTTTGGACGAGGAAAAGCTACATCGCCAGTAGCAGTAGCGGACGGGTTTTCCCGTCACCGTGCTTTAGATTGAAAACTTACTTTGCCCTCCACCGTAACAGGGCTACCGTCATCATTAGAAGCAAAAGCGAACTAGCCGTAGGTAATAGTCTGCAGTGACTCATGGAGTTCGTTGACGGCCTGGCTTCACTTCGCTGATCTTAAGTAACTTTCAAGCTAAATTTATCTACGTAGATAACTCGAAGTTCACATGAGAACGGTCACAACAGCCAAAGGAACTCTTGACTGAAACACATCTGATTTGTGAAAAATATTTTGATGCTTGATTCGAGTGTAGAGGTCTGCTGGCCCGACATTTTCTCGTCAACTGTGCGGCTCATGCAAACAGCACGACACCTTTAATTTGCTTCCTCGATGGAGAAGGTCGGTCATTCGGGCTGCTTAAAATGATCCCGACCGTAATACGCGGTATATCTAATCTGTTTGATCATACACCAACTATTTAAGAAGCGTGTTCAGTTCAGCGCATATGCTGAAGGTAGCATAACTCCTTGCCCGTATTTCAGCGAGCTACTAAAGTGATAGCTTCAAGAAAAGGTACTGCTCCTTTCTTTGAAAGGAAGTCTTTCTCAGATTTTTAGATTAAAGATGGGCTAAGTCACTAAACTAAGCTCTATGTTATGGCCGTCAGGCCAGACTAACCTAACGCAGACCGAAAAATCCGTACATTGAGATTTGAAACCGGTTCGATTCTTCGGCCCCATCCGCCCACCCAGATGTAACATCGTTTTGGATCCTGTCTGTGACTCACTGCTGGCTACGCGGGTCCAACCGCACAGTCCGAATGTGGTCCTTTCTTCCATAATGAATCCAGCGAATACCTAAGGGTTTCTTTAGTGGGAGCTTTTGTTGCGTCGCTGTCTGGCCGGTTTGCTATGCCCAAATAGTTCTTGCTTTTCCCAATGCCGCTTTGGCATCGCACTGAATCACTGGTTTCATTCTTTTTCGTGAGGAGCTATTTGTCGTTGTTGTTTTATCGGCAGTTGCTGGTGACCTCCGCGGCAAATGGGATGGTAGCAATAAAAGCAGCTGCAGCTGGAGGCCATCTCTCAAAAACAAACTTATATGCTTCGACACTCACATTTAACTACTTACCCTATCCAAATAAATAGTACACTTGACATAAACATATTGAGCTCCTACAATGTTTCGTTAACAATAATATTAGCCACTTGTAAAGTCAATATATTTGATAACAGCGTGGCCCCTTTCTGGCAAAGACAGTTGCGTTCGCTTGTTCTAACTCACTCCCGGTCGTTAGGATGCTCCCCCAGAAGTCTTTGCCCCTGCCTTGTCCCGTCTGCATGCTCCTAAAGCTATCCAAAAAACGTTACCTCAGGGACTAAGAGAAAACAGTGAATTGTTCTGTTGAAAAAATGTTGATCGCAGTTGTCCTTAGTCGTCGGCACAGTTGTGCACGAGCGTGCGCAATGCGGGTCGCAGACAACGAGCTACCGCATATCTCTCTAAACACACTTCATCGCTAATTAATACTGGCACTCTGATGATCTTCGTACCCGACAACGATTGTGCGACCGGTGGATGCTTAGTACGAATTGGCAGATAGCCCGGAAGAGAGCGCACTTATCAAGGCCGAATCGGTCCAACTGGGTCACCAAGATGGAAGTTTTTCCTGAATACACGTGCAGGTTTGTGTCAGGCGGTGTGACGAAGCGGAGCCGCTTACATGGTTTCACACATAAGCTTGTTTGTGACGAGATTATTATTCGCATTCCTGAGCCGGCGAAGTAATAGAGGAATTGCGTTATATTGTTTTAGCTGGCGACAACAGTGGCGTCCCCGCTAGTGCCACCGCCTACTTCACAACGGCGGCGAACCGTTGTTCACTTAATTACATTAGATGTCAGCTGGTTAGGATTTATTAACGACCTCCGTTTCGGTTTATCCATTTGGTATTTTACCGGTTCTTTTGCGTTTCCTTTAACCGAATACTATGTTAAATTTGATATGCGTTAAATCTAGGCGAAGGGGAACAGCACCGCTTTTCGTTTCGTATATCGAGACCAGGCCAAGCTAATCAACTTAGGACAACGAGAGCAACGATGGCGGCTAGTTGTGGAGCCGTCAAATGCATCCAACTTGGAAAGTGTGCTCGAAGCAGAAGGAGGAGAGGATTCAATTGTGTATAGCCTACTGTTTCCGTTGGATTGTACAGAGGTTGACTTGTCTTGCGAACGAAGCATTTCGCCATTGCTGCTGTTCACTCAAGATACGCGGCGGAAACCTTTGATCGACATCTACGACAAGCTGACGTACCAGATGTCGGCTGGTCGGTAGCCATGCGGCGGGTACTGTAGAACTCCTTTTAGCGTTCCTCGTCTATTTCTGGTAGCCAGAACAATAGCGGATTATGTACCAACGTGTAGTTCTACCTGAGTGTCTCTCAATGAAATCATGCTGCTCGATGGGTGCGTCGTTCAAAGTGTACATAGATAAGCAGTCAGCGTTAGCGAGCGTCGGAAATGAGGCAGAACTTAAAATGTGTTCGGATTTAGGGAGAAATGTGAGAGAAATACCCAACACGCTTGCCCATAGTTCTGCCAGCAGGTCAACGAGGCGTGCAATCCATCGTTAAAAGGTATTACTACGACTCCATTGCACTATGTACCATTATAATTAGAAGGGCCCAAGTGTTGTATGGAAGTGACCCAAGTGAATATTTCATTTAAACATAGGCGGCAGCACATCGCATGGGCAGAAAGGTATATCTTCTGTGCCTATAGAAGAAATTTAATAATTTTCATAATAACATTATATCACACAATACGTTACACCTTTATAATTGGATTACGTTATAAACGACGACATTGGTGCTTGTTGCGATAATCTAGATCACCAAACAATAAGCAAAAATTCGATAAAGCAAGTGATGCTCGGGTCGTACACTCTGTGTGACCCGATGTCAGATTAATATGTGTTGGTGGAGTATTGCTTGTAAACAGTGTCTAGCGCGTATGATCTGCATGGGTCAACAAAATCATCATCACCGCGTTGCCGCAGTCGCAAGCTGATAATCTCACTGCTAGGTGCTGACATATATCTATATACACATATCTAGCGTAATATTTGCTACCTGTAGGTACTTACCACCAGGGTCCTTGCCACCGACATTGTAGCCCGTGCGAAAGTGTGCTGCGGGCGGAAAGGCAGCGGGCGGTGGGGGATGCACGGTGGATGAGTGCTGCGAGATGTCTTTGCCCGATGGGGGCGGCGACGCCGGGTGCGACGTGTCCATTGCTATGCCTCCGACTACGAGCTCACACTCCTTTGTTAGGGAGCAGCCCGACGCGCCAGAAGACCCCGACGACCCGCTTCTTGACGCTGCGAGAAGGCAGACCCCTGAAGAGCCATATTGGAACGAAATGAAACGGAATCCACCGAAACGTAAGTAACAGGATGGCGTGGCATAGCCGTATATTGTAAGTATAAGTCGCAAAGTAAGCGACGTTTTGCGAGATGTATCAACGCGAATATGTAAGTAGGTAAGAGGAACAACATAGAAGAATGGGAACTCCCCTTCCCTTTGCAGCAGATGAGACAGTTCTATTATTAGGGGAAACGCGTGGAGCCATTGAGTCGTATTGTGCGTTTCAATTATACGGCTACCCCTTCAATTGGAGGAGACTTCCCACGAATATCGTGACTAGTGCTAATGTTTATGGAGGGAGGGCCGTGATAATGGCAGAGTTAATGAGGAATTCGTCTGGCTATGTTTGCCGATACGATTGCCTAGATATACTAATTCTACCGACGTGTGCTTGATTCACTGTTGCCGTCAGCAATGACGTTACGATAATTGCACCTGCTAAAAAAAACCGTCACTTCATGGGATGATGATCAATATCATTCTTTACTGGACTCAAGCGAGAGGCACGATGTTCTATTGACGCTACCCAACACGGCCATCACAACACAGGCTGATCGGTTTGTACGTCGATAGCAAGCTATAAGTAAGCTTTGTCGTAGTTATTATCCTAATATAAGCTAGGGATAATTTTTTAGGTTGACTTGACATGCTTGCGTAAGGTAGAAGCAGATAGCGCCAAAGTCGCAATTTGATTATACTTCGGCCCAGTGGTGGTGCTACCCATAGCTGATAATGGCCTAATGGTTTGTTTTAGCTGTTCAGCTTTACTGGACGGAATGAGCAATTGAATGCAGTAACAGCATTAAGGTTAATGTGATAAAAGGTCCTTGATAGCTATAACATAGCATGTAGCTCCCATAAGAGTAAGCGGGATGCGACGAATAATAAATGGGATCCATGTTACGCTTCTAGTCACATAACGATAAAATTATTTCAGTAATGGCGTACTCTGTTTAGATTTGGACGAATATAGCTCGTTGGAAAAGCGGAAAATCTTTAGGGATACCCGAAGATGCCGCCCAAGCATCTAGGATCCGGACCTCTGCGTGTAACACTAACTCATATTGAAATCTACTTAGATTGAGAAAACGGGCTGTCGTTTCAACGTGCTCATTGTTTGTACTCACGTTGCGACATTCGGAAATAGTAGCAATGGCTATACAAAGTCAGCAGGTAAAGTTTCAGATTTGAAATTGTGCCTTGCTAACGCAGACGGCCCCCAAATACCTTCAAATGGCATCGCGAGTAGTCTATGGGGTCGGGCAGTGTCGGATCAAGCCTGGGTCAATTCTGATCTTCGGTCCTGTCAGTCATAAAGGAAGCTGAAACAATAATAACTTTCATAACAGTTAGTTTCTTCCGGATAACCCGTTTCATGAACCGACTGTGTTTAGAATAAAGAACGAGCGAATGTCTATCAATTCTGTTCGAGAAAGAGGGTAACACTCCCGCTGCTACCGTTATTGTGCCGCTGTCGTTGTGAGCGTCACATCGCACCAGCAGACCAACCCTCCAGAACTGAGCGGTGCGACGTAAATCTTCAAACAAGAGCATAGTGGCAGCTGTCAAGTATAAAGGCCGAGTGCCAATGGTCCGCTGGAATGCGGTATAGTGGTCGAGTGTTAGACAACAGCGGCTCCCACGCATTTTTAACGCCACGGAAGCAATTTTCTTGATCTGAATTTTTAGTTTCGCACAGCTGCTTAATAGAGTCGATCGGCTGAGGTTAAAAAATGTGAATTACTTTTCCTTCGCCGAAGATACGCGGTCAAGTTGTCCTGAAGCAATACCATCTTGTCTAGATGACTGGCTGCTGCCTGAATATGGACACAATTGACGGAGGATTTAGTCAGGGCCAGCTAACACCGCAAGGACGAGCGGGCCCTTAAACGGCGTCAAAGCGCTGTGATATCGGAAAGGAAAACAGTTTTGTCATACTTCCAGGTCTAAGAGCATATGCAGTCTGTTTTTTGTGCTTTATCTCCTTTTTTTCGATTTTCTTATGCGTTTTTCCCCTAAATCGCGTTGCATTCTGCTTTTTTTTTAATCCACTGCGTCATTATGTGTCGCCGAAACAGTTTTGTTAGAACGGCCTCGCTGAATAGAATTACTACCACTATTACCACAGAAATAAGCACTATTCTTCATGCCACGATTTCCTGTAGATAGCATTAGCCGATGCATACCCAATGCTTTCGAATTTACCTCCAGCGCGTGCAAGACACTTATGCCCATAACGAATATACCTCCATTCATTATACTATCTGGGATAACCTAGCGATCTGGGAGCAGTTTAACGGTCCCAATGTACGAATGAGGTATTAGTCTTTCAAAATGCCTCAGAATAACTCTTGTGGAAAATATAGTAAGGGTAATATCGAGGATTCAATTTCTAGCCGAAACCGTTAAGCTATTGCTCACCCTTTACCAGCAAACCCAACGTCAACAATGATTGTTCAAATTCGTTGCCCTTATGCCTTATTCGTTCCCTTCACTGGCATGGTGTCTAGTAGCTTCAAGCAAGTAACCATGTTTAATTACCAGGGTACTGAAAGTCGACAGCAAAGGACAAGGGGTATTCCTTCGATAAAGCCTTATTCAGTAAATTGCCTAATATCGTACGACCGAGGCTTTCGCGGTTTAAGAACTAAAAGCCTATGATTACAATTGAGACCAGAATTGATGAGTGCACACTTTTTCCTAAATAAGTCTAATGCGGCGCGGTTTTTGAAATCCTATCCTCTTTCTTTTCTTCTTGTATGCTCCCATCCAAGTAACTGCAAATCTGTAGTTTTTGCCGGTTTGGTAAAGTGGCGTGAACACTAGCAGCGGGTCCAGACATCTAAATGGAGATCCTGCTTTAACGAAGCATTTAGCGGCCATTTCGGGTTGACGCTAGTATACATTAGATACTGAATGGTAGACATCGAGCCCGTTGCTGATAAAGCAGAGGCTGCGATTTGGTCACCTATCTGTCAATGTATAATAATCTCGGCCGTGTTACTGTTACCAATATTTCCGGATTATATCTTTGACGCTCGCTTATGCTGGTCGGCAACGAATTCGGCGCATAGTCGGTAGACTAACTTTCCTTTTTCTCACCGTACCTGTTGGTGAACCCATAGCTGATGTGATCATGCTGCAGTCGGCTTGGCACGTGGAAAAAGAAAAGTGTATGAACGTAAGGGTATTCAAAAGAGAGTAAGTTGGAGGCATTTAGAGGAAAGGCGACATGGCGCTGGATAAGAAAAGCTAGCAGGTATCAATTCTACTAGGCGCAGTAGAGCTGTTAGGAGGGAGCAAGGACTCGTAGGCTGTACTGACCGCGTCGACTTACCGCATCTCGGAAGAGATTTGAGCAACAAACGTTCTTCTCTTGTGGTGGAGTGGGTGGCAGGCGCCGCGCTCCTTCGCCTCCGCCTGACCCGAGAATGATGATGGTGCGTTGTTCGTCGAGGTTCATGTCCTAGTTTACACCAAGCGATAAACAGCGATAGGTGTAATCTGACGAAGAACAGGGAATCGAGTAACAAATACGACCGAAAACGAAGGGGGGCAGAAAGGTTTTGACGAATGACATCCCTCGAGTTCCGGACCCTGCCAGCGACAACCTCAACCTAGACCATCTAAATCAAACATATATTCTGTGTCCGTTTTGCCACCCTCACAAAACAGTAGCTTTGTCCCAGCTCAGCCACAGCGTAAATTCATAGATCATCGCCCACAGTTGCTCGACAGAAGACAGACGCCATGATAACCTATGGGCTAACCACGAGCTAGATGCCTGTATACGGGATTTTTTTTACGCTTTTACATACACGTTGCTGCCACCCTGAGACAGTCTATAGTAAACAAATAAGCAGAGATGGATAGATGGGTCTAGGTGAATCAGTGTAATGGGATGTCATATTGTACTTGACATATCTACTCTGGAGTTACCAATTCTCATTATAGTTGTACTGCTGATAACGCCGAAGACCAGAGGCAAATAGGCAATGAGCTTCTTATAACGATTACGCAAAGGTCACACTTTTTTCCACTATACGCTAATGCTATCATCTGTTACTAAGCAAGCACAGCACTTCCGCACGAGCTAACGAGAGAATCCTTATGTTCAATTGGTAAAACTAGCGTCATTGGCATGGTTTAAACAAAGAATAGTTTTTCTTTCAAAATCATCAGGAGGTAGCAAGAAACATCAGATTTTGCTCCTTGAGCAAAACGAGCAGCATGAGTTGCCTCTTTTCCCATCAAATCCTTCTTGACAAAATAAACTTTTAGAAACTATTGTTTAGGTATTATATTAAAGATATTCAAAGTTTCTCTTTTTGGTTAGTTTTTGCCTTTTATCTATTTTGTGTACTAACTTACGTATCTTCAACTTTAACACGCTTCACACTTTTTACATTTGAAGAGGTAAATGATGGATAGCAAAAATGTTTAGATGATCCAAACAATGAGCTGGTGCCGAAAAAGTTTGCCGTATAGACTTCCCGTTCCCTACACTTTAATACACGTTTGAAGGCCCATATCAATCAATTTCTTGCTGGTGCCCCACTCCGTTCAACTGGCGTTACATGCTCCGCACATAACAACTAAACTTACCTGCTGTCGTGAATTATGCTCATCAGCGAGGCTATTAGAAAAAGTCACCAAGGTCGACAAGTTTTTAAATATGTACAATATATATATATATATATATAACTCTTCAGCTTAAATTATCGCCTTAATTTGTTTAAACAGTTTTGAAACTCCATTATCAACGTATCTCTAAGGTAAGTTTTTCTTAATACACTCTTCAACGTGTTCAATCCCTATTTCCTTTGGGATTAATTAACGAGTGGAGAAGACGTACTATTGATTGAACTGTGCTATTAAAAAATGAAAATCCTTGTTTCTTTGTAAAAGCATACTTAGAGCCAGTGAAAGCTGCATAGAATAGAATACATTGTTTTTCAAGCCAAATTTCTTGTCCTTTTCTTTACGTATGTTTCTTTCCCTTGCATTGGCAGATAGTGTTTATGCTGAGCTGTTTATTCCACCAAACGAGTGCCGTAAATACTATTTTTCGCTGCGAGGGTTTTCGTTCTTCCGAAACTGCTCAAATGTTCTTAGGTTGATTTATAGGCGGAGTTATCCTTTTCGCATTTTGCTTCTCTTTTGCGCTACCGATGCTGAAGTTTCTTTTTATGCTGACCCAGTAGTTTTTCACGACCATCTCCCTTTCAGCGATTTTGTGTTTTTCCTTGTGATTCCCCAGCTAAGGTTTGATACGAGTGGATCTCGTCACCTCCAGAAACTGATCTCCGATTTTAGTTTTCTTTTCAGCCGCTACGTAAGCTTTAATCTTATCGTTTAGTTAGTTGTCCTGGTCAAGCCCAGACGCTGTGTAATGGCGACCGTGTCCGCTTCGATTCGCTTGACGATGACAATTTCTCTTCATTGCCCTGCCCACGATCGACTCTCTGAGATCCTCGAAGGACAGAAATCAATTGCCATTATTAGCGAGAGTCAGCTGCCTGTCCTTCCCCCGCTTAGGTAGGCGTCCTTTTCCATATATGCTTCTGGAGATTTTGTCACTGCCTTTTGGACACATAACTCATTAAGGCACTTTATTGCTGGGAGCAGGCAGCATTATGGACGTCACGCTAGGACAAATTGGTACTGACGATGCCACTGGAGTTCACGAAAGATGTTGCAAGTTTACATTTGTAAGTGTTACTGAGAGGACTAAAGAGAAAGGAAGAAGGGCCGTTAGACTACCCCGATTGACCTGCAAAAGTCGAGTGGCCGAACGAAAGAAGCGGGTAAGTAAGCCAACCTTTCTAGCAATTACATTCTACAATAGGTTGTTTCGCAACGTCGATGGCCCAACGAAGCGCGAGTAACGCGCGTAGCAACTGGGTCTAACTGGCGTAGCCAACGGGTCCGTTATAGTCTGCACCGATGATCAGCATACAGCTTTCGACACAACTCAACTTACGACATCGGGAATAGGGCGTCCCATTGGGGCTCTGCGTGTATATGTGTGCGAGTGCCAAAATCCTTAATTATTGACTAATGTGCCACTTTTGGTTCAACCCCGCAGGCATGTTAAAATATTCATAAGAAGATAGCCTCGCTTCAACATTCTTGTCTCGGCTCGCTTAAGCGACTGCCCGGTATCCCTTACGCGACACCATACACTCACTTGAGTCCACACCCAAGAGGGTACTAGCGAAAAATTATTCAGAAAGGGCATAAGGAACATACGTAATCCTTACTTCCATCTCCACCGCTGTCTCTTACATACGCGCACCATGCACATTCAACTAAACGCTGAATTAGATTAAAAAAATGTTCAAATAAGCTTTAGAATTACACAAATGGATTTGTTTATAATTCACCGTGGAATTATTGTAACTGCCTCCTGAGCACTATACGAAGTACTTCGAATGTGTTTATTTAGAAATATCGTAATAGAAATTAATTCGTCAGGGAATTTCCCCATTTCGTTCGCTTTTGTACGAATGCATAGTCAAGCTTGTCTTAAACGCTCATTTAATCGGTCCTATTCTTAATGAATGTATGTCGTATGTAACCTTAGGATAATGAAAAGGTCTCACATAGTAGTAGACTCTGCTTTCTAATATTTTTAATTGTTACACAAGAACGTCTAATTGAGAGTGCCTGCAGTTATAAGCTGGGCCTACGTCAACCTATCTAAATCTTACCACGTACGCAAGCAACGAGCTAGCACGAATTAGACATTTACATATCCTGGGTTTAGTAAGCTAGCACATAATAGGAGAGGCATTCAAGCGGCTCCCTTAATTATAATTACTGTATATATACGCCTATGTAACCGTATTTCGATATCTAGTACATCTGCTACAATAATTTCATACAGTTACAAACATTTTCATGTTCGACAGAAGGGGTTTAATGAAAGGCAGAACTTGGCTCTACCATGTGGTCCATTTAGTAATCAATGTACGGTAATCATGGTTATTTATGCTTTAACAGTATCGGTTATCATCAAATCATGGATCAAATGAGTGAGTTCTGCTTTATACGACATCGTTGATCCTCCGTGAATACTACTGCCCCTTTGTGCTAATGTAATGATGCCTGTAGATTATAGACCTAGTTACGAACCAAACAAATATATACTATTACGTTAAGATTGGCCGATAGTCCAATCGATTTATCATTACATCGTTTGGCATGTTAGTGGCAAACGTTAGAACTGGTCCGGTGAAGGTACAGAACAGTATTACAACCAGCAAGAAGTTGCGTCGTTCATTTGTCTGCTCTCGAATTGCGTGCGGATATGGGTCAGATGCACTGCGCCCTCGCTGGCTCTTCAGCTGTCCGTCTCTTCTTCAGACAAACGAGCAGTGTCTTTGTGGCCTTTTACAGCTGCTGTTGGAGATAAAAGGTTGGGATTTGGTATCTACCAGCTCAGTCGTTTCGAGTTTTGTAGTAGCTAAAACAATAACAGTCACGGCTGCCATTTTTCTTGTTGTCGTTTTTGGAAGCAGCGACAAAGATAGTAGTCGAACAGCCATAGCAGCAGCAGGCACACTTAAAACGTCAGACAGATTGAGCAAGAGGCAATCGTTCCTTCATTTGAACTCCTTTACATCGAAATCTAGAATTTAACATCAATAGTGGCAAGATCAGCATCAACATCCCAACCCTTTACAGACAAACAAACTTAATTAAAAAAGAGATGACATAACCGCAACAGAGAGAGGCAGAAGTCCATAGACGGACAAAAAGGCAAACCTCAAGCAAAAGAGGTCCACCTTTTCCACCCACTTCTTGTCTTTCTCTTTTAGCGGGATCTGCCGACAGCGCTGGGACTGCTGGTCTCGTTGTTGTTTGCGAGCCTGCTTGCCTTCTGATCGGATGGCTCGTAGTAGCTTCTTACTTTATAGGTTTTCCTTGCTCCACACTGTGCCGACTCTACTCCCCAGCGTGCCTTTACTGGACTCCCGTTCCTTTTTGCTCGAAGAGGAAAGCCGAGGACAAAACTCCTTCGTGCACAGTCCGTATTGGCTTTGGGCCAGGAAAACTGACGCCGCGCAAGCCAGTGCAGAATGGAGTGAAAGAGCGAAAGGCAAAATGGTTTTTAAAGGAGGAAGAGGGTTAGAGAGACTAAAGAAACATCGAACAAGTCCTTTTAGATTTATCAGATCTCTACTCCGGTAAGGAGAATGCGAAGAGAGAGAAAAGTTAATCTAGTGGTTGTTGACTTTACATTGCTACTCCGCAAGCGAACAAAAGGCGAGGCTAAAATCGCAAAGCAAGGGCGCGGTGACAAGCAAGAAAGTCCGAAGAGAGTTCAACAAGAAATTGAAGTCTATGCTAGCCAACAAGTCAAGAAAAAAAGAAAGAAAGCGTTACCGAGCAAAGAAAGGCCAAAAAAAGTCGAAGACGCAAGCCCGCAGTACAATCCGCCGATTAGTCGATTGTAGGTCTCCAATGTACGAAGACCTTGTTTTCAAACTAACGAGTTGTATAGTGTATAGAAAATAGGACTTTTTGCAATCATCTTTCTTGTCCATTTTTTGTTGTTAGTCAGCCAAACGTAGCGAAAAAGATAAGGAAACTGGTCGTTTGCTGGCTTACCTTCTTCCCAACCTGCGTTATTCTATTTAGCTCTATACAATTTTGGCCTCTTATAATGTTTTCAACAAGGCTTCTGGGACTCAACATAGATTTCACCGTAAGTTTATGTATATATACATATAGCGGCAATTTATAGGAAATCATTTTCGAACATGAACGTTTGTATGTATTCATTATCGCCCAATATATTCTATGTTTGCGTTTGCAATCCAGTCCGTGGAAATAAGGTTTTTCGACGCCTTCTAGAGCTAAATATAGACATGATTGTTAAATTTGAAAATCTCTGTTCTTCACAACAATAATATTTTATTTATTTATTTATTAAAAACAGATAGATAGGCACTTATCTAAATATGTATCTAATATCATTTTGTTAAACGAATGCCTTTGTAGATCGACCTATCAGCGATGCGATGTGATGCATTGCTGTACGTTGCAGTTGGAGACAAGGAAAAAAGGTAGAGCCCGCATTTCGTCTGGAGGGCGCACCTAACTTCCAGCCAGCCAAACTGGCTTGCCGCGAGAGCGGCTTATATAGCAGCCTTCGTGAGCGATCCAGGCCAGGTCCTTATGCGCTTTCTAGGTGAAAAGACAACCCGCCGTCGGACGCACAAAAGATCGTTCTCTGTTAGCCTTTTTATCGAGCCTAGCAGCCACGATGTTGTAGCACATCTACACGCGCACTCGAACAGAGAAAGATGGAGAGCGGCACAGGAAGAGAGAAGATGCCTTTCGCATCGTTCTAACCCGCCTTAAATATTCGATGCAAAAAAGCACGTATCCTGCATGCAGGTCGTCATGTGAAGTGTATCCTCAGCATGTCAATGCTGCGCTGTGCCTCGTTAAGACAACAACAATTATAGCAACAAGCACAGTAAAACCAAACATTTTTACGGAGCGGTCACAACAATGCCACGAGGATTATCATCCTTAATATGGGCAACATGTCCTGTTATAAAGTTGATCGGTTCTCCCGACTCTTGAATAGGTCTTATTGCTCCCAGATCATTTTGTCACGCTCCTTTTTCTCAGAACCGAATGCACCTTGATAAGTATCTTATCTCCTAAATTTAGTAATTTTTATATACTTTCTGCCACAACACTCACGTGGTTATGTTGGTGCTTGAAATTTTGCATGCCCACTAACGAACGCCATGCCGGAGACGGAACTACTCAGAATGCGCTTTGAGTTTCCTTAAGAATATTTCCGCAAGCGGACAACCAAGCACTCATTGGCAATGGTACGGTGGCTTAAATAGGCCATTCGATCGCTACTTGAAGAATGAACCGGGGACGAATGACTAAGTTGCGGCACAGGCAATGAGTTAGTGGCAGAAGACCCCGAAGGAAAAAAGATCAGTCATAACGTTAATGGTAAAAAACATCTCAGCCCTTTAGTATGTTACCTTTCTCTGCTCCGCTCGTTATGCAATGAGACGCCTTGGTCTTTTACACTTGTCCTTTCCCTCTCTCTCCCTATCTCTATATGCAAGCCAAAATGCCTCCAAGCAATATGAGAATGCCCCGTGTAGACGTTTCTTCTTTTGTCAGATCGTTGTTTGTTTCGCAGGCCAGGTTCTTGGCCACGACAGTGGCAAAAATTAACGTTGCGCGCATGTTCCAGCTTTTCAATTATTTTTCAACAGTGTCTTTTCAACAGTGACGAGTTTGTATGAGGCTTAGATATTTGTAGCGTTTTCCTATGCGGGCTTTATTAGCTAGCTGTATAAGACGACAAGCTTTAGCGGCCTGTGAAGTGCCACACAAGAACGTGATGATACTGACGGCTTTTTTTAAAACAGCTGCTGTTCGATAAGCGCTACTATTTTTAGCGTTCTAGCGATGCAGCTTGCGAACCGTGGGCAAAATAAAATCGTATTTCTAACATCTCATAATTAAACTAAAGACGTGGACAAAGAAATTCAGGCATGTCAACCATACCATGGTATCCCAATGGAGGCAGTGTTGGATAGACGTGTATATTACGAAGTTCCACAAGCAACAAACCTGGTGATCATTTTTTTTTGGGTTAACTAACGTAGGTACATTCCTCATTCTCAATGCAGTCTTCAACATCGTGTTTTATACAATAATCTAAATGGTTCTTTCCGTTCTCAAGGTAAAATTTGATGCCAGAGCGAGCAACAGCTGGCAGACAACAATATAAATTGTTTAAAAGGAGGCTATAGTATTTCTACACGTACAGATAAAACATGAATAGAGTAATCGGGATCGCTCACTTATATATTGAACAGGCTACTCCTGTATTTGAGTACAGGGGAATACAATTCGGCTTATAGATTATGGCAGTCACCATACGAATAGGCGAATGATAATTTCGCAACTTGAGAGTGCAGAACTTCACCAAGTAAGCAAAAACAACTTTCGTCCTTGGATAAAGTAGCACGTGATATTTTCCAACCTACGGCTTGACACGGACCATCACCCAAGCATGTACGGTAATATACTTATAATGTACTTATAACAAAGGAACTCTAACAGCGAGCCGTGCTGCCAGTGTACCATGTTATTATAAAATATATTGAATTTTCTTTGTTTCACCTTCCAACACATCATTTGCATATACGTCCCCCAGCATAGATTTCAGAAGATGTAATAGATGTTCGTAAGTAAAATGTCTACGCATTCTACATGAAATCGGTCAACACACTTGACTCGGGGGAAGCTATCTTAGCTGGAATCGCATTGACCAGGTTCAATGAAATATACCACAAGTTTATTATTAGATCGTGCCGTTGTTGCCATAATTATTACGGTTTATTCGCTAACAATTGCTTTCATTTTGAAAAGTCGTTTACTCATCGTTTTCCTAATAGTTTATCTTCTTAATTGTAAGATACGGCTACTGCTAGTAACCCGCTATTACGTTTCAAGCCTACCCATGCGTAAAGGCTAACGTGAAGAAGTGTATAGAAAAGAACGTCTGCTACGCTTTTTCTCCAGTAAAATTTCGTTTTCGTCCAGTAAAAAAAAACGTTTGGCATCTTTTTAAAAGCGAACAAAGCCGACACTTTACTTTCGGCAGGGTCCTCTATGGCAGCATATTTAGACCCAACACGTTTATGAGTAAGTTGAAGGGTCGACTTGCCAATAAAGAAAAATTGACAGTTTACTTTATAGTTTAACTTAAACTAGAGTTCTGAAGTGGGAGAAGTTGATTTTTATTTGCTTTGAAGGGCGTAAGTTTCAAATAATCCAAGTTTTAACACACCACCCAAGGACATCCAGAGCCCGAATATAGTGTATGTTACGCCGAACACAGCCACTATTGAAAACGAATGAGAATTTCCGAAGGAATCCAACGTTTCTTTGGAGCTCAAGCTACATGCATTCTTCACATAATTCTTCAGGCACGCCATCTATCACAAAAGCATCGACCTTTATTTTTGGGACCGAAACTTGTCCACCCCCATGCATACTTGGTCCATAAATATATATGTAAAAACCGGTATATTCTTAAGTAGCTACGCAACTCACTGCGATAACGCCTTTTGTATAAAAAAAAATCAATGTTACCGAATAAACAAAGACAAGAAAAATTTTGCAGTTATCCTACAGTAGACGAGAAGATAAACAGGAAGGTAGTATTGTAAAAGTTTAGAGAGATCCTACCACTAATCGATGGCGCAATCCAATTCTCATGGACTAGAAAACAGGTAGACTAAGGAGGCACCAGACAGCACCAATCTTAAAAACTATTCCTCTTAGCCTCACAAAGCATGTTTACGAATGTTGTCAATGCGTAGAAGTCCAACTAGTTTTGGTAGCAGCCAAATGGTCTACGATAGCAAGGACTTGTACGCGTGTCTTACAAAAAAACAAACAGAAAAAACGGTACGACTTTGAGCAGATTCTCCTTTGCGCCGTGTAGTAGAACGGATGGCAAAGGGTATGAAAGATCTACGACGTCGCCCTTAGTTTGCCCTCGTTTATATGGGTGAATCTGCATGAGTAGCCAGCGAAGCAGAAAGGTCGGGCCTGAACAAGTTTAGCTTCGGTCCGTATGCCCTAAGTAGAGTAGGTCACCATCCATGCACGAAATGGTTCCAAGAGCCGCTTGTCCGCCCACACCAATGTTTCAGTGGATGTCTGGAAATCTACTACTATGCCAGAGCGCAAACGGGCTGTTTGGGTTCATGTCAGAAAGCACTGCAGTAGAATTCTCAAAATAGCGGGAATCGAGAAATGCGCTGAAAATACGCGAGTCAGCGGCCAACTAAAAAGGCTGAGGCAGCAGCCTGCTGGCTTGAACTGAAGCATCCGATAGCGAGCATACTTAAATTTATTAGCAGACATCCATAAACACACGCACGCACACAGAAGCACAGTAAGACGGCTTTTATATTGAAATAAGTGAGAAATATCTTACCCGTCGACTGTGACCGATTCCTTACGACGGGAAACAGAGCAAGCGAATCCTATCGTTTCGGGCTTATAGGGAACGATAATGGCGTATACTTTTTCAAAAAGGTACAACGTAACAGTACCTAACCTGGCGACCAGCTTCTAAACGAGGAACGTGTCCGAGTTGATGACGGGTCCTACGATGAACGGCTGGCGCTCTTTTATTACCACCGATGCAATTTCCCAAAAATCCATCGAGTTTGCCGATGAAAAGTTCGTATCAAGCGTTAGGGACCGATCGCACCTTGCCGATCTATTTCTGCCCGGTCAGCAGCAATAAACCAACTCAAACGCCCTAGATCATTGTTGATACAATGACTTCTGTTACCAATTCAGCACTCTGCGGTAGCCGTAGTAACGTCGCTATATGCCCGAACATTGACGAGGCTCCAGGCGCAACTTAGTCATATGCAAGGATGTGGATTTCAAACAAGGCGTTTGAGTGCTCACGCTTCGTAATATGAGTGTCGCAGGCGAGAGTCAAGTCTAGTGATCGTGGTAGCAGCAAAAAGACGACCATCACCATCAGCACTGCAGTCAGCAAAGAAGGCTAGCGAGTCCTAGCAGTCCATTCGAATTGGCATCGCCAGCCTCGCCAGAATAGGTCTACGAACCTAGGGCGGATCTTTGGGCAAAGCAGCGTGTTCGACGTACAACGGACGGTAGTATTGTGGATCAACTTCAGGACGAGCAGAACGATGAGGAAATGAGGCAAAATACGGGGTCTAGGAACGGGAATAAACAAATGAATCCCCTTCTGCAAGTGTGGCTTGTGCCGCGTTCTCTTTCACGCTGTTCATCGGGGTCCAGGTCTACTCTCCTATCCCTAAAAGCGCCAGTAGAAGCACTATTCGTTTGTTGCTTTGATTCTTTCATTGGTTGGTCCTTTTTTGCACGCCAGTGCTTTTTTTGCTATAAGACCACCGCTATTTGCGTTGCTGCTGCTGCGTTCATCTGTATGACTGTATACTTCGTTAAATCTAGAGGCCTATTCTCGATTTCCGCTTTACCATAAGCATCGGTAGCAGCAGTAAGCAGACAAAGAAACGGCAGCAGAAGCACTGCATTCTCAGTGTTTATTTTAGCAGAAGCATTGTTCGAACGTTGGCAGCGGCCACAAACACAAGCCACTTTCTCGCAATTGCCTGTTAACGGCCGTTGGTTTGTTTTATCTGTCCTACTTCGAGCCAGGGATAAAAAAGCTGGAACTAAAGAGACCGGGAGCGGGATAATGGTAGGATCATGTAAAGAAAATAAACGGTCGAGCGGACATGTTTAGGCCGCCAATCCATACAGAGCTGACCAATGCGGTCGTGTGCGAATGTAGATTATTTTCTCCGTCCGTAGGGGCCACAGTCGTCGTTGCACGCCGCTGATCGTGGTCCGTCCCCGTCGGCGATGCCGGCTCCTTAGCTGCTGCTCAGGCCTATTGGTCTCCTTTATTACTATCATTGGCAGACAACGGATAGTAGCTGGATGCCAATACAGTCGCAGATGAGCGCAAAGTCTGCGGAAACAGTCTAATGCAAGCGCCGGAGCTCGCTTGAGACCGGCCCGTGTTTTTGTCCCCTTTATGTCAATAAAACTTATGCGTCTACCCCAGCCTTAACCAAAGGAAACATGCTTGGTGTTCAGTGCTTAGCCAGAAAGCCTGCTTGCTCCCATAGCGGCAAAAGGCTTCAGACAGATTACGCTAAAGGACGGGCAAACAGAACACATATATGTGGTTCATAGCCTGTCGGCGTCTACGGGTGTATCAGAACGGGGAAACTAAGCCAATGTTTGAATAAATAAAACAGTTTGTAAGATTCACTAGTGATCCCTAGAGTGCCTAGAATATTGCCAGGTAGCATCGATCCGACGCAAAAGACCAGCCTTGATCTGTAACAGGGTAGCTGCGTTGCTAGTAAGGTACGAAAAAGAAACGTACGGCAGATAGTGGTGTCGCGAGTGGTTGCTTACCCATAAAATGCATTTGGGTTCGATTGATTCAGTTCAACCCACAAAGTGTAGCGGTTTGATGGTTTAGATCTGGTCTGGGTTGGCATTCACCATTGCTACAATATCAGCTTCTTCAATTAGAACTCTCAAAACTATATAATTGAGGAAACTTCTATATGTGACTCAGTATCGTTATGCATATATATATTTATAATTAAAAATATCTACTGATGTGATGTGATCATTAATCCGAATCTCACGCAAGAAACAGACATCAGAGTCACCATTGGACAAATAGGAAGAGCCTGAAAGCATACAGAAGTAATTTAAAACAGTTTAATGGTTTAAAAAATCCTTTACCTTTATATCTACTGTATTTTCTAAGTGAAGCATTTTAATGATCATGATCAGTGCATAGAATCTTGGCGACACAACCGTTCTCCCAGATCTTTTGTTCTTGTCTAATGGCTTCCTTCACACAGAGTTTTATTCCTTAAAGTTCCGGCAAATTAGGGTGAGTTCAATTAAGACGTGCATAGATAATCTTAGGCAGGAACCTCACCGATTGATGTGCATAGTGGAGAAAATTTTACACGATAAACTGTAAGTAAAAAGTCGATGCAATAAGGTTAAAAAAATAACTTCCGCCAATGTGCGCAGAAGTGCTTCAAAGCAACTCATCCTTGAAAAATCCTTGTCAGATTATCTATTTGTGGGTCCACAAACGCTGCAAGGCTGAATTAATTAATTACGTGAACTTATGCCCATATTGGGATAACAATGAGGCCGGTAACGGTAAGGCGAAAAGGTCCCCTCCCTAATATTAAAAAGGAGTTTTGTTATCTCTTCAGTGGAAAAAGAAGAAACAGAGGTTATCGATGCTGCCACAGGCCGAGAATCTTTTCAATAGAGTATTTTTTACACCTCTCCAATCGTACGCAGCAATAAGCAGGGCCATAATTACACGCTTATGTTCGCCTGTCCTAAACTCCGTATTCAGTTTTTTCCACACAAAGTCAGCCAATGGTAGCAGTAGTAGTTTTAGAAAAAATGTAGGGCGACAAATACGCGATGCAGAGCATGTGTCAATCCCCCTACTGTTGTGAGAGCATCACGTCCTTGATCCGTTTGCAAAAACCCTCCTAACCCTTTTTAACTTTCAGTCTTCAGCGTCTAGTCTCTGTCATTAAATCGCGTCCCGTGAGAATGCGTAATAGGGTTTCTAATATACACGCTTGCGCATTGTTGTCGCGTCCTGATTCCAACATCAGTTTCGAGGACTGGCTCGTTCGGTCGGTTGGCGCACGCACTAACCTACACGAAGCCTCTATACGCTTCGGCCTGCTGCTAATGTTTGTGTCACTGCGAGCGTGCACTTCCTATCACCATAGGCAAGGCTAGTAATAAAGCAAAGAGCGCCTTATTCAACGAATATCGCCTACCAACAGCAGAACATCCAAGCCTGCGCAATTCGCTCGTTACAACTACCACCACGACAGCTACTGATGCTGCTGCTGCTTGCGCTGGATATCTGTATTCAGTTAATAAGAGCAAAGACGAAGATCGGCAGAAAGGCAAAGCAGGCCACTTGAGCCTGACATGTACGAGCTTCGCTGTTACGCGATACTGCCACTATTCCGATGGTGAAACTGAAGCCAATGTTAAATCTGGTATTGATGTCGCTACGAAAGGAACCGAAACTCGTTTGCTGTTAGGTTCCAAAGTCGAAGAATGAACAAGGCGCAGAACTAAAAAAAAGAAGAAGCAACGTTAAGCACTGAGAGAGAATGAACACATAGGAGGGTTGTGTTGCTTTAATATAGGACAGCGAGTAGTAACCCTCTGAGAAGCATAATCACCCCCAGCAGGAAGTGCCACTCGGAGTCTTTTTTTGGCTTCTATTTATGAGCAGCCGCCAGTAAACTGGCTGGTTGGCTGCACAGTGGATCGGATGTAGCATTGACGACTGGAAGCCCGCGCCTTGACTCTTTTCCCGTTGTGTGCGCGATTGGCCTTTTCGATTTAAATGTATATAAATTTAAAATGCGGAAGTAACGCACGTAATACTCTTGGTATAGCTGTATTTTCACTTCCTACGTTTTCCCCCTCTTCGTCACTCTATCACTGTGACAAATTTGTCAACTATAAATAGTATCTAGCTGCCCTGGACGGTTTTTCAGGTATCTTACAGCAGTTATCGTACGCAAATGCACGCAGAAGAGGAAACAGATATAAAAAAGCCCTGTTCTGAGAGCCACTGCTCCTGACCGGCATGCACGGTGAGTAGTGAAGGCGCTACTGGTACCAACAGAAGCACAAACTTACCTCCCAATCAAGGCGCGTTTTGTACGGGTAAAAAAACTCCGTCGCAAAAGCAAAAAGAAGCGAGTTGACACTGATTACTTGCGCGAGGCATCTGAAGTCAAGAATGGCGTCGGAGCTGGTGAGGGCAGAGGCTAAGATGACCTTCAAGATTTTGGTGCAAGATAAGAATGACACACTCTTTGCCGTGAGGACCTCTTTTATTATCAATACTTACCTCTACAGAATCAAGCAGGTAAAAAATGACGATGGGAATACAGGGTTCTATGACAATCGCCATGTCGTTTAAAAGCATCGTCTCCGTGTTTCTTGAGCGCAGTCCCCCTTTGCTGTTTCAAGACGGTGGCAAATCTAGCTGAGTCAACTTGAAAAACCACACACTTTAGCCAACTCAAACGGGTAACGGGCGTACCAACAACACCGGCTCTGTAGAAAGAAATAGAAAAATAGAAGGGTGCGCGGGTTTCTCTTGTCGACTGTCGACAGTCGCTAACATTCAGTGCAATATCGTTAAATTCTTCTCTACGACACAGAGCGTCCACACTAACCCCATAAGCCCTTGCCAGTTTATTTCCACTTTGCTAACCTACAAATTAATATTGGCACTAGCTGGTGCTCTGTTACTAACAATTAACGAACCTATGTATGGCAAGAACTATTCTGTCAGTCTATTTTTTTTGCCACAGTTGGGGTGTGTTCAGTTTTCGCTGGGGTACCTTTGAAGGCTATAGCCCACATGCGCCAATACCAGGAAGCAAGTAAATCGACAGTCGGCGGGCTACCAGTCCGATCAGCACCTCACCAGAACTTCTCAGGATGCAGACAAGCAGTAGCGGTAGCAAAAGCTGTCCACGTGCTCAACCACCCTTGGCTGGTCAGATGAGACAATGGGAACTTAAATGATCGCTGTGTTGGCCAGCAGCTGCGTTATTCTCAACAGACGGTTAGAGTTAATCGGTAGCTTACGCTAGGGATGCAAACTTGGAAAGGTTGTTGCTGGTAGCCGCATCTACTACTCTGCTGGTGGAGAGCGAGGCAATTTGTCCCGGGAAAGAATAGACGACATCTGTCGCGGCTACATGCATTTAGGCTAGCACTTTAGTATAAATTTACAGTCTTGCAGTGATATGTGTAGTAACTTAAATGGTGCTTGGATGGCTGGCAGAGAGAAAAGAAGGCTGGGAGTTTGTGGGGTCGTAGAGCTTTATTCCGTGTTTGCTTCGCATCTTTGTAAAACTTGCTGTTTGAATGACTGAAGCCAGAAGCGCTTGTCATTGAGCATGCTGTCCGAGACCTTACTATATACCACTTCGGTAACTTAAAGGCAAAAAGGTAAGAATCGGCACACAGCATTGCGTGAATAGCGTGTTGTCATCTCGTAGCGTATTTATTATTAATAAATGTGCATGCGTGAATTCAAGTTAGTTCGAACATTTTTTTTGTCATAATATTTCACATATTAAATAATGTACAAATTAAAATCTCAAGACAGAACTACTAGTGCAGCAATTTTTTGGTTTGTTTAGTGCTATCCAATGAGTTTATAGCATTTTCTGTGTACCCATACGCTTTATATTTTAGATCAGTGCACAATATATGCGGTGCTGACATAGTTTAAACCCTCGTGATGCTCTAAATTGTTATCTTTGGGGACTATTGTGTTGAGAATACTACCGTCGAAAAAGGAGTTCGAAAGAGGTAACAAAGAAAAAGCGTCGGCTCTATCACTGCCGATCGATTCACAAGCAAACCTCAGAGTTCAGTTTCTGCTACCGATTGCCAATGAACGGACGCAATAAGACCATTGCCTTGAGTCGACGCAATGCATGGAAGCTCCGTTCTGTCGAAAAATAGAGGCCAGATCTCTATCTGAACGAATGGCCGTCGTCTACTCTAACATTCCAGCGTCAGTAACCTTTCCTGTGTGCTTTTTTACTGCTTCCTTTGCCACTTCAGTCCTTTTCCCTTCTGCTTCGCTTCTGTCTCATTTTATTTCTGTCCTCCTCAAATTTTGACAGCAGACATAACCATTTTGAATGGCTGCGAACGAAGCGAAGTAAAGGAATTATTGTGTGAAGTTGGTCGTCTTCATACTTGTTCTCGTGCTGGAACTTGTCGTTCTTCTGACCGCCTGCCTGTCTTTCCCGGCTTTGTGCCTTACATTCGAAAACGAAGCGATTCAATCAATGCTAAACTAGCCTCTGCCTGAGAACTATTGAGCCCCTTTTGAGATCATGGCAGCAGCAGCAGCAGCAGCAGCAGCAGCACGGCCCTCCTGCTAAGAAACAACCTACGTTATAGATAGTAACGTACAGTGACCACAAATCCTGAACAACATTTCATTGGGGCCGTCAAAGGAATATAAATATAGAAATACAGAAAATATAATGGGAGTTAGACTGAATGAGGACCGGTGTTTGGGCGCTAAGCGTTTTAGAATGGGACAGAAATGGAGCGCATTCAAGAGTTGAAGAACGACAGACACCAACTGCCAGCTAAGGTATGGCAACGGGAAACCCTTCCCTGTTGAAGCTATTTCTTAGTGGAAATGAGCTTCGCCTGGCCGCCATACGTCTACGGCAATGGAGGGCCGCAAGCGGTACGAAGCAGTCGCGTTAATGACGAAACTGATAGCAACGAAACCAATCATAAGAGACCCTTTCTTGACTACTGATGCTATCGTTATTGCTGTTGCCGTACGTGTCGTGTGCTTTTTGCTGTTCTTCCTGCTGCTTGCCTGCAGCAGCTATACCATTACCTTGCTCATGCTTGCATTAGCTACTGCCTACTGTCACCAGGATACCCTGCGACTTCTTTCGGGTGAACAACCGGGACTTGTTGGTGTTGCAGACCTATGCTTACGATGGTTCTTCGAGTCACTTTAACTTTTGCCATTTTTAGCGGTGTGCTCGGTAGAGGGGAGCAAGAGGGAAGAACTCAAATGGAAAGAAAATATAAGAAAATAAGAAACATATGAAGCAGGGGCCAAGGAAGAGGAGAACGATTTTATGTCACAACAGCATCCGAACCCTCAAAGGAGTAATCGCATAGTTGAGTTGGCTTAGTTGGCATTAAGTGACGTCCAGCCATCGGGGATCTCCGGCTTGATATGCGGACGCACGACGCATAGCTGTATAACGAGCATAGCCTGTGCTTTTCTGTTATACAAAGAATGCATTGTATGCACCTAGTTGCTTCCTCTACTTTCCTGATTCACTCTCAGCCCTGTTCCTAAACTCTTGGACCAATTTATCCCCGGTCCCGCTTCGATCAGGGTGAAGTCTTTAGCATAAAACTCGAAAGGCAGACCATTGGATGGGCTGACGGAGATGCAAACGGCGCGAAAGCTATGAAGATTTTAAGGGCAGCTTATCTCCTCTTGTTTGAAGTTTGCTAGTTTTCTTTCTGTATCGTGCTGCACATATTACGCCCAATTTTGTACTTTCAAATCGGAACAGCAGCAGGGCATCGGCATGCGTCATGAAAGGATGGGCGGCTAGCCCCCGACAAGAGCGGCTCTTGCCCTTCACGCTCTTAGACCTTGATCCAGAAAATTTTTATCAACCCTCATTTTGTGTGGGACCATGTCGAGAAAAACCAGCTGAGGTACGACTATTGACTGCAGATTTCCTCATCCCCGAAAGGATCGCTAAAAAGCAGCTAACAGCGACAAATAGTTCAGTCCGATCCTCTTACGCTCCTGTCGCAACGTGTTAAGTCGGCCTATATGAAAATCTTGTATTTAATGAATTCTCGACCATTTGTTATTAGGACATCGAGCTGAGGTCGAACACCCTCATCTGCATAGCAGACGCTGCTGCCGTCGGGCTGCTCTGTAAGCGTTATGGCCTTGGATTCTCGCCTAGAAAAAGTCTAGTGCCCAGCCGGCAAAATCAACCGACTGAGGATTTTTTGAAAAGAGCACATCGTAAGCAGACGTGCCTTTGAATTAGAATATTACCTAGAACCTACCATATCATCAGCTGGTAACTTATTCAACGAGAAAAACACGTCTTCGCTGCTTTCGACTACTCTATGTTCGATATTTTTAGAGTCCACAGCCACGGATCACTTACTTGAACTTTGTTAGCGAAATCTTACCCACAATATCTTCGCCGGTCTGAGCTAACTACACATTGCGATCAAGCTAACAAAGCTAAATTCAAAGAAACTTCAAGAAAAGCGCTTCTTTTCACTTTCATTTAATTAACAAAGGCGTTCTCCAGTTTTGTTTTTGTGCAAAATAGCCTACTTATAAAACACATATCTGAAGTGTGATTGGCTATCACGCTATTTCAGAGCTCGTCATTGTCTTTGTCGTTGAATTCTTGTCCAATAGAGAAAGCTATTTAAAGTTTGTTCTATATCAGGAGTTTGTTCTCGTGCTTTTACAGAGCTTCATGCAAGCTAGAATGGGCGTATTTTTCTTTTATCTCTCCCATTTTGAGCAACAGTAGAATCGTTCACTGCTGCCGTAGTGAGGGCATTTGTTCGTTCGGGTGGGGGGGTCAAAGCCCCAATGTGATCGACTGATCTAGAGCGAAGTCGCGGCAGATGTTTAGGCGAGAACGTGGAAGTGCATCATAATACCGCTAGATAGCTTATAGAAGTATGCAGCCGAGTAATGCTAGGTGCTAGAGTAAACATAGGGGTTATTTGTGCGACCAAAGCAAATTCAGTCGGGAAACCTTTGAACACATAATACGTAGCTTGAAATGAGGCTATTTCTGGTATAGGTGTGCTTGGCCAACAATCGCAATAACGTCATGCACTCCGGTTTTCGCTGTGACAGCACCTGTGCTTACCGATGTTCTAGTATCAGCAGTGTCAGTTCATCCCGATCACATGTGAGACCGGAGAATGTTTGCGTATTGGAGAAAACGGCTAGAAAAAAAATGGGAATAGGGCCCCTAACAATCCACTACTGTCCTTACTCGACCCTTGCGCTTTGAGGAAGGCTTGCGTCTATACCTATAGCTACTACTATCATTTAGGGGACTGGCATCCCACCACGTTCATGTGCGGCCCAACTGTCCTGGAGTGACAAAAATCACACTTTTATTTCGCTACTACGCTATCTCTGCCATAATTTGTTCGCGTCAGCGCACCCCTGAAAGGGATAACAGCCAAGAGTGCCATGCAGAGACGGAGCTTCTGCAGTGCCCTGCGACTACTCTCAACTTCCCATCCCTCGATTGCCCCTCTCACCTCTGTGACAATGGCATGTTCCATCAATGTGCTGTGCATGTTGAGCAAGGTTTCCACTGTCGCAGCGTCCTCTCAATACACAGGGAAATAAGATAGGAGTTGATCGTGGCAAGAGCTGCCAATTCCTCGACTGTGATGGAGGTAACCGGTTTACACATGATTGATTAGTTTATTATGCTTCAATTGCGCTAAGCCTAACCGCTTGGGCTCCCTTCGTTATTCTTATTATAACGTTTCATTTACTGTCCTTGATGTCGATGTAGCCTATGGCTGCGGCAGACACGGCCGCGAACACCGTTGCTGTCGCAGCTACTTGGAGCCACCCTGACCCATCGAACATTGTTTTGTGTTTCGGTTGCCTGGTGCCCGAGAAAAGACGCATAGAGGCGGTGTTAGAATGCGGCTAGTTCGCCTGAACTGGCTATAGATTTGTTAGCTATATCCTTCATCACGCTGGCACTTTCGCCTCCCTTCCTTCTGCTATTAGTACCAGGCAGCGGAATAAGTTTTATTTAGCTAAAGTTCAAGTAACCTGTAACACATGTTTATAGGAACCGAATCAGGAGTAAACAGCACAATGCTCACTCCGCCGAGTGACCAACTAGGGAAACGACCACATTTGAAAATAGGAGGTGCGACCGGATCACAAGGTCTATGACAGGCTACGTTAGAAAGACAGATAAACGTAAAGACATACATTAGGCTCGAACAGAACAAATAGGGCTGACGTGCAGTGTCACTTTTGACTTTATGGTACAAAACTCATCGATGTGTCTCGCTCCATACCCGGATAAAGAGGAGGATGACCTGGCATATTTGCTTATTGTCTCGATGAGTGCACATTGACACAGGATTTCTAGTCAAATCAGATGGAAGTGCCACTCATTGATAAATTAGTCAACGCTGTCCTCAATAGTCAGTTGTCGTCTGGCTAACCGATTATCTGGTGCAGTCAATATATCTTGCGTCCGACGGAAAATTTCACTGAAGTTGATGGACATCGGAGGGAAGAGTAGCAATCAGCGGGCCTCCCTCGGGGAAACTCAGCTATAGATTGAATAGGTGCCGCAGGATGAAAAGCTGCTTTGTCAAAAGTCTAGAAAAGAGTGAATGGGGCGCAGAGGAGCGTTGGGTTACAATAGGGTGGCTATGGAAAAAAACAGTCGCCTAATGTAAATGATTAATCCTTCGTCCTTGCGGCTGTGAGAGTATAGCTACCTTCCGGCACTGTTTCACTTGCTCCCCCCGAGCCCCCCGCCTCTCAGCCTGCCACTTACCTCTGCTGCATCCACAGCTGCTTACAGAGTCGCTCGATCCTGATTGTCGACGTAGAGAGCGACTGCCTGTTCGCTGTTTTAGCCCGTTATTTACTTCTTTTTTCTCTCTGAGTGCTCGCTTGCCTTCATTCTGCTGTTTCGTAACTAGCAATTATAATCCTTCTGTCCAACCCAGAAGTGAGGTGACTTGGATTGGATATGACACAGTCGAATGAAAATGTTAGCCGAGTAAAGTAGATCGATGAATTTATTGCAGAAACGTAATGTGTATTTAGCGTGGCGGGAAATAAACACGCTATATAGGGAGCATCCTGAGAAACATAAGAATCGGTAAATGGAATGCATAATACTTTCTTACAAACTGTTTCCTCTTCGCGTACTGGGTCCGCCATATGGCATACAGCTGATCCAACGAATGGCCCATACACACAAAAATGCTGATAGTGGTGAACCTTACATGTAGTTACCGGGTCAGCATGACACCCGCTACCTACAGCGGCTCCAGTCCTCGAGGTTCAGGTGTCCTATAAAGATATGACGCGGTGCAGACTAAAGCCGGCCGGTGACCTAGCTGACCTCTTTCCACTTGATTTGGTTGTAGATGGACCCAAAGTGGTAGCAGTAGCTGCAGGGGACGCAGCATCTCTCCCAAATGCAGAGTAGTCGGAAAATCAGCGAATCGGGAGGACAGAAAAGATGAAGCTGACTAGTGAAACGACAGTTGCTGGGATGTAATACGTCCACGAACTCAGCATAATTTCTGCTTTCGCATCAGACCCACTACCCTAGATTTGACCCTACCTATTAAGGAATCTGAAAACAAATTAGCAAAGTACAAACGAGGGCAAATACAAAAGAAACCAAGGCAATGTTGGTATTGAAATGAACCTGACACAAGACTAGACTTGAGAAAGACTAGACTTAGAAAACCAAGAAATAACGGTGAACAACATGACGCGATGCAGCTAATGTATAGCTAACACCAAATATGTCGGTGGCGAACAAAAGGCCGCAATATATATATACATATATATATTGTGAAAAGTATAGGAATTCAGTAGGGGGACGTGCAGAAATAGCAACATTTGCGCTTTGAACTTTATTCAATCCTGTATTGTGTTATTATAAATAAATATATACTTTTACTAAGGAGCTAAATCGTAGCTTGACAAGCAAAAATGCGTCCGAAGATAAATGTTACACACAAGGACCCAAATGGTACCGTGGTTTAGGTGCGGTGCAGTAAAAAAGGCGGAAATTGCCGGAAGAGTGAAGCTTTCGGGTCGTCAGTTCGATAAATGGCTAATGCAATAGTCGGCACTATACGTCCATTAGTAGAAGGAATGACCTTGTTTTGAGGAACTTAGCGCTCTAGGCCATGACCGCTATCACGACTTTAACGAAATGAACATCGCCAACTAACTCAGCGAAAGGCAGGAAGTCTGGATGGGTGGGGAGTCTGACAGTCGATGTCCTTGGTCGCCCGAAGGGATCGAGGTAGCTGGGAACAAGGTGGTTCTATCGACAGGTCCGGGCGGTGTACTCTTCGTCATTTTCAGCAATTGAGCAAGTATCTATAGGTTTTCTTTGCCGTCGCTCAAGTATGAAGAAAGAACGCTGCATACTCTCGGGACGATGGAAACCCTAGATTGCGCTTCTGCCTCAAAAAAGCAATGCTTCAAGCTTGGCCATTTTCCTGTATCGCACCTACTTCATTTAGTGCTCTCCTATGCTACCTTATCTATAACATTTACCGGGTCAGTATTCCCTTATAGTGTTTGCTAGTGTATTAGTTTGTGTGGTGCCTCTGTCCAGACCCATAGCTCAAGAACGTTCACCCCTTTATTGGATGTAGGATTGGTAAAAGCGTGAAACATTTTCGAACGAAGCGAAAGCGAATTTCTTCCCTATGCGGTTGGCAACCAATAAATTAGGGGATGCAATCCAGCTGTCTAGCAGCTCGTCGTGTTGGCTGCGGCCAGTAGGAAAGGCAGTTCGATGTGAAACGAGCAAACAAGCCAATTCGTTGATAGAATTGACGAACGACGGCCCTATATGCAGCGAACGAATAATCGCTCTCCTCTGTGAAACGATTTTGTGAAACCGCTGCTAGCCAATGGTACTAGAAAATGGCCAGCACGGCGATGGAACGATAAACCGTTGCGTATAAATAAATAGATAGGTAGGTAGGTTAGAAGTGCGACTAGTAATCGTTTAGATCGTTTAAATCGACCAACCAAAAAACACTGAGCGGAACAAAAGAACACAGGCACTGTTAGCCGCGGCTGCTGTCGCAAGTGCTGTAGCTATTGAATGAATTTGGCTTGCTCAAAAACCACGCGGGGACCTGCTGCATGAGCGTTAGACGAGAAACGATCGGGCTGCAGATATCTGCTGTCAGCAGCCGCACAATTCGGCTGCCAACGAAGAATCGGTTTATCAGCAACAGCAACAGCATCGTGGGTTGCACCATGCGGCCAGTGGCCCCGACGTCATCGTTACCTTCCATAGACGCCGCTAATTGGCATGACATGAGGGAAACTGAGATCTGGATCGAGAGGACTTGCCTGCTCAAGCTGGTCGGATTGGAGTATCAGGCCGGCTAGTGCAAATGAAGGGATAGCTTTGATTCGGCCAGTTGTCAGTGTAGGCAGGTGTAGTGCCATTTTCCGGCTCATTGCTCACGAATCTTATTCGCTGTATTCGCTTGGCTTGTAACAGGCTTGCTCGAAAAGGCTCGGAAGCTCGGTAGTGGATAGAAGTGCGTCTGGTGAAAGGGGTGGGTTAGAGCTGGTGGAAATAGAGGGAACACGGGAAAAATTGATACAGGAGGCTAAAGTAGTACGGGAAAGGAAACAATAAGTGCTTGGAAAACAGACGCGCGGAGTCGTGGCTACGGCGGCGACTGTCATCGCTACAACAATCATAAGATGACATTCAGCGACCCTAAACCGACCACCGGGAAACGGAGAGTGGCAGTGGTGGAAAGTGAGGAACAGACTTAGTGCACAAAGGCCAGAGTGGCTACGACCGAAGAAAACAGGGGGCAACACTTTTGACGGCTCTATGCATCGTCTGCTGCAGGCGTCGCTCGTCCAACAGAGATAAATGAATTCCGAGATAAAAACAGGTTCGCAAAAATCGCCTCATGCGCGCCTTCTATTACTGCGCTAGTCGTTAGTGCTGATTCGGTTACTAGTACGCCTGGTTTTACATACATCCGCTTGAAACAGCGATCGGTGCTGCAGCCTTTGCTGTCACTCTTGGCCTCCTCGTCTCTTGCGCACTCGTTCACGTCCTGGGACTTTCTCGCACTGGGCGTCTACCCGCTGACCAACCATTCTGCGCGTCTGCTGTTGCTATTCCTATTATCACGATCATCACCACTATTCGTGCTTGCCACGTTGCTCATCATCACAGACACGTAGTGCATAAGGGTACTGGGTATCCCACGTAGACAGTACGCCGAAGAGGAAAGACAGCAATGTTCTTCGCGTTATGCTGCTATAACTTCTACTACGTTTATCACTATTGGTCCTGCCGCTAGCGCTGCCTGTGACTGACTGCTAAATCAAATGCCGCCATGGCGATAATGGACATTTCCTTTTTCGCTTTTAATGAAATTTCTGGCCACTTCCATCGTCTTCGCCGCTTTGTAGTGGATATTGATCGCCTCGTGTAGTCAGCAGTCGTAGCTGACTTTTCTGGGTTAGGACAGACGCCAGATAAATCCGACCGACCCGTCATTGATGCGCGTCTTGGCTAGTCTTTTTCTTTCTTTCTTTTTCTTTGTACCAGTCTCTCTCAATTCGTGTGTATGTGTAGGCCTGTGCTTCCTTTTATTTGATTTCGAGTGGCTGTAGACGTATTACATTTGTATAAGCAAGATTTACACTGGAAGTGAAACTTGCAGGGGGACGTTCATCGACACTCACCGCTTTCTTTTATCCAATTATTTCGGTAACGATGAAATTTTAGTCCGGACAGCCATTGTAAACAAGGGATTCCATTACTAAGAATGCGGTATTTGTCTAAAGATGCAGAGAAAGGCAAGTCTAAGCACACTCCGGCAGGTTGAAATGAGAAAAAAAATATTCTTTTCTCGGTAATTCTGTACACGCCAGTGCCGGGGCAGAATCGATATTCTCGAGCTAAGCCATTCCGTTAATCAAATCCTCGACCTCCGCCCTTTTGGGTCTGGTACTTAGGGAGCGTTCGACGCTTTGGTATTTACCAGTTGTAGACCACGACTACCGCAACCGGAATCGTTGCCACCTCCATCATCTATAATCTTGACTCCTCTCTCAGCTTCCGATCTGGTCGACCAAACGGTGTAACGGCGGCTACAGCAAACCTTGGATTGTCACGTTCACTTCCATTTTCACCAGTGGCGTCGAAGCACCCACCTTCCTTAGCGAGGTTTTCGCGATGTCCCACAGAACAAAGAGTCTTATCTCCTTGGTCCAGGATGGTTAATAGAGACTACCCAGTTCCTTCTTCCTGGGCTTCTTCAGACAAAGTCTCTTTAGGCGACACTGGCTTTGAGGTTTAGATCACACCTTTACTTCGACTAATACCTCTACTACTGCCAGCGCCGCTCCTAGCGAACGAGGCTAGCTCGTACTATTCTAGGATAACGGTATGAATACACGCAGTCACCGGCACCCCCACAGACTCGAACACTGTCGCAATTAGCTACTCGTATTTTTTCGAAACGCCATGATCGAACGTCCGGTTAACCAGATTATAAGGTTAATGCCTCTTGTAGCAGTAGTAGACTTCGTAATTAGCTAACCAGGGGCCAGTACTAACCGGCCCTTCGGCTCCCTTTAGCGGAGAGGGAGCAGCTAATGTTGGAATATCGGTATCGCACTAATTCGATTGAAGCGAACAATGCTTACTTCCAACACCGATATATCTTCTTTGCTTCTTCTGTATATAATTCAGTCGTATCGTTTTTTTAGCTAGGCAACACGGACATCGTCAGCCGTGATCTCAGCTGCATCGGCCCTATTCATGTTTAGCGCTTTTTGGGTTTTCCTAGAGTTGTACCAGACCTTAATAAATAAGTTAGCTGGATATCTTTACTTGCCTTATACAAGTACCCACATTTAATCGCATCTTGATACCTTTTAAGAAAAATGGTCATGTGTTTAGGCACGAACAATTCAAATTGGTCCCTTCCCTAATTTCCCTGACAAATCCTTTTTGAAAAAGAAACTTGCTCTGCTTTTTAGGAATATGATCACCACTGTATTTGGGCTTATAGCGGTACTTACCGTCAGCCTCCGTTGCACCGTTGGGCCCGCAAAGGGCTTCCTGCGACACGAAACGGGCACTGACCGTGTTGCCAGCTGCTCGGGATTTCGTTCAATGGGACGAGGTAAACGTCGTCCTAAGTGCAGTATCCCTGCGTACACAAGCGAGTCGCTCCTCTCCAGTGTTTCTTTTCTGCTGATAAATTTCGTGATCTGTTTATTCAACTTCTTGTAACGTTTCTTTGCTTGGCTAGTTAGTGTTAAACCAAGATCTGCATCTACTGCCCAAGCGAGGCAGTGCGCGATTCGAGTTGTTGCAAAATTGGCTCCAACTTGATTGGATTCTCACAATTTCTTATTGACTTTTGACGAATAACCAGCGAGGTGTTCAGTTTGGCCTAATTTCTTTAACGTCATCGACTGTCTACGCCTTCTTCGCAAACGATCGTCCTCGCTCGCCCACTACTCACGACCAGCTTCTTCCGACAGTACGCTACCGCTTGCGTGCACTCGAATCGTGATTGACGTCGACGCCAATGTTCCGTTGATTCAATCAGCTGCCAGGTAGTCAATAGTGGCTTTACCTGACCATTCAATGTTGTGGTCTTTCTTTCCGTCGGTTCCTGTTTCGTACAAGAGGATACTGTCGTTCCGGCCTGAATGGTGCCTGCACGCAATCGAACTGGCGCTCCGTTAGCGCGCACTGCTACAAACGCCTGCCTTGTTCGACCCCGTTTAATTCTCTCTTCTGGTTATATGGTACCCTTGCTTGTAGCAGCAGCAGCAACACATTAAAGAAGGGAACAGAGCAGTGATCGTAATGATCTGATGATATCTTTCAGCTCACACACAGACACACACACACACACTCAAATACATTCGAGCAATGATAACGACGAATGATTTCGTCTCTGCGGATTTATATCTGGATATTTTTCTGCTGCTTCAGGTTAGATTATTTGGTATGGCCTATCACTGAGAATCGAACACCGACTGTAAAGCAGACTTGCCAGCGAGACCTAACAGTAAACTCAGCGCGCTGGCTGACTGGTAGACGACGTTCAAGAACGCACCGAATAATGTCGCCCCGGATTAGCTCCGAGTTCAGCTTGTTATTGATTTTGTTTCATCTACCAGTTTAGCTATTTAGGGACTTTCAGATAGTTCCTGCTCAATGAATCAAGTTCGGATACACTGCGATTCCTGCAGACGATTCGACGTTGCTAGCAACGGCTGAACGGATGAGACGTGACTGACTGAGCAGGAATAACGTAACGTATTAGAAATAACGTAAGTCAACACCGATGTACAATCAACGATAAATCTGACCAAAATCGAGTTGAATTGCAGATACTAACAGATTACACGTAGTTGCAACTGTAATTGGGCGACGACGGCTAGCTTATTGTCCTGGCCGTCGCCATAGTCTGTGGGTCGGCTTGCTGCTGCTGCTCGAATCTGCGCTGTTTGGTTCTCGCTAGATGTTCGTGTACGATGTTCCGAGTGGAGAGGAGGGCAGCACCGCATACTATACAGGGATCACACACTCAGGAGCGTTGCTTAGCAACCCGCCAAATCCGCACCCGGGTCTCGCTCCTCCAACCGCCACTAGCCGGCGCCACCTATACTTTGTCGGCCATCGCCTATTGCTTATCGTTTAAGGACTTCTCAGTCGCTCTCTCGCGCCACTGTCGTAGGAGAACAAAGTGTCAGAGGATAAAGAGAATAAACTTCCACGAGAAGACGAAGAAAAAAGGACGAAGAAGAGATCTCACACCGAAACTTCGTTTTGTTTGCTATCTTGTTCCGTTAACGAAGCAGATGACACGAATAGGAACCACAGCGATAATGATAAACCTAAGAACTTGCACACTTCAAGCCACATCCTCAATTTAGTTATTCACTTCATGGACATTCACTTGTTGTTTGCTACCCCTTTTTCCCTCTTTGTCCCTTTTTTCTTTCTCCTCTTTCTTCGTTGTCTTCCTTTCAACTTCGTAATCTTCACTTTGTCGTACGATGCAATGCCACCATCGCAACATCCATGTTCGCACTGCTGGCGCGCCAAACGGCGCTCACCTGGCCACTTCACAACTACATATGCATATGTATGTGTATAAATTGATATAGAACAAGACAGAGGTATACATCTATGAAGTAACTGATAACTGCACAACACTACAGAACGAATGCCCTGTTCAGGCAATCGCTGTTCGGATCACCGCGACATTTGCGCCGTCCTATCCCACCACACGCATGCGGGTCAGGACACCAACTCCTGCGACCGTAGGCCTAGTCTAGGCTTTTACTGGAACTTTTAAGGAGAGGGGAAATGGAAAGGGCAGCTAATGGAGAAAGGGAATCCGTCCACGAGGATGAAGACGACGCTCGGACCTTGGCTCGGCTGGTCGCCCCGTGGCTACTCACCGTCGTCGTCCACGATGAACGCCTTTAACCTCTGCTTCTGGCTGGATAAGGAATGAAGCGGCTGCCGTAGATAAACAACTAAAAAATTGTATGAACGAGATCCAGACCCAGACAGGTTAAGGCAGGCATGCACACACCTACGGGATGAGGTAAGTAAGGCGCAGAAGGAGAAGCAAAGCGAATAGATGGCTTTTGGTTCTTTATCAACACTTAACTTAGTGTGGTTGATAATCTCCGCCTCAGGAATTTGTTCGACGCCATCGCTGAAGCCGCGAGATGCACGCGGTTAGTTTCGAAGTAACTCAAATTCACTGAGGTTGATGATTGAATTGAATAGATCCGCCATCACATGCTATTTTTTAGCAGGCTTTGCCGTGGATCGATGGCCGGAAAAGCGTAGGTATCTGTACCCTTTAGTTCCGATAATAAACCAGCACTTGGAACGGTAATAGAACTCAGTATTACGAATGGTGCTAGCATAATCACTTACAATGGTACAGTCGACCAAATACTATGTTAACGAATTCTATATCCGCCCACGAGCTTCCATATGATATGCACACTATAAACACACAGTAAGCTTAGTAAAAGAGATAGAAAAATAGCATCTTGTCTAACTGTAGTATATATCCTCTTCGTAAAGCACGACAAGAATTCACGGCGCCTACTGTTAACGAAGCTGGAAATAGAAGCGTCGTGTGCCACTTATCGCGTAATGAGTTCTTGTTTGTGCACTACCGTGAGTCTGTCTGTCGGTCTGTCTGTGCCTGTTGGCTTAATGCTGAAAATGACGCACGCCTTAGGTAGGGTGCATCCCGAGGCGCCTACAGCATTCTGGGACATGAAAGACGGGGGCGCCCAGAAGTTCTTCTCAGGAGGACAAAAAGCTGGTGCTCCCCTGTGGGTACATTTTTCTCACTGTATCCAGGCCCAATACTCCCGACTGGTGAACCGGTGAAGCTGCTTGAGCAGGACATTATTTGCCGCCATTCGTGTTCACTGTCTCGCGCGTTCCCTTTCTAGAACACACTCACTTCCACCACCTATCAAGTAACGCAGGGCTGGACACAGTAGCAGTCATTGATCACGGTCCAATTTGTCGACTATACGTGTCCACAGACGGCAACGTACTTAAAGTGAGAGACGATAGATATGAGGTATATATGAAATATATAAATGTTTAGCAATATCTAGCGTTAAGTGGCTCGTATATGTACACATGCACAAAACAGGGGGTCCGTTTCCATAAATAAAAGACAACAGCTTCACACTCCGCAATGAACTATGTGAGCTATGCAGGAGTATCTTCAACAAGACTGAAAGCTAGGACAATAACGCTGTAATTATTTTTATGATGTTTTACAAGATTGTGTCTTGGTCAATGTTTCTGTATAAAAAAAAAGAAAGCTACGCTGAATGTCTTTCGGATGTTGACGTGACAGAAAATAATGATTTGATGTCCTTACGATGCGACGGATAGCTTATGTCAGTGTCCCAATAAAAGAATCCCAAGTGATCCATCAAAAGTTCGTCGGTCCGGAGCTTTCGGTGTCAGGACTGAACGACAAAGAATAAAGGATTATCAAGCTTTGCGTCGTCGACCACTGAGCGTGAACCACTGCTCACGGTACGAGGGTACAGATCTCAAGGGCTATATTACGCCTATAGTCGTTTTTTTTTCGACCGTTTTCCCACAAGGACAAACATGGTAATCGTAACTTTTGCTATATCTAAACGAACGGGCAACTAAAAAAATGCCCAACAAATAATTCACTCTGATTTCCTCGGCACAGTAAAATTTATTTATTCTCTCAGACTAAGAAGCGCCATTGATGCGCATTCCGTTTCATACAAATGCACTACTTAGGATTTCGACATACGCATAGATGTCAGAAGCACCAAAGATTCGGCTATGTAAGTTCAGCTCGGCGATTGCGGTGACCCTGGTCGTCCGTCTCGCCAAAGCGGCAACTGGGAGAACGGAACGTTAGCTGGCCATCTGCTCATAAAGTTGACTTCCCGAAATGAAAAATCCAGCTGACTTATCTCCGTCAGTCGAGAAACAACCACGGTTACGTACTTCCCCGGAGAAAGTAAGTCTTTGGTCCGGAAAGTAACGTAGCAAAATGTTAGTGAGAACTAACTTTCTTGCAAAACGTATACGACGAAAAACGATTTCACCTCGTTTTCTCACTTTTATTGAGAACAGCTTTACATATCGCTGGCAAATAGATGCACACTTGTGTGGATCCGCGACCGTTGGTGTTGATTTCGTAAGCGCTAAGAAAGGAGCGTTTTGCAGTTATTTTCCAGTCAACTCCAGATAAGGTGTACATGATTTTTCTGTGTTTAATGAATGTCGAATGTTTAAACTATGATTGTACATTAGCTGAGAAACGAGACGCGCTACTGTATCATGATAGAAGGCGATTTTGCAGCGATACCCTGGACGGAGGGCCTACGTAACGTTTGGAAGCCTACGACCGTTTACCACGCCAAGCGTTGCAAGTTTTGATTTTGAGAGCAAACTGGATGGAAAAGGTCGGCATAACAGTGGGTGTCTTATCAACGTGTGGCACGTTTAACGTAGCACCCATTCAGCGCAAACAGACTGGCTGGCTGGCTGGCTTCATGTAGCCTTATATTACGACACACATTATGTAGAATACGACATGTGGGCTTTTCAACGATTATAATAATAACACGATACTATAGTGATATTATACAATGAACACTCATTTTTGCAGTGAGACGGGATGTTCGTTAGCATTGATGAAAATAACAAAAAAAATTCGTTATCAACGAAGACTACGTCGTATCAGTTATTGACTGTGACGAATTTCTCGTCTCAACTAGATAGCAGTACTATTGTATAATATACGAGCATTATAAGCGAAAGCTCGTTATTTAATTCTTGCAATGGGTCTTCCTCAATGTTATATTATTTTTTTTCGTACGCAGTCACTTTATCACAGTGTCGGTTTTATCGTGCCTGTTTAAAGTACGGGTGCGCAAATTTAAAAATAGTATAGTTTCAACGAGCATTACTTTTATTATCGCAAGCTGCCATTCTCATAATTACACCAAAAGACATGGCACAACATGCACACGACAAAAAAAAAAAGAGCGATCCAAGCGTCGATTGAAGGTTGCTACTGGTAGATGAAAATTACTGTCGACGTCGTACCGTGCTGATGATATCTTATCCGATTATCTGGTATCTTTTCAGAAAATAGATAGAGTGAGTAGAATGATCATAGGATAAAGGCCATTTTTCTTCGCCGGACTAACAATCTTAAGCCATAAACAACTCCGTTGTACACTTAGTCAAAAAAAAAAAAAAACGTATTTGAAGATGATTAGGAAGCGGTTAGAACAAATTATATACTTCGTTCGAGACGTGTCGCGGGCGTTTTCAGGTTTATCAGGCGTCCTGCACAGCATGACATATAGCACCATTCAGGATGATAGATATGTCAACTCCTTACTCAAAAAAACTAGTCTAATGTTTTTGGGCTCAAGCCTGTACACGATAAGGCTTCGGAAAGCGTCTTTCAGCTGCTATCAGTGTTTGCTATACAATTTTTATCATTCACTATTCTTTCTAGATTGGACCATACGCGTCCGTGCAAGTTAGTCTAAATTTGGGAGATAAAACACTGTTTCTGTAACGCTGGAAAGTACGAACATTTTCATCGAAGAATGATAATGCAGAACGTTCCACAACTAATTCCAAATCTCGTTTATCACCTCGCGTAAACGGTGAGCTAATCTCTAAGAAATGGCTATTCGACAATGAACGTCTAACGGTTCCGCTCTTAGCACAGTTACTATTATCTACTACTATCTTTTTACAACCATAATAGTATTGTGTGCCGAGATAATTTACTCGCGTCAATTCCGCATTGCGACGTTCGCATGCGATCGGACTACTCACCGCTAACTCATCGATAAAATTGTAAAGATCGTAAGTGTTCCGTTCGCTAACATCGGCCTGTGCATTTGGCAAAAAAAGATGTATCTTTTCATTAGAAGACGACGACTATCATATCTAATAGATTTTGCCCTACTAGCCGTTCACGGAGGTACACACGTCTGCAGGTTATGAGTTGGGCCGTCGACGTCATTAACGAATTTCTGTGTACCCTAATATCGTCCAACCCTTTTATAGTCTATGTTATTACAACTGTATTCTGTTGAAACTGCGCCTAAAGTCAAGCATGCTTATAGACTGTTCTTCTACAGATTCTTCGTGACGATGTACAAACCAGCCGTAATGATTTGATCGAAGGTAGCAGATTTTTTACTTCGGTGCATTGCTTTGTTCGAAACTGGCTCTAAATAATGAAAAAATCCGCAAAGAATAAACGATAAAATAGATTAGTTTTACTTTTTATTTATATATTAAATATAAATAATTTTTATTTACAATTCGTCGGGAAACGCGATAAAAACATTAGGCTGGATATCGTAACATGATGAATGTTACTTTTGCAAATGTTACCTATGCGATTTAACTTATCTCCTTAGCAAAACGAACATCCATTCAGCGGTAGATAATTCTCAAACCTAGACGTTCTGAAACTCTATCAGATAAAGTCCCTTAAGAACTGCGACTACATCCCTGCGATAACATAACGTTTAGATATTTCTTTCACACTTCTGAAATCGTATCATTTAAGAAATTCCATGGTACCGTAAGCAAGGAAACGCTTGTAGGTAACGTCTGAATATGTATTCATCATGTTACTACATTCAGTATTTCCAGAAAAATTGTAGGCTCCTCTCACGACCTCCTTACTACCCCCAGTACCTTCGGTATGATATTTTACCCTGCTTCTGACTATCAAAACTTTGTAGCATCAAATTACGCCGGTAAGACTCGAAACCAACTCGATCAAGTCTCCGACATCTATCTCAAACTTCCCCGATATGTTAAACTCTGAAGCTGATTTTTCCCATACTCAGACATTTCTGGCGCATATTTTAAAAAGTAGCCTGTGTCATTACAAAGCGCTTTTAGAGGCAGTTATTCTGCAGGCCTATTTCTAGAGTCGTTAAGAATCCATTCTCTGCGTTGGTCATTTGACCGGTGCCTATATTTCATTATATAGCCGAATAGCGGTAACTTGTTTCAATGGGTGCATCGTTATGGGCGACTGCTAATGCCTGCTAGACGAATGATGCTGTTACAAGCTATGGATCAAACCAAGATATTTGCGTATATGGATAGCAACAGATGAGAAGAAAATACTTTTACATGTGTCCGGTCTCGGCGAACACGCGCTTCTCATTCCGACCTGTGGTTCTGCATGATTCGCACAACGCTACATATAAATCTTAAGATTTTTGATGCCTGCCGCGACCAGCAGTTTTAGTTCCTTTGAGACGAATTCTGGATTTAAAGTATTTGAGCTACGTTAGCTTGTCTGTTTGGCCTTCACCTACTGTGAACCTTCGTCTTAGAACAACATTAAGGCCAAAACCGACTTTCATTCGTGTCCATGGCTATATCCTTCTTTCCAACCAGTGGCCTTTTGTTTGCATGGTAACTGTTGAGCATAAAGCAGCTTCTTTGAAATTTGTCAAATGCAATGGAAGGCAGATTTAAAACGTGTTTGCTTCAACATAAATAATACAGCAGACGTGGGTTTCGTCTCTCAACCTGAACAAGGGTTGGATGGTAGTTATGTAGTGAAAATCAGGCAGCCGATCCTATGAGATTGAAACGAGGCTTTACTGCAAAGAAGCATAGTAGCAACGTTTACCTTTCAAATTAATTAGTATGATCATATATATATATATATATATTGTTACGGTCAGTATGTAAACAATAAACAACTGGTAGCCCAGACGTAGTTAGGGTATAAAAACCCTAGCTGCTAGCCTATATACCGTTAGTCTTTCCCCAACGGATTACCTCTTCACAAGTTGGTAACAGCGTCGTAACTCGTGCTCCCCTAAGAATATGGCAGTGACCAATCTACGAGAATTGGAGACCTCCCTGTTGCCTGAGGGCCAAACCCACAACGGCCGCCGGAGAGATCGCCATAGGAAGCAGGCCCTTGGGGCAACCACTAGTAACGGCAGTAGCGCCAAGTCGTGGTCCAAGTGCCTGCCAGTGCTGAAGAAGGAAATTTGACTCCCGAGGAGGACCAGACGCATGCTGCAAGGGGAACAAGCGGTTATATAGACGAAGTTGCCAGATCCGGATCATAAAAAACACCACAAAGGGAAAATTCCAGGTACGTACTGCAATAACAAACAAAAGTGCGAGGGCGGCATGGCTTTGCACGACTGTGGCCATGGCTCGAAACTGCTACGGAAAGGACCACCGGAGGTTTATATCTAGTGTGCGAAACCATCCAGACATCGACTTGCGAAAAATTTAGCCGTACGGAGGACACGCGAATGCAATGCGACATGACTAATAGCAATGACCGAGTGTCACGGTCACAATATAAAGAATTAAGAGCTGCTAGTTCGGATGTAGTCAGGGAGTGTTAAAGCAATCACGCTTTTTGTGCATTTGACAGATTCGAAAGAAGCTGTTTTGTGCCTAAAGTTGATGACAAAAACGCATTCGTTGAACAAAAAGCACACAAAAGTGGAACAGACACCAACGAGAGCCATTTGACCTTACTTTCTTTTAAAACAAAAATATAACATTTATTACAAAAAAAAAAAAAGCCCGGATGCAATCATAAAAACAGAAGAATCAGCTTTAAGAAAACTGTGCGCACGAGGTACGTTTGTATAGGGCATCGCGCAAATTGCACAGAAAGTTTGGACGAGACGGGAAAGTCGCGTTTGTCGAGATTGCGCACAAGTGCTTTTATGTCGCCTATTATTTGTCTTTACCATATGTAGGCACGCTTCATACATGAAAAGAACGAAGGAATATATGAACATCGTATTTTTTCTCTTGCCCTATACGCTTAGAACAGATGAACTAAATATACAGCTGAAGTTTTTGCTCTACAATAATCCTTTGTACCAAGTGAGTCCAATGCTTTGTTACAGTTGGTAAGACTTTGTAGTATTCGACAACGCCTGTCGTACGCCAGAAGTGTTTCAGTTTGCTTTTGATGGAAAACTGGTTGACGCCTAAAGCACCCATAGGGGATTACAGAGTCACGTTTACAGGTTTGTGCCCATTACCAAAATTGCTAGAGCTGTAAAATCAGACGGATTTTCCAGTTATCTGGATTAGTTGCAGATTTGTTACTGAGCTTAAAAATGGTTTCTGCTACAATTCAAATAGTTTTAATTGTAAGCAACGAATATACAAAATCCTACTCAAGAGTAGACTTACTTTCGTTCGCTCACATCGATCGAAGGCTATTTTCAGATAAAGATATTATTATTCTATTAGAATATATATAATATCATGGATTGATATATCTATTTGTGTTTGCCGTAAAACTATTCATTTATATATTCTGTCATATTGCAAGAGGATACAGGACTAAGCTCCTATTGGAAGACACAATCTTCTTTTGAATGGGCCCAATCTGAGAATACTGGTCCTTTCATATCAAAAGGAACACTTCTATATAATATATTACACAAATGGCAATACACATCTCGTTAGGGTTCATTTGTATTAAATGGAGCCATCTACCCATTAAACATACTTGTTCATAACCTTTTTTCTAATATAAAGGAGCGTCTTGCTACTATATACGGAAAAATTGGTTTATTAGTCGAGAACCGTATTCAGATTTTTAAAAATATCTTTAGATATATACTAACAGCTTGAAATTGGAATAGCCTACTTTTATTAAAGTAGGCTAAAATATCTCAATAGAAAATGTTATTTTCATTTTTTTAACGGATTTCCGTCTTTTGCGTCCATTATGACATTGACTATATACTATAATGCATACAGAATAATAGAAGTATTATAACAAATATTGCGTACTCTATAAATTCTCAAAATACAGGAATCTATGGTGAAATATCTCAAGGATAGCGCCAGTGAACACCACCGCGTTATTTTACAGGATTCAAGAAAACTGCTTCGTCTGTCATTATCCCTTTTATAAAAATCACCCTTTACATAAAATAATTAGTTAAACATGTTTATTTATCTAATTTCAAATTCCTTCCCGTTAATGGAGCGTAGATAGAAAGCCTTTACATGGGGTCGGGTTAGTGTTAACTACAGCTTTTGTTAGATGCGTTACGGTAACTTCATCCGGGCCCAATTTGCATACTCTTACTACAGAACCTTTCGTAAGGAAGTCCCACCGTTAGATGCGAGGCCTTTTTTCAAAGCAAGGCTAAAACATAGCTATTCAACTCAGGATCTACTCTAGGTATAAGATTACCGACTTCAGAACAACAGCTAGTGATATAATCTGTTAACTATATATACGACGAGTTATTCGTTCCGCTTTGTGTCATTCAAACGTTCTAGTTAAAAAAGACTAATCAGAATTGCTACTCCTATCTGAGCCGTAAACCCATTTAACGTCGCATCTCACCCGATATATAAACGAGGTAGGAACAACGACAAAATATGTACAGACACCCAGTTTCGATATGTTCTTTCGACTCGCCGATCGTCATCTACAGCTTGGGTCGTTTTCGACCGTGGGAAACAGATATGTTGCGGCTGCCTAGAAGATATACGAGTGGGGAGAATAAAGTGGGCACAATTGGACTTTAGATGGTTGTGCCGCGTGAAAAACGTTTTTGGCCCATAGAACTCTTTTTTCGATCGCTGGCACAGGACTCAAGCACGATAACAAATACGCAGCGATACATAAGGGATTATCGCGGTTATTTCCTGTAGCCGCTTTACCCGTGGCATTCATTCCCTCCCTCGTTTTGTTGATCTTTAGCCCTCTAAATCTGACAGGAACTTCTCGCTGGATGTCGCTGTAACAGAGAGCACAACCGCTACTTCTCAGAAACCCCGACCAGCCTTGGCTTTATGCCCCTTAGATATCAACAAGTGTAAAGCCCGTCCGTAGTAGTGCTTTTAACATGTCGTACATTGTTGCACAAATTGATGTGCGAAAGAATATATGTGCGGTGCTAGCGAGAGGCACTGCAAATTCGAAAACAACGACTTTAAACCCCATATACCCATCGTATTTTTTTCATGTGAAAAGATCAATGATGCATAAAGTGAGAATTAGCCACGCACTACATCGTTAAGCTATCTAAGTTAAGTATCTAGCTGAGGTTATTTAACCTAGTAAGTTTGTAGTTATTATATATTAAAATGCAACACTTGTACAGTGTAATAATATCTTTGATATGGTCTTGAGTATAAGATCGAGTTGAGCTGTTTCAGCGTGAGAACATTTCAAATGTATTTTTGCGCTTACACAGTTTCAAAACATTAAAATTCTGGCTGTGCTTGAGAAAGCTTTTATTCTAGATTATATAATATTTATCTTTGCTCTTCAAGTGCGGGTAAACATTTTTCTAGCAGTACCTCCGCAATCATGTTTACTTACCAGGCTTTGTTAGTTCATCGATCAGTATTATGAGCTGTGCCAACAAATGGGCTTTCAGCGCCCCAATTAAGTCAGAAGCATTGCTTTTTGGCATTAATGCATAGTGGTAAATTGGGCTAAATTATGGACAAGATATGTTCTGCGATTTAATCCTAATGAAGACATTCAGTCGACTAGAGCACATAAACAGGATAAATATTTTCACCATATAAAAACAAGTCGTTTGATCAATAACAAAACAAGCACATGTCTTTGTTTGTGATACGCTAAGCTATTTATCAGGTACATATTTCATTGTTGATACGTAGCTATTTACACAGAGCTAGCAGGCCTAATACCCAGCTTGCAGTTTCGTGTACTTCTCTATTCTTAGGTCATTACCCGATGATTCCAACGTAACCGTTTCGAAACACAAAGAATTAACGGACGATTATAGCGATATCAATTGGTAGCTAGCCCTTTTAGTTGTCTCCTCTTCAGTGAAGACACTGCTGGGATTGCTTATTGCCATATCGCTTATGGCAGTGGAAACAATCACCCTATGGGTGCTAACGGAGGCGGAGGGGTCGTAACGATATACGACGAACTTTTTATCAATGACCTATCTAACAAGTATTATTTTCAAATATCCGTCAACGTCGTAGTTTACCTTCTTCTTTAGAACTGCTCTTTTCTGGCTACATGCCAATATTCCTTCCTGCTTTCGCTAGACTCACGGGATCTTTACGGCAACCAGGGCCGCTATGAGACTTTGCGGTCGAAACAGAAGAAGTAGCAACAGCGATGTTCACGGCAGCAACGGCTGAAGCACCCTTTTGTCTATCTTTTGAACAGCAGCACTATAGTAATGGGAAAAAGACGGAAAAGGCTCTTCGGAAGACCTTTCTTTTCCAGGTCACTTTTTGCCTCCCCGCTGCCCGCGCCCCGTTTAGGCTCTTACGGTCGTTTTCTTCTGCCGCTGCCGTTGTTGGTGCGGGGGCCTGCTGTAACACCTTTTCGCTTCCCTTTTTCCCCGGCCAAAGGACCTCATGTTGAGCCTTCAGGCGTTTCTCATTCTCTGGCACCGAATGGACATAGCCCAAGCTCTAAACCAATTCTAACCGTTCCGTTGACGGCGCCAATAGCGTCAGGAGAAGAAGTATTACCGTTCGCTCGAAGTACATATCGCTCTGACCGTTTTGATGGTGATAGGAGCGTCACTTCGGCACTTGGGTAGTTCATTGATTCCTTGCTGATTGTAGTCTGGAACCAGCGGCCTGCAACCTGGGTAACGGAACATCTGGGCAGCTGATTTTTAACGAAGGTTATGACAGTAACTTCCTCTAGTGATTCAGAACTAGCGGAAACAACGTCGTCTCGCATGAACGGTGGTAAAGCTGAACACTAAGCGACTACCCTTAATTATTTCTATTATCAGGTGTCAATGATGAGCCATTTATATCGAAGCTTTCAGAGTTTGGCTGATAGGATCGGGGCATCGTGGAGACAACACAGTTCTCATAAAGCGATATTACATCATTTATCAAACGACGATAAAGAGCAGCTGTAGCTAACGAAGAAAAACGAAACATAAAGTGGATGGCCGGGTTTCTCCCTGATGTCAAGTAGTGGAGGCTCAAAGAATAAGTAGAATGAAACGGTGGGAGAACTGCGAGCTTTTGAAATGTATTGAGTACTGGGAAGTTTCGCTCTCTTCATACACGACAATCGGTGGTTGAGAAAGCAAAAAGACGTAGAGAAGGTTATATTATTCATGGGAAACAACATAACTCAGTGTCCCTAAGCAAAACTGATTAACCTTTTTGTTACACATAAAGCTGCAACAAGGGATTTGTTTTTGTCTGCTAAAAGATTAAAAGTGTTTGGCTCGACATGTTTCTTTACTTTTTTCTGTAGCTTTTACTATCACTCCCTGTAACACGCGTAATATCTCTTCATTTGCGTACAATTTAGAGCTCTTTTTTTTTGTTTGTTTTTTTTTTTTATAGAAAAAAACCCTTCGAAACCCTTGCAACATTTTTCAGTTAATTTAAGTCGATGGATGTTCATGCTAAATCGAACCAGAATCAGCTCTCACTCTCTATTAATCCCCCGATAGTTCGTTTTGTATCCTAAGTTCGTACGCATTCGTGCCAAACGAAATGCTACGGTGGTTGATCTTTTATGCGGCGTCCGCCATTGAGCAAGCACTCAGATAGTACGCTGAGAGTCACAAACGATGCGAGCGCTGAATCAGTCAATAAATTTCTGACGCACGTAATAGTAAACGTAATTAATACTGTTCCAGCTTTTGTCCATGGCGTCAGTATACTTTGTTGTATAACATTTAATGGCACTGCTTTATGGTGTTCTTCTTCTGGAACGAAAGAAAAAAAAACACGTAGCTTTCATTAGATCCATACTTAATTAATCTAGGTAACCTAATTGATCTGTTCAGTCCATTCTTCGGATTGGATTTACTTACTAAATCAGCTAATAAGTTTGATAACTTGCAATATCAGCATAATGTGACGCAGAGAAGAGCGCAGCGGCAAATCTATATAAAATGCACAATAAGTTTTTTTAATTCACAGTATTTGAATTGTTTTGTATATGCTAAGCGGTAAATATATATTCGGAAAGTTTTCAGTCCGAGCCTGTATGATGTTGCAAGCCCTGATTGCTTTCTACGGATGCAAGTTGAAGTCCAACTTGTCTCTATCCGCCCATTTACTCAGTCAGAGCTAAGTTAAATAGATGAAAGAGAAAGTGCGAAAAGGAACGAAAGCTAGTAGATTTTTAAAGATTGACACAAGTGTAACAACTAAAATCTAAGCTAGATAATGACCAAAATGTGTTTAACACCTGCTAACTATTTCAGAGAAAAGGAAAAAAAGTGATAAAAATATAAAAAAAGCCTAGTTGAGAACTTCAAGGAGATACTGCTGAAGGTGCTGAGTGAATAAAATCGTTAACGATAGACGTTGTCATTATAATTGCTATATCATCGTGTTAGCCTTGTTTGAGACGAAGTGACCTTTTCGATTCTGTACTCTGTAGAGTGTAGGCAAATTACCTTCACATCTATGGATATATATAACTTGCTAACGGACATACGCTTAATGGTACTGCATATTAATAACTAAACTGAGATCTCAGCTAAAGCCCCGACATATCAGCAAGATTCCATGTTCCTGACCTGCTATATTCTGCCCCTAAGGAGTACCGCGTAGGTCATACCTCATCTGAGATGGTCATATTATTATTTTAATGAGTTTCCAAGCGAACTAGGTTGTGCAGACGTTAAAGTCGGCTCCATTCATGCCACAGCGCAGAATGGACAGTGTCAAACGAGCGGATAACGTGTATCGTAACTACGTAATCCCACGTCGTACAATAGAGTGCATACCAAATGCCTGCTTCCTCGCAGTTTCCTACAAGGGATTCTATCAGCTTTTGCACTGTGGATACGATGCTATGAGGATCGATAAGTGTCACGAAGTAGCTTGGCAATTTTTTTATTGATTCCAGCATATCGGAATTCCGTATAACGCAGTAGCCTTTTGACGCCACCCACCGTGAGAACGCAGTACTGTCAACGGTTTGTAAAGAAACATTAAGAAAAATAAATGGGCATGCACAAAAAAGCTTTTCCCATATTGACATTCGGGCGACGCGGCCGCCAAGCAATGTGGGAGCAATATGATGCAAGCATAAATGGGAAGCAATTCTTAAGGGCAGACCTGGATGGCGTCGACTGAAATTAGGGCGCGATAGGCTTTAATGACGCGTGAATTCTACTCGGCTATGGAAGGTGCTTCTCAACATCCTTGCTTTCTCTTTACCAATGAAAAATAGCTTTTTTTTTGACACTCGACGCCGCTCTTATAAAAAGCGTATCGCAAAAGGGATGCTTTCCACCAAAGGCCGGCTCGCTTTCGCAGTTTTGGTAAGTATTGGCCCTAGCAGTGTGCCTACGCTGAAACAGGAGCCATCAACGACAATTTGCATAAAGGGCTTTTCGGTCGTCGAAAAGGTTCTTTCTTGCATGATTACGTGAAAAGACAAGGTATATTAAACGTGAACGCCGCCTGTAGTTTCATGTAGTCGGCTCGAGCACTTAAATATTTTTCTAGATATGAAATTGAATATATAACATGATATTATATTTATTACTATTACACACAGATCACCTCACTGTATAAGTACGAATGGGCCCCATTTCGCACGTACGTAACTTCTACGTATGTGTGGCTGTCGTAGCAGACGAAATTACGCTATAATTACTTGCGTTATTATGAAGTTATTAACAGTATTTGTTGTCGGGGGGGGGGGGGGTTGCGAATGCGATACGAAATTATGAATGCGATTAGAGTTAATGTTAGTTCACAGATTCTTAACTGCAAAGATAGAGATGTTTGACCGTATTGACACCACCTGTGAACGTCATAGCCGATTACTATGAACTGCTTTGAGTGACCAAGTGCTATCCAGACCCATTACTTAGGGTTCTGCACACGCATAATATACCCGTTCAAACAAAAAATTCCCGCTTCGCGCGTGCAGTAAACAATGTAGAACGAAATAAATGTAACCAGTTGGCGCGCGTAAAAAGTCAGGGAGGCATCTCATAATTTGCTTAAGACACAGAATCAGGCTAATTAATCAATTTATCTTCAATTCTTTTTATACAGAATGCAAATTTCGCGCCCGCTACGCTTTTTATGAGGGCGTGGCGCATCTTCGTTAGAAGGCGCTCGGCTACCACCACTTCGCAAGATTTTATCCGCTACACCCATCCACGTTAACAGCCCCTTTTAATTACAACTTAGGTCCCAAGAGAAACATATTCGCTTACGTTACATATAAACGCTCTTTAATCGTGAAACATCTCATTAACCCATAAAGTGCAAATTTTATTTAGTAACAAGAACTTAAGTTCTGTTAGTCGTTATGTTGATGCTTGAACTTGCCGGCCCCTTAACATGATCAGAAACTGTGCTTTAATTAGTAACCGGGGGTGAGGGATCCTATCGAAACTCTGAGAGACATTAGTACAGCGGTGCATGAATCGTGCATCAGCATTTTCTGTTGCAAGATCGTGAGTGACCATTTTGGCTAAAGATTGGATCGTTTTGTTCCAGGACGCTACATGCATTCCACATTAAAACTCGCTTATCTAACGATAATAAAGTGTTACTCTCAGTCAGTAAGCGCTTCGATTAGCAGTAAACTCTGAGAACCGTGGAATCGTTACGTTGGTCAACAATGCCCTAACCCAGAGGTCTAAAAAGTTTATCATTATCCGTTGCTTTTAGGATCTACAATAGAGTCTACATTAACCAACGTACTATAAATCAACATGCAAATCTCGAATTACTAGCTTTTGAAAGACTTGCACGTTAAACAGGCTCACTGGTTTAAATTTAATTTGCTAAAAAATGTTTTATCGTATTTGCAAGCCTCCTACAGCCGAGCACACATGTGTGTACATCTGTTGTTGGCAGCACCATAGATTGAATTCGTCCCTTCCCGAAAGCGTCGGATAAGGCGCACTTTCTAAGAGCGTCATAGCTTGGTCGGCTGCTCTCGACGCTGTTGATAGGTGTCGCGTAGTCCAATCTGGCGGACTCGAACCTGCTAGGACCGTGCTCAAAGGCTTGTATTTCTTGTCTTTCTCAGGTCCATTCACCCGCCTACGGCCACCGGTCTCCCGAGCTACAATTTCCATGATCGTCGTCCTCTAATAGTTAGTTATTCGTGCAAATGCATTCAGGCATATATTTGGACGCTACACATTCGGCCCGCACAGCCAGCGCTCCCTTGTCTAGCCAACAAAACAACCCGCTAATGACATTAGGACTGAGGACTTAGACTGGGATAGGGGAAAGCATGATTGTAGCAAGGCCACAGGGTCAATGCAACTGGATGGCAGGCAGCGGCGTTATAGCCACTTCTACTCAAATTGCTTAGTTGTATTATCGCTAGCACCGCCACCAGGAACGCCATTCATCGCTGCTAGTTGTGACCGGACACCCAGGCCACGTCTGCAAATCCTGCCAGAGTCTACCAATAGCACCTTAACAAACAGCAGGCCGATATTGTCGAGCGAGCCTTCCGTAACGGTACTGTGAGCAGTAGCACTTTCAGCTAATGCAGCAAAACAGCCAAGGCAGCAACATACCAGACGTGGCCATTATCCGTGTTCTTCGCTTCCACTACGATCCAGAACTCCCGCCCAGGCCGGCTTTCAATTTCCTTCTACTCGATACCACCGGTCCAACTCGAAGGCAGCTGCTGTTTGAACTGCTTGTTCTGCACCTCCTCTTCCTTCAGTCCCAATCCCATGGCAAGCCGCTCGCCAGCTAAGTACCATCTAACGTCAAAGTTCTCAAAACGACAAGCAACAGTAGATGTTAACAAGAGTGGTGATGGTGAAATAAAGGAAGTAGTGAGGTGCAAGGGAGGTTCGCGAAGCGGCAAGCGGCGAAACACCAAATCGAAAGGAGCCATATCGGTTTAAAATCGGGCTCAGGAAAGGAGTGTCGGCCGTGAAGAATGACGATTTACGCTGCTACTGCGAGGCCACTGTTCCTACTGGCAGTAACAGTAGGAACTGTTACTACTTTGAGCATTCTAATAATAATATCCAGTTGATTGCATCGCCTGGATACTATTTGTGTATGTAGCATCCGTGACTAATGCGTTCCTTGATGACGAGTAGAGAAACGTGGACACTCTGTGCAATTAGGCTTATTACTTATAGATTTATCAGTTATAGATGGCGTATAGGTCCAGCGTTCATATGTCTATATGTAACACTTAGTACATGTGTTTTAATTCGGTTAGTTGCGAGTAACTTATGCGTGCCTAAATATGAACTTTGAACGATAGTTAATCTTAGTTTAAGTTATCGCTCAGAACTGTACGGTAGAAAGAGAAGAGCCAGTGGGGACGCAATCCGGCAGCGAACATAACCAAACAGTTAAAATGAACAATGAAATAAATTGATGGTAGGTCGTTTTTTAGTACTTTACTTTATCAGTGATGTTGAAAAAATAGGCGTTATGATGATGTATAGGCCAGATCGAGACTAACGTACCGTGTTATACATATTATCTAGTGGTTGCATTTGATCGGCGTGCATATAATTTCAGCCTCGATCCCTTAGTCCATATCATTTAAAATTTTTAGTTGAAAAAGGTTCGCAAAGTTAAGCAGTTTCAACTTTTGTAAAGATATTAACGGCATACGATTAAGTCATGTTTCAACTGTAGTTGTTGTTGTAGAACGTTTTTTTGTCAATAGAACCGAACTCACCGTATAAATAAGTTACAATCCACAACACGACACTCGCAGAGCATTTACTTGTTATTTTCCTGCACACCCCTAGAATTAACAAGCGTCCCGTGTAGTTTCATCTAAATGAAACAGTCACTATTTGTCCGGGTAGGCTGTGCGTGCAATTTAGTTTTAGGTGGTGAACTTTATGCAGACACAATCCAGCATGGGACATTTAGTTAGGGGTAAATTAGTTTATGACGTATATAGAATTCCCTACTGGCTCAGACCGCTTCTAACGCGATTTCGTCACCGTCAGGAGGAAAACACAAAATATTTACTTATCTAGCTTTTAGAGTTGCCGCGATCTATAATATCGGAATGTAATTATATGCAACTTTGTTTACAAAGTAATATGTACAAAGTAATGAGTCTGACCCTAATGCTAACGACAGAATTTAAAAGCACTGCTTTCGGACAAAAGCTGTAAGCGATGTCCATAAGGATAGCACAAATCATCCCAACGTCTGAAACAGAACGCTCGTATCGTTCAGCAAATACAGAGACGCCGTTACTAGAAGCACTATTTATTATCGACTTAGACATTTCTAATGATAGTAAGCTGAGGGGTTGGTTATACATGGACGTAGACCACTCGGCTCTGGCATTAGCAAAAAAATTAAGTTGACTATTGCCATCAGATTGGCAACTGGATAACTGCTAGGCTTTATAAGCTAGCGATACAGAGTTAGCAAAGCAGACTATTGCTTCCTTCCTGTCAGTGGCTTCATACAAGCCCCTCTAGTTAAACTTGAGACAATTCAGCGGGCACTGAACGATGCCCTAGCTATCTTGCTTTTTTAGAATAACACAACATTTGAGATATTCATAGTCACTTTTAATCATGTTAACTCATTTATTCTAATTCCTACTTAATTAGTATAGAGGGAAAGTTATCTATGTTTAGGAAGGTTTCCGTACGTTTTCTCGTTGTTTAATTTTTGTGATATTTACCGCATCTCTGGCTTCCGGACAATTAAGCTAAGTAGTACGTACTTACGCTATTTTACCCATATTTACGCCTCTCTACTGAAGCCCACAGTCACTGGAACCTACAAGACTGCGTCGACCACTAAAGAAAGTGGAACCTGCTACAATAGCAGGATAGGTAAGCAAATTAATAGCCAGGTTCACGAAGAGCATACTCCTTCCACAGGCCCAACTTGCCCCAGCAGCTTAAAGTGAATGTGATAGGTAGAGCTTGTAGTCGCGATTGCTAGGACGGGCAGAGGTCCTATTGTGAGACACCCGGGATCGCTGCCTTACGTCCCGCTGATAACACATACAATATAACCTGTGTGAATGAAGAAGAGTCATTTTAAAATTGTCCGTATCGTGGATACCTCGCTTTGTCCCACGTAAGCCTTGAGCTATTTATAAGTACTTGAGTTCCTATGGATTTGTTTTTCTGCGCACATTCTTTAATCAAAAGAGCTAACGTTGCAGATAGCGTGGTAGTCTGCGCCATTTACGGAATACCTGCACAGAATCTACTTGTACGTGTGCCACTCATTTTGTCTTTCTCTTCATTGTGAAACTATCGAAAGATTACGATGGTGTTCATCCGCATAGGCTAGACAATTCACGCGGTACGCTGTCCAAGTATATCCAAGGACCACATGTGCATGTTTCCTTGAATGCCAAAAGGAAGAAAAAGGAACTTTATCCTGTTTGAACCTTGACAGAAGGCCCCCGATAGACTAGAGGGTAGTTCCGCCCGGACCAAGCTAGCGAGGAGAATTATTACCGAGGTGGCATCATGTTTCAGTAAACGAAGGAACGTGCAAATATCATCAAAACTGGCAAGGCTTAATCCTCCCGATCAACCCATCATGTCCAGCTGAAGCGTGGCCAAACTTGTTATGTGAATTCTATATATATGCATTATAAGTGTCGCCTATATATACAAGAATATACATAGAAAGAAGGATATAGAAATTTCGTAATTCTCGATATTTGATTTTTTGGTAAACAAACAGTCCTTGAATATTTAGTAAAACTATTTAGCTTTATCTTACTGTGTGATGTTGTACTATCCTCTCCTAATGAAGTAGACTTTCTTGACGGAAGAAAACTTGTGCTAGGATTTTTCGACTGATTCAGTAGCCTTAATCTAGGCGTATCACGTTCACTGGAAGAGCAAGGTAACGTCAGAAGCGACAGATTGACAGGCAATAAGAGGACGTGCTAACCGAGATGCTATTCTATATATATATATATATATATATATATATAAGCAAATGGAAGCTGCAGTCAGAAATAAATATGGCATATGTTAAGCCCTTTTCGACGATCATGCTCGACGATTCAATATGACTGATAGTAACTTTTGTTGTCCTTAAAACGTTTCGACCAGTCGTTTTAGATACACGTACTTATAATAGCATCAACTAAGGAGTCCTGCTAGATATTATATTGCTAGCATCGTAACCACCATATCTTAGCTGTCGAAAGCAGTTGTTCAATTTGCAAATTGCTACCACAATGTGCTCCTAATATCTAGCTTACGTAGAAGCACACATTTCAAAATGGCTATATAGTAAGTACGAATCTATTAAGTGGTTCTAGGCAATGCTTGTTTTTCAAAAGGTAATCGCAAACATTTAGCTACAACAGGCTCATGCTGATTCTGTCTCGTAAATTGACTCCTCTTCATTTAAATTAAGATGACCGTTGTGAATAAAATTAAATTCGAACGTTTCATGTAGAAGATTGTTGGATCGCTAACTACACGTCTTCGCAGAATGCACATGTCTAAATCTAATGATGTAAGCTTTATCACAATGGTTGGTCAAACAGACACGCTCTTACGAAGGCCGCTGGTATTTGCAGAACATTTGATATTTGCTGGGTTTATCCAGTGGTAAGCATTTCTAGTAGACTTGGTCATTAGGGCTTAGGTCGGGGTCAGAGGCCGGCAAATGGGGGGCTCAGACAAGACCTCAAGCTTTCTAGACAAATAACGGTCCGAATTGCACGATTACTAGAAGTGGCGTAGTTGTTGACTGTAGAATAAAAATTGGAAGCTCACGTGCCTCACATTACGTACAATTTAACTTAAGCTTATAATTCCACGTTGCACGCTGTCTAAGTCTAGATCAAGCATAGTCTAGATCCTTTCCAGCGTGCACGTTCTGGATCAACTTTTATTTAAAATACGCGGCATTTTAATGGTGCAGCTTTAATAAGGTGTCATATAATCATATAGAAGATCTTTTCAAGAGCTTTTTATTTTAGCCATTTTTCTGAATTAAACCGATGTCGATCTAAGACATAGAAAAGACCACATGTCTATAGATAGAAACTTTGCAATGTAAGCCTGTTTGGATATTATCTTTCGTTCTTTTATCGCTTGGTTTAGGGATTAATGAAAACGATGTATCACTGTTATACAAGGTCGGTCGTTTACTGGCAAGTGGTGCCTAGTCGCCCTCAAATTTGCCCCCTTAGCACCATGTGCTGTTCGCAATTGCAAACTTACAGTTTACCCCTTCTTTTTCTTCTCTTTTAGACGATAAACTCCCCTTCAGTTGGCCTACAAACCGCTCACCTAGTGGTGATCTGTGATATGCTGTAAAACCTATGCAGGTCAGGCGTCTATTAAGGGATGGCGATAAGAATTTGTTCGATCTCAAAGCGCCTACTTGGCATTCTCGAATAAACTAAACGGCGAAGGGTCTAGTATGCTTATTGCAGATCTCGGGCAATCACTTTCGCGGGGACAGAATGCACATAGAGAATATCGAACCCCCGGCGGTATCTGCAATGGCTATTAAGTACGTTGACAGCTTTAGAGTATACAGCAATTTAAGACGCCCAACAAAGACGGTCAGCTAAAAGTATCAGAAAAAAGGCCCAACATACATTGCGAAGATCATTATGGAAGCGATGAGGAACTTAACAGCCACACGCACGCCTTGCTTGCCATCGATTAAAAGATGTCGAGCCTGCGTAGGATTGGGTTCGCAATTTGGCTAGATGCTACTACCGCAAGCACAAGCTCCTCATTAGCTACCAGTGGACGGTGTTTACATATAATGAACTTGCATATATCGAACGCTCCTTTGGCTGATCTGCGTAATAAGAACGTATCTCCTATTTAGGTACTTTGGGCAAACACTGCTGCCCAAACAAAGCATAATAGTGAAAGCAATGAAAAAGTTATTGCCCGCTTGCGTCAAACCACATCGTCACAGCGTAAATATGTACGTACGAAAAGCGACCACATGAGATCGTGCCTCTTTTGTTGCGTTTGCACGTCTGAAACGCAAAAACCACTCATCGTGCTATTTCTATTGTATTCCGCTAGTGCCGCACAGTACGGACGGCCATGCTCCGTATGACATAATATACGCATTAACACCAAGCTAACTAGCGTGATACACGCACGCGAGGACAACGGCTGAGAGATCTGTTTATTTGTGTAGTAATGGGAGAGAGACGAAGTAGTCTGAAATGTAATTGGGCTTGCATAATTAAATGGTCAGATTTCCACAACATATTAGCTAGAACGTAAAGGAGAACATTGAGGTAATACGATAACATTGTACTATTTTTCCATTTTTTGCTCTCACCCTGTGCAGTTAACTTAATGGCGCGACTAGCATCTATGTGACAAAGCTGAATGGTACTTAATAAGGAACACAAATGTTATATTCAAGTAACATATATCTAGATGAACTGTTTGCAACTACATCATGGACGCCATCTTACATAAGATATTACTTGGATTTATTGCGTTCTGGGTTGACAGAACTTGATTGGGCCGGTTTCAAACCTTCGTTCGTTCTCGGCAATTCGGGCTTCGTTTGAATATTGGCTGGCCCTAACTGACGTGATCGAGCCATAACTGGACCAAGAAGCACCTATGACGTATCCAAGATAAAGAGATTTCGCTGTACAGGTTCGAGAACGAAACAACTTCGGTAGAAAATTTCGACATCTCTTGCCTTCTATGGATCTGAGTTGACATAAATCAAACAACGTTTCGGAATCTTTAATCTGGTTCTGCCCTGAGGCATTATTTTTTCGAAGGATGACTCCTTCCAGGGATGTGTCTATGCCGATGTTTCGAACATGGGCCGACCACCTTACATACCTCCCACTTTAGTACAGAAGCATATTACGACCGTACCATTACAGCGATGAACGAAGTTAACTCAAATGACATTAATAAAGCTTTTTTTTTAGGGAAAGATATGTTGTGCAAGGCGGTTTAATAAGTTCATGAAGACATTTTCGTGCGGCTACACCGTCATACAACTTAGAGTTTCTCTCTATGTTCCAGGTTTTCCGGTACTGCCGTTAGACATTTCATCAAACGAAGACCGGATTCGAACCTACACCTAGCCCAAATAAAACGCGAAATACGTTACCTACTAATCTGTCACGGCTTGCGTCATGTAGCGCAGAAACCTGACCGACAGTTGTTTCTCTTTTGCCTCTACTGGCTTTGCTCAACGGCGATGCCTTCGAAGATGGACCATGGTGAAAATTCTTAACTAACAATATTCATGACTTTTGTTTACCTAAGATCCGATTCCTTGATTACGTTTCACACCGCCAAGATCATACGGTGCGCACTCGAAGTTGGTACAAAATTTGAATGCACGACACGGAGATCAACGCTAGCGATCTAAAAATTATTCATTTTGGATAACTTTCTTCTTCAAAGGACATGGGCCACCTACGCTCATGCAATATAGTTTTAATTAATACAGTCTGACCTCGACACTTAGCGGCACAGTTCCTATCTCTACGTGAGTCATGAGTGCACTGGATTCAGTTTTGTGAAACAAATGCTGCCTTTTTTTTTTTCTTTTATCCTCACGCTTACAAAGACATCCTTCCAAAAGAGATTTATCCTGATTCTACGGACTCATACGACTTTATCAGCTGGCAAAAAAAAAGTATGGCCAAGTACACATTTTTTGGCATTTCTGTTACGACGACCGTGCCAAATTTATTATAACGCAGACGCGGTGTGCACTCGAAGGCAGTTATGGTAACACGGAAATCAACTACAATGTTCTTAGGACTTGACTTGCAATGGGAATACAGAGCTACTCATAGACTATATCCTTATCTCAAGTTATACCCTGTCTGTATTACCGTTGCTGTAATGTGTATTACCTATTGCATGGTTTTATTCATACTACACTTAACGCTGTCCACTTGAACAGTAACTATGGGTCACATGAAGCTTCATTTTCTAATCGGATTTTCTCGTTGTCCAGATATGGACAACTAGAAGAACCTGTAACCGTTTCTCTTAGTATTTCTATATTTTTATTCGGCGACTAGCTGCCCTGTCCTGTGTTGTATGTTATGTCCTATACCACTGTAAGTGGGCCCGAGACGACCGAATGTCCTTAATAGACGTCTAGTTGATTTGCCTGAGCACGCCAGCACACTACAATTAATATTTGTCCATTTCATCATTTTGCTTTTGTCCAAATATCTCCGATGCGGTACGACGGCTTCGGCTGTGATTATAGGACTCGTGGTCGAATACACAATTGGCTCGTAGGTTGTTGTTCAATGTCATTTTTACGGAGAATAATTCAATTAAGACTCAAATTCGCCTTTATTGTTTACACGATCCACTGGGCCTCTGTTTCAGTGGATTGTTTCGACTGGATATATTTTTCCAACGTCCTCACAGAAGAACGAATACAGGCCCTCCAGGGCAAGCCAGCGCCTATAGCCTACGGGCGTGCTGACTCACCTAACAGTCGAAGAGCCCCTAGGCAATATACCACAAGCAGACCATTTATCCTTACGTTATTAGGGCCACACCATCTACTGCTATCACAGCTGATTAGGGCAACCGACAGACATGCCGTTGCCGTCTAATTACAGCAACGGCATGTTATGTTTTTTCAGCCCCCGCTAGCACTATTGAGTATCAACTCAAAGCACTGCTGGAAAATACACACATTTTATTAGGTATACGAAAATTGCTCGTAGTAGGAAGGGAAGTCGCAAGTGTCGTTATAGCGGCACTGGATAGCAGCTAAAGGAAACAATTAATGTTCCAACAACAAAGAACGGAATGAAAATTGAGAGTTCGTTGATATATTTCGATGCGTTCGTATGGTAGCGGTGCTACTTTGTGTATTGTGTGGATGTGTTTGTTATTGAGTTAGTAGTTACAAGATATCGTTTATATGATCGTTCGGAAACTCGAAATAACACCTACTATATATACGCTTTTACCTTAACTACTAGCCACTTTTCTAGGAACGTTTTTTTTTGCTTGATCTATCCCATTTGTTTGCTGGAAGCTTTTTTTTACTTTAACTTGCGAAAACGTTTCAGCAAGCAAAAGCAGTTTTCTCTGTATTCTGTGCACCTATTACATCTATTCCATATCTTAGCAATCAGTAACTCGAACACCTTTCGTGTAACAGCCAACGCTGAATTTTGTGTCCCCGATAGCTTTCGTCGCAGTTCAACCTGTTCGCTCGCGCCAATCGAGCAGTCGTCGGTTGGCAAACCATCTATTAAGGTGTCCTCGCCCGACGGCTAGTGACGCGGATCATGGTTAGTCCACTGCGAACGGTAGTAGGCCCTGGCACGGAATGAGCCTTTCACTGAGATAGGAATAGGAGACCTCATGAAGAGTCCAGGTTTTCTTGTTCCTATGATTCAGTATTTTTGGTGTGCGTCGAGCGGAAGAAGCACTGAAGCAATGAGAGTGTCAGTCCAGCATAAGGGATGGCGCAGAACTGCGAACCCAAGCAGAATCGAGTCATCTTCCCTATTAGACATTCTCGCGATGCACTATTATTTCACTCAGATTACGTTTCTCGCTTCCTAAATATGTTTTAATTTGTGTACTTGCATAACTTTATAGCATGATAAGCGTCAAAAAATGTACGTACGCATAAACGATGATCTCGAGAACGGTTTAGCGTCGTGTGTTCGGGCACTACAGGCGGTAGTTTTAAAACTGAAGAATGTTTGAGTGTGGACTGCTCATGACCAATTCAGTTCAATTTTTTCGATGACTTCCTTGGACTCTAAGGGCCGTTTAGATGCACAAATATGTTAACACCACCTTTTTCTTCTTGATTCATTTTAAAAATTCCTATCCTAACCCGTTACGTGAAAACCGTGTGCAGAGCTTTATTTTGGGCCTAAATAACAGCTCGCTAATGTAGATCATGCTGCCACACGCACCTATAATAAAAGGTGAGAACTTTTTAAATTGCCTGAAGGTCACTGGTCCGGTTAGGCCTTTCTGTGCCGCTCGTCGGACATCATCGCCGTTAGGTTTTCATGATGGACAGGAATCGAGTCCGTTCCTTTCGAAAGGCCTGTGCCCAGGATGAGCACATGATCATTGGTTAATCAAGGAGATTTTGCGATCCAAAGTTGCTGGAGCCTCTAGGCTAATCAGCCGATTCAAGCGTTGACTAAATCGACAAACTTAGTAATATGAATTAGCAAGCAACAGGAACTCGATTCACTTGGCCTCGAAATACTCTATTATTAATGATATAGGCGAGGTTAAAAAAAAACACACAACTTGTATAGAAGTTCACGTACGTAAGCAGGTTTGTTTAAGAGAATGGTCTATATTAAGGGTTGGTAAGGAGTAGACCAAGAAGTATGCAGCTCTGACCAAGAAAACTTTTGCAAAACAAATTACGAAAGTGAGGTAAAAAACGTATGGCTAGTATAGATGAAAATATATTTTAAACACAAAGTGAAGAACAAAGGTATTTTTTTACGCACGGTTCGCCAGCGACGTTGAGTTACGATCCACACAACGACAGGTGGCCGAGAGCTCAAAGCTTTAACTGGCCAATAACGCATCCCGCACCACCGAAATTGTTTCACGATAACGCTCTACGCAAAATAGTGTAGAATTTTACCTCGTTTTACCATGGCGTTAGTGGAATAGACTAATTCACTGGCTCGCGACTGTGGGCATACTGTGTCGCTGATTAGGTACATTGCAACGGGTAATGATCATGTAATTCCCAAGACGGGGCGGATAATAGAATAGAATTACTTGATTGATGGACCGTCAATTACTCCTTAATTTTGCAGGACGTTATCAGTTGAAAAGGTTGACCATAATGGTATTGTGTGGATGTAGATTGACGTATGCATAAACAGTGTGTCACCAGATGCATATGTCAGCTATTCAAAAGACCATTATGTTTACCTACGTGAAAGTTACTTTGAGTAGTTGAAATTCGGCCTTATTTCACTAAAGACAGTATCGTCAAGTGAGCTGCTTTTGGTCCCGAAAGCTTCGAGCCTCTACGGTTACCTGCGTACGGCTGCAAGGCCCACGATATAATTGATGTTCGCGTGAAAACTGCGCCTTCTTTTCGGTATTCACCGCTAACAACCCGGAAACTTAGCCATTACGTTTACTTCGTCACAAACAACTCTTGCAGATGCCGAGTTCGTCGAATCGAGGCCTGTGTCTAGCAACAGAAGCTCTACTTCTCTCCTTACGCCTCCCCTCAATAGCGTTAGCATTTTTTGTTTTTTGTTTAACCCTACTTTAATCTGTTTCGTACCCCGTGAGTTGCTTACAGATTCGGGGTAGGGATGATGGAAATTGCTTGCGCAACCATCACTTTCCGCGTCTGTGCTTGCAGTGCGTAGCGCAGAGAGCGATTTCCCCGCCCAACGTAAAATTCTTAATTTGGAAACAGTCTAAAACAATTAATATTAACTCAATGATGAAAAATGTGAGACAGAGGAACGAGAACGGTAAATATTATTAAACCGTTTAGAGTCTACCTAATGTTAGCATTATAAAGGTACCACAACAACGATTATGAGTTAGTTTGTATAAATTTTCGAACATTTATCATTTTACACTAAATTTCGGTCGTCTGATACAATATCAATGCAGCTGTGGACGTTAAACTCAAAGTATCTACTGTGAAGTAATCAAGCATCGTTGTAAAAGCCACTCGAAATTGCCTAGACGGTATCACGCGGCGTACTTGCGATGCGCAAAAACAAAGCTTGTTCGTAACAGCTGTGTGTAAACCTATTTGGGTGCTTAGATTGTCACCGGTAATAAACAACGGTACCTTTGATGTAGTATTGTTTCCCTTCGCCAGGCATGTACTGGCCTCAAAACCCTGATTAGTAGTCGTTTTTTTTGCTGCTGTGACGACCTTTTCTCTAAGTCGCTTTTCTCAGTATGTTTCCTGCTTGAGAATATAGTACCAACTGTTTTCGTCATTGTAGTGATCTTCGAATTTTATGGCAGGTATTTTAGCACAATCGACCATTGTTTGCAATAATTCCGATGGCTAGATGCATAGATATGCATTTGTGGCCAAGGCGTTCTTTACTAGGCCATTGTTTATCACTTAGGAATATAGGAACAGGAAGGAATATATCTGTCTGTAAACGATATCATCAGAATCTGTTGTCCAGCGTTGCGCTGTGCGAGTGCGTCAATTCTGGATTGTTTCAGTGAAGGAGCGGAAGCGACAACATCCCCGAAGGACCGCTACGAGCATATTACGGTCGGTCATTCCTCTGGCGTATTAGTAAAAGTAGTAGCAAATATATAACTCGTATAATTAACACGAATAATTACGTATAACAAGCTTAATAATAATAATAACAATTTATAGTATGTAATATAATATCATTACTAATAACTTGATAATAATTATTGTTATCATATATTAAGCGAATAATTCGTTTTTTGACCAATGTTCCCAGCCGCGGGTACAGTTATTTACTACAATACAAAGTACAAACAACCTCAATCGCATCAAATGCAGGTGGCAATCAGTAACAATAAACAGTATTTTTGGATCTATCTGCACATACCTGTCAGCGCCTAGCGGCATAGGTTAGATCACGATTTTTGAATGAAGGATAAGCTGATGATCGGAAACGACCCCCTTCCAATGAGTGTATGTATCGCGGGAGACCCTTATATCACTGTTTCTATTCAGTGCAGTGTCAAGGATTCGCTTCGGATCTCAGAGCTTTGTGGGTACTCCGTGCACGGATTTTATAAAATTGTGGATAGGATTAGGCCCTAACAGATCGCAACTTAGTTCAAAGCTAGATAGAATCCACACAACCGTCATCAGGCACAACCACTGTTAATGTCTGATAATACATAAATAGTTGTCCTTATAGGGTATGGCATGCCCGGCGTGCCGCGGCACATAGTATGGAAACGCTATATAATTTATAGGATTTGGGGGGGGGGGGGGGGGATGCAGTTGACTCGAATTTAGTGAAGCATATTGCACTAGTGCTATTCACTTGGGGGAATAGAGACACCCAATTAATGACTCGTTACGACAGATCGGTGTCGCGAGCGGCTTAGAGGTACTACATATTCACATTCAGCAGTAGCGCACTAACAGGACGCCACTTGAGTCGTGTAAATTAAACGCAGGTTACTACTCTAAATTTGGAACTCTGACTTAAAACTAGTACTGGAATTCCACTTCCTTTAAAGTATTTTGCGACTCAGAATAGTGATATATGTATGCATGCACGAAGTTCGCCGATTAGTGGAAATTGGCTCTGTATGCCTCAATGCACGTGAAAGACCTTTTTCCATCCGGTGGCTCATTTGGACTTGACTGTGTGCCAAAAATGCTGAAATATGAAAACACACTTAGAAAAAATTTAAATATCTGCCCTATGTTTTGGCGTGACATTTTACAAAACTGTATCAAACCGATAGAAGGTCTAATCATTTATGTAAATAGCATTGCACGACTGTTGTTATCGTGTTAATCTCTCATCCGCAGGTAAACAAATCGAAGTCTTCTTTTGGATTCCGCCCTCACGAGGGTTGCCTCGGTCGCTTGTTACTCTGACTCAGACTGATTGATTTACGAATATGGCTTAAGGATTGCTTCAGGCATGAAGCATTCGCCATTGCGATAACTGTGCCCGTATCGAAACTAGATCAAAAAGCGTGAAAGCTTAGCAACGCAGTCCTAACGTTGCAATAGAGGCACATTATCCTATTTCTACCTTAAAGTCAAGGCCTAGTGTACTTCTGCTACTGGATTATGCATATTCACTACTTAGGACTAGAACTAGCTAATTTCCAATAGGAAACTAATGCGTATTAGTATGATATAAAACTGACCGTCGAACATTGTTCGGCAGGAGCCTAGCCATTTACTACCTAAGACGATTTAAACAAAAAGACAAAGTTCCTCCTATAGAAGATTAGAAAGATATTTTTCCAAGGGTAACAACCGCTCGTTACGTGCGAATCCATACTGGAGTCAAAAACTGAGAATATGTTAAAGTTTCATCTCTGTGAACATTTGCTTAATCCAATATTAGGATTTCGAAAATGGCGAACACATCGAAGACGGCGAACAGTCGCAAAAAGGACAACAAAAACAAAGATGTTGACGCTTCGTTCAAAGTTAGCGTACGATGAAGGGGTTCAGCAGCGACATGCGTGAGTAAAAACATCTGTGCATAACGATATTCGGATATCATTCATGGGTAACGCATATGTTTTCTCGAGCATACAATTAACTCCTATCTCTCTTTTTCCAGCACTGGGGGGTGCTCACTTCCGCGCTTATGTTCCATTTCAACTTCCGCGTAAGTAGAACTCAAGCCAGTGGGCGACTGTTCACCTACAGCTGCGTTATTCTCATGCATTTCATAGCATGCTTTCATTTCGTACAGTATTTCTCGTATATATGCACCCTTTTTGCTATTTGTCTCACATAGATTGCCAGTGACAGACGGCCACGTCATACGCCTTATACGTAATCGCGTTACTGAGTTAGGTCTAATACGCCAGCCCTCTGGAGGAAGACTTCGAAAGCTCCCCAGGATCGCACACTGGTTTAAACTGATGACGATGCCGACCGATTCTGATCACTATCTGCGCCTTGTAATAATACTACAATATCTCTGTGAATCTTTTCTATCACTGAAATACAACAAGGAAAATGATGCCATAACACACGATCAACAAAATCGTCATTGGAAAAGATTGCAGGAGTGTATACAGTTCGAACGGGTCAATGAATGGAAGGAATTAATTAGTAATAAGATGCGTTGCGTCATAGAACAATTACAGCCACTTTCAGAATAGCGAAATAAATACACGGTTACTTTACTAAGTGTCACATACTTTAACTATGTTTACCTATAATAATAGTAAAGCCTGAAGGGATGGCCAGTAATAGTTGTCCTACATTTCCTGAAAATTGTCAGAGTAGCTTAACTCTATGTGGCCCCGATGTTTCCTGTACAACTAAACGATCGATGTGATATTCAACTGATAAAATCACGACATCTTGTCATAATTAGTCGTGCCGACACTTTTCAAGTCAATCCTGTTCCAAGGGTTAGTTTCGTTGGCTAGGTCCCAGTTGTTTCCCTTCCCTGTACTCTTCTGCCAAAATACTTCGTCTACTTTTTTTTTCCCGTACGTATTATACAAATTTTTATCGAGAAATACAAAGAGAGAATTGTGGACAGACATCAACTGCGGAGAACAGAAATGTGTATAATAAGTAAAGGGAAAAAAAAACTTTAAAAAAAAAAAAGTACTTTAAATAATTACAACGAACCGTGAACAAATCGCTTGTGGAAACATCCATCGGCAAAGTCATGTTTAAATAGATGAATTCAAGTTCCGCCAATGGCTACACAGTACAGAGAGTTTTCATTCCTTAAAGAAGATTGCACTTAAAGAATTTAAGCTAGACTAACACACTTAGTTACAAAACTATTTATATTCATACTGACACAGAATCTATTGCGCAAATTGAAGCTTATATATAGGGGCCAATTAATCGATAGGTCACGTTCTGCATAGAATAATCCCATAAATTTGGAAAAATCACTCGCTAACGATGCAAAGTAATTGAGCCGGTCTTTTTTTTTACATTAGTTTGTTCAACTACGCTGAGTGTTGATTAAAAAACATTATACCAGTTATTGATATGAGTCTAGCACGATGGCACAACTCTGGCTGTTATAAGTTTTATGCTATTTTTCCAAAAACCTGTGTAAAAAGAGCTATGAAAACCGATATAACATAGACAGGAAGACCTGTTAGTTATCAACACCGGGTATGCTTGTTCGCTCTGCGTAGTTGTTTCTCCACGCCTCGTGTAACCCGGAAAAAATTGTATCGGCAAAATGGGTGCATGCTAAATCAACGGGGCATTTGTTCATGTGACTCGTGCAAGCCACCTCAACAACAATTCGATTTGATCAACAGTTAAAGTAACGGTGGCCTACTCTAACATGTCTTTGTCGGTCGGACTTTCTCCTCATGTAGAAACATACTGCAAGACGACCAACCCTATAGCATAAATAATGAAACGAACGTCTCGAAAGAAATTATGTGCAGTGATGCATTGCCCCGTTTTCACCCAAAAACTTTAAACTTGTTGTCTATTCAAAGGTCAGACAGGCTGATTTGTGAGTAATTGTTGCTACCTGCCCGATTGACTCTTAACTCTATAGTATAATCCAGATGATTTCAACCTACCTAAAATTCTACTCCGTCGACCTCGACGAAGGGTCTAGTACTCGTATATTGAACTAGACAAGAAGAAAGAGACAATGCATGAGTTGTGCGTGTATCCTTTAATAATAGACGTAGGGAACTTGGTAAGCTAGCAAGATTTTTGTTAAGCGACGTGTTACTCATGCAAGTAATAAATGCATAACTAGTCTTTTTTTTTAATGACTTTTTGGTTATCGCGAGCCATACAGGTACGAGACGCCCTTTTATGTTGTTAGCGGCATTACTTTTCGGCAAATAGTCTAGCTGAAAGGTCCTATAGGTCAGAGATTGCTAGTGAAGGACGTGTGAGCAATATAGCTTAAATATATTAATTATGGCGCAATCCAGCAACGGTAATAACGCTATGATAGGAAGTCAGCGTCAGCTTGGATATATATACTTGTGCTATGGTGCTTGCGAAAGGTATTGTATTATGACCAGACTTAGATTGACGTTTGCCCTACCAGTCCAAAAGTCGTAATTAGAGCGTTTCGATTTTTGGAGGGTTTTATATCTCGGCGTCTATTCGATAGCTCATTGAAACGAGATGTTAACAGAAACCTTGGAAAACGAAATCAGAAAACATTAAGTGAGAACATCAACAAAGCATTTTTTGGTGATCTTAAACGGGTCTAAATTTACTGTGCTGAATGATGCACTCTATCGACACGTAACGTTTTTGCGTGAAGCTTTGCTGTTTCTGCTTTGCGTTTCGAGTCGTCGCATTTTCAAGGAATGTAACGTAGGCAAACGAACAAACTGGCCAGTCAGCTTAGCACGTGTGTCCTACATCATCCCCTGAGTTGTGCGTTGGATGTTGAGAGCCAATGGGGCTCTTCATTACCTCGGACCTGACCGGTCCGCGGGCCCATACGCCACGATGTACCCGTGTCGGCGAACGAAAATTAAAAAGAGAGTGACTGGGAGTGGACGAAGACGAAGGGACCGCAAGAACCGGTTGCTTTTTAGAAAAAAGCCACCACGAGAGTTTGCGGGGCGAATAGCCCTCTCAAAATACCATCAAGCCCACACGAATTACACTTCTAGTCACCGTTAGTACCACCATCACGAAAACTGCCGCAGCTGACACGGTCCTGCCGAGAACCAATGAGGCTTTCTGCGCATCAACCACTACTGCTCTCATCAAATGCCTGTTTTCCTGCCGACAAGCCGGCTGCCTCAACGACCTAATGAAAAAGCATTTCTGTTTCCACTACTCACAGACATACAGTAATAATAATAATACCAAGAGACATGTATGTTCTTAAATGCTGGTGAGTATTCATGTAAATAAGCGCAGAAATGAGCTTAATATCTTTCTAGGACATACGCGTTCGCTTGGAAAATTTCTCAGCAGGAAGAGTTCTACACATGCGGCCTATAGATGTGTGTATGTACGTATACATCAACTACAAAAAAGGTAAGCATGTATTGGATGTTTACCCCACAACCTATATAGATAATTTACATGGCAATCATATTAGCGGTTTTTATTAGATACAAATTGTTCTCTTAGTGTGCGAAAACGATTATGATACGTTAACGAGCGTTTGGTGAGTCGCAGCATTTTATTGTAGACCTATACCTAGTCTCATAATACGTTAGTGGCTATAGTATGCTTTTGGATTTATTCCAGAGTAGCCGCTGTGCCACACTCCTGCTTGTACGCCTGTGACAGACAGGGCCAGTTAAGTTTGAAGATATCTTGAGATAACAAAGGCTCAGTGACTCTTTGTTGTTCAATTTTATACATACGTTTATTGGGTTGTCCAAAAGATACTGGCCCTTCTTCCAACCACATGACTTTCACAGGAAGTCACATATCTTAGTTAATGAGGGTCGCATCCGTTCGGCCCTCCGTTGGACCGCCTTCACACATATGTATACTTACTGTCGTTTACATTCTGAAGTATAAAAAATGAAATTTTTTTATCAATGTCAGCTGCTTCTCCCGTTGTTCGATCATATTGTCAGCGGTACTTCATAACGTGTTGCGATGATGAATCATTAATTCCATTCCATTACCATCCACAGGGCGAGTACGCGTTTTTGACTGCGTATTTGTAACAGCAAAACGTTTCTCAGTTTTTTACCATCAAAGAGCGAACAGATAAATCTCGTTACTTGTCCTCACGAAGTATACGAAGTCCCATTTCGATCTTCCTTGCTGCTGCATGGAACATGGTTAAGATATTATATGAGGGTTTGTCTGTCGTCTGTTCATTTTCACGTATTTGAATATCCGCGGACTTGCACAGACGCGTGAATTTGCTTTTGAGTAAGTGAGAGTATGCTAGTACATAAATAAATGAATATTTTCCATTGTGGTTGTCCCGCCGTGGAATTCGTCTGTAATGGATGCGTTCTTCACGCCGCCGATGCTTCAAGAGAGGTGCTACGCTCTTATCGGTGTCAATGCAGAAACTGCACATGCGCTACAATGGAGAAAGTTGTTGCTGCAATGAGTGCTTACAGTGCTAAAGCTTTCCGGCTCTGATAGTCCCACCTGGCTGATGCCGATGCTGCTTCCAGCAATCCTGCTACTATTGTCGCGGTAGACCTGATGTTTACGTTTCGTGCACTATCAACCTTGTTCAAACTATGCGTCACATCGCTATTGGATCGTTGTCAACGACGACTGCTACTGCAGTCTTCGTAGCAGAACGCACGTCCTTGTTAATCGTCTACCATCAGAGGGCATATGGCCTGAAGGACGTCTCTATTGTGTCGGGACAGTCCCTTCGTTTTTTCAAAACAGACGGATCGTTGCAAGAAGTAAAAGCAAACACTGCTCAACAGAACTGAGAGACTAGATCTCTGTAAGGTTGGAAAGTGCGAAAGAAGGTAAATAGGTAGGAAATAATTCGATGGGTCTCGAATGGTTGAGTGGCCGAGAAGGGTTCGAAGAGAAGCAGTAGCTCCAACTGCGCTACCAATGAAAAAGCGAGTGCAGCAACAGCTGCAATGGCGCCGTTAGCACTTGAGCCTTCGAAAAGCATAGCCACCATCTTTTTCCGCTTTCTCTGCAGATACTGCAGCAGTCAACGTTGTTTTGCCTTCTTTTCTGCAGGTAAATCGGTCGCAGGCCAGGACGCCTGCTATTCGCCTCCCGGCAGGGAACACAGCAGTAGAGTGGAAAAGCCGTCTTTTTGCTGACTGAAAACGGGTTTGTTTGCCCACCTTCGGTGAGGCAAGAACCGGCTAATCTTCCAGTGGGTGAGAAGTTAACCCGTAGCAGGCGAGAGGGCACGCGAGGGTGAACCGGGACAGTCGCGGTAAAAGTTAACCCGGAGTGTCCCTTAAATTTTAGCTAATATCAAGCAACGTTGCGCTGCTCACATAAATATTTGTTCATTAAATATTAGAGTACTGCAAGCCCTTAGGGTTCCGCCTTTCTTATAGAAAGCAGGAGAGGTGCAGAGTAAGCAGAAGAGAACGACAAAATGACAGGGACTGCGTAAAAACGGGTTCAGTGACGTGATGGGCTGCGACTGTTCGAATAGGTGAAAACGGCCAAGAACTACATAACAACCTTAAGGCCAGGCTGTGAATCATTCAGGTAGTCAGAGATACTATACAAATGCTTCAGTTATAGAGACAGTAAGCGTAGTACTGATTACGAATATGTTTGAATAGGACTATATACATTTGTACCTGCTTTTAAATGTAAACGCAAATTTTCTTTTTAATTTAAAAGAGAATAGAACGTAGGCTAGATGTAGATTAAGTTGTTGTTAAATGTTACGATGGATGTTTGCCTGAACATCGTCGAAACGTACATAAATCTTGGCACAATCAAAAATATCTATAGTTAGTAGTATACGATAATAATGGGGATATCTAAATTAGGTTTTGTGTTAGGGGGGTTGCTCCTTGAGATAATTTGAGTCCAACATAAAAGCACTACGAAATACTCTCGATCAATAACAGTTTCATTTTTTAGTAAAAAGTTTCTCATCAAAATGTAAAAAGCTTTTCCTATCAGTTAATGCCATCTGAACAATATATGATCTTAATGATGCTACATAGTTTGTACAGTAAAACTCGAGTAACATCATAACATACGTGTTAACAACGTAAGATCTTTATTGCATAGCATTTCATAAAAATAACCTCTACTGAATGAGTGGCGTTAGTCCCGGATGTATGATTTCGGTTATCAATTGCGGACGTTGCTACGAATCAGCAAGAGCAACAAAAGATATTTGGCAATGATCTCCGAAATGCGAGTGGTCAACAAATGTGGGAAATAACTTGATAACTTTGCAAGTCTGCAAACTTAAAACGAACTAACTTGCGTTTGCTTTTGAACAAGACTCTGTACTTAAAACATTCGAATTCGGGACTAGTATAAGCTTAGAGGTTGTCAACTTACTCTTCTTCTAAAAATCTCAACTAAGGTTCAACACTTTACGAGTTGTCTATGCTTTACATATACGTATTGATAACAGAGAACAAGTAAAAGCGGCAACATTGAGAAAACTATGATTTGGATTTTCTGACAAAAATATAGTATTGCAACAATAACTAGTGAACTATTTTTATTTTAACAGTATGGTGTCAAGTTAGTTCGAGGGGTATTTACAATGTATTGAAGAATCAACGTCACCGAATTCGGCTGCTAGAACGATACTGTTCCGGTATTAACAGATGAGTCAGACATGTTTTTTTTTTAATTTATAAGGAAGCTTGCAAGCCTTTCGAACATTACCTTTTAAAATCCTTGCAATAAAATTGTGATCGACAACGCCTTAGGGATCAGCTTCTAATGTAGTTGGATCTCCCCGTTAAATCCGAGATAGTCCGTCTACGTTCTAGTTTGCGCAATAGGTACGTGTACGGCGCGTTCCAGGCCTGAACATGAACGGACTGGGGCAAATCAGGGCAGGCCAAAGTGAAGGGCAAGGAATAGCGAAAGAATGATGCTGGCACGCAGCCCAGTTGCGGCTGTGGCATTGTGGCCCCCCAATTCCTGCGGATCTGAATCGAGCTTTTTCTATTAGTCCGACTGTCCACACGCTAGATACGGCAGAAGAAGCTGCAATCAACGCTGGTTTCTTTATGATCCTGTGACGAACCTAATTTCAAAGTATAATTTTTTTTGAGAAGGGTCTGGCCATTGCTTTCGGCCTTGATACGCCGGCTAGCCATCAGTGGCAACTTTCTATGGCTTTAGTTAATGTTGATTATGCATTCGCTTGGTACTATTAGAACCTACAAAGAGAATTACCGACTCCAAACAAACATTTCCGCGGCTTACCAGTGTCGGTAACGTGATGACTGGCGTAAAGTTTCGACGCTGACCCTGGTAGTGTTAGGCTCGGTAGCGGGGTATCGAGCCAGGTCAGTTATTCAAATGCCATTACAATTAAAGAGCGAATAATAAAAAAAACCCACATGGCCGCTAAAAAAAAGAGAAAAGAAAAAAAGCTACTGCTTGGAGAGTTCCGCTTTCAAATCTCGGCTATTGATTCAATGTTGACTTCACTTAAGGATCTTAATAATAAAAAGAAGTCACAGTACTGGTCGTAACAACGGGAGAAGAGAGCAGAAAAAGGCAACACAAAAGGTTTTATGTATTTCCATACAAGGTTAATGACGAAGCAGCGCCGAGCTGTTGACCAGGGAAGTTTTGTCTTGAAGAAAGATGTTCAAGTGGTGAAAAAAGCTATTTGTTTACACACATCTACAATTAAATGATGGCTAATCGCGTACGTTTAATTTGTCCGACTTCAAGCTATGGCTGTGAAGTGGCACTTGAAGTGAAGGATAGAGCAAAAAGGAAGGAGCTAGCGTTTCTTTTGCTTCTGAAAAGGTGCAATGATAACGTAAACTACCGATGAGGTCTGACGTGTGGACAAATCCTTGACAGTTATCAAACGCACTGTTTAAATGCGAAGTATTCTCTCTTTAAAAACATATATTTCAAACTTCGAAAACGGTGACGACTCAAACTACTTGAAACAACTTGTATGACGCTGACAGTGTGGAAATCCACCCTCTTCATTGGGAAAAGCCTGAATCGTTTTATTTAAATTAGATGAAACCAATTGGATCTATTTGTACGTCGCGGGGTACATTGCGCTTTCCTGCTGTTAGCCAGGTATCTGAAGCAACACTCAAAGGCAATGCCAAACCCCAACTCATTTCATCCCCCATTTGAAATCTAAATGTATGCACCCAGTTAGTCAGTTGTAATCAATTATAACGGCAGTATGTGTTGTCATTCGAAGAACTGACCTGTTTTTCCGACAAGTCGACGACATCCGCCTTTGCTAACAACAAATCATGATACAGGCGACTATGGATTGTCAGTGTGGGTAGCTACAATTTCGCGTTCTCAGTAGATACGCAGGTAAGGGAGTAAGTCTATACCCGTGGCCATCGGCCGATTCTTTGTGGGGACTCTGTCGGTAATTTTTGGGTATCCCAGCCTCTTCTATCCACCAAATTTTTCACATCAAGAAAACGTTTTTTTCAAACGTCGTACAGGTTTTTGCCCAAATGCTCTATTCCATCTACCATCTAGATTTGCTGCGTCAAACTAAGATCTATTTTTGTGCCTCCAGTATCTACCTATTGAGAGAAGCACTCGATTTTCCTTGACGACTAAATGTTAAAAAACGTTTAGACCAAAAATGTTTAGTTGGTAATAAGTTTGCTAAATAATTAGAGCTTGCTTAAATATTAGAGGAAAGCACACCCATATTAATAAACACTGCGTCATACGATAACTGTTTCTAGGTAAAGTGTTTATGTTTCGTTGAAAACATCTGATAAACCGGACCGGAAAAAATGGACTACTATCCCGGCGGTCTAAAAAGGTCAACCTTTACGGGCATAATGTCGTAGTAAATGAGATGCGCAGATAATGTTATTAATATTGTAAGTGTAGCTTACTTCCTCTTCTGTCGTACAATATTTATTATCAAGATAGCTTATCTAGCTTATTAGATGTTCCCCTTTAATGCAGAGCAGACCTAGACGCATTTGTTATAGTTAGCAATCTATTATTAATCGATACTGTTAGATATGATTAAGTTTTGGTAGCTTACATACAGTTTTCCTTTGTGGCGGCAGCGAGTCCTTCGAAACGACTGTGCGTCCTTTATCCTTGTGTGTCCTCATATCCTTCTCCTATTGAAGCAACAGGACAGTAGAATCAGTCATGTATTAGCCTTAAAATCATGAAGATGCAGGAATACGAATACATGCTCGCTAATGAAAATAAAATCAATAAATCGGGCCATTGGATTGTGGATTCGATAATTTGTTATACCCCGAGTCTATCGAGCTATTGTTGAAGATAGCTATTTGTGCTTATTAAAAAATTACCTTTTGCATTGGGAAAAATGGTTTAATAGAATAGTAACGCAAACAAATCGACGATAGGGTAAATACGCCAGATATATACTGATGGCAAAGTACATATTTACATGTTTATAACCTACATGCTTTTCTAATATGATGCTACGCCGCGCACCATAAAGTCCAGGGCTGATTATTTGTTAAGGCAAACTACCGCAGGTAAAGTTATTACAATTGACTTTCTTGAAAGGCACTAAACTTACTTTGTACAATGAAACGATTTTACGCGTCCTTTGAATTCTGAGAATTAGTGACGCATTTGTGTAATAGGTTATGTCGAACTCAAACAATATGCCGGTGTGTCCTATTTGACATTTAAAGTCGTCTACTGATCGAAAACCTTTGGAGCCGTAGGATTAAGAGGTTTATTTCCTACAGTAAAAAGGCAAAATCATATTAGCTAGGGAAAAGCTTTATTGGAAGGCTTTATATTGTGGCCTAGGGAAGTATGTTGGCACCTCACGGTTATACAACACATACGCAACGTGGCATTATCTTATAGCTGATTTTAGCCTGCAATCGATAATATAAGTATGGCGAAAACAGCAAAACGTATTTCTGACTTCAAGCAATGGACTGCAGTAATGGTTGTTAAGAGCACGTAACGTAATTGTAGGATAAAAATTGATTACTGAAATACTACAGTAAAACGTTATTCTACCAGGGGCACAATCTGCTTGTTAAAGTCACGCAACTATACGAATGCTAATTTATTTTTTTCCGTAAAATTCATTTCTTGTCATTAATACATATTTAAATAGAAACATTAAAGAACCTGAATAAAGCTTATAGAAATGGTGGAATCTGTAGGACGTTTATTACTCAGCTTTCCCAAAATATTCTGTGTTTTCCATTCTAAGGTACTATTTACAGAGACGAAGCATAAGAATTAAGTTTCGTTAACTTTTAATTAGGTTTAATTTCGTTTAACGTTTCGCACAACTTGTAGCTAGATAACATTGCGTCGCAGCGATTGCCTAGATAGGTGTAGCAATTTTTTACATCGCACTATCATATCCATAAAGCACATTAGGCGGTATGTGACTATGCTATGAGGAAACCTAGAGAGTAGCCAGGGCGAACAATTTCTATGGGTACCCTTCGTCATTTGGGATTATTCTAGAAAGTCTCTTCAAGCGATTTGAGAGAAAGAGCCCTAGCTGTATAAAGCACTCATTGCTTTGCCTGCAAGTAAATACTATTCTCTAAGAAGAATCTCTATGATGTGCTTGTTTGTATCGAGCTCGCTACGGCTGCAATGAGAGCAATTTTTGCTAGACTGCAGATTTCGTATAGATAAAACTCGGTTATATCTTTAGGTACACCCTATAAGGAGGTCTTGGTTCGTAATAGCCGCGATGGGTGCACTCACCGCAACATGCAACAAAATACCGATAGCGTCCAACTTCGACCGAATTTCCTCTGTAAACATTCTGGCCCATGCTTAAGTAAGTCTTTACAAAACCCAAAGCATGTTTGCCTTTCCTGTAATTCATTGAACAGAAAATATGCACTGTACTCTAAGAACAAAGAACACCTTTCAGTAATCTACTAAGGTTAAGTAGAGATCTTAAGGAGAAGCTTGTAGGGGAAATGTCATGAAATCTCTTACGGGCATTTTTTTTTCTTACTATTTGTATAACAATTGAGTGCTTTAGATTGTTCGATTGACACATGTGTGCTTACGAGTTTAACGGATGTATTTACTTCAATTTATCCAGCGTCAGCCAGTTGCGGCAGTTTCCTATTGTAGACCTACCTTTCCTACAGCGACGGCAGTAACAATGACAATACTGAACAGCAAACAATAGTAAAGAACTGAATAGTTGAACTTAGACGACGGAAACTACGTTAACGTATACTGACTCCATGTATGAATCTGTGCTGCGCAAAATTTTCTGCCCGCACCCTGTATCGATGTCGAAAAGACGCAACCCCTTCAAACCGTCAACTCGACCGGTTTACGACCTGTCGTAGATGGGCATCGATTGTGATGTCCCCGAATCGTACTCTTGAAAAGTTTACTTTCTCAAAAATTGATTGTTCAACTTGTTCGTTAGATAAAACTCGGGTTACGTTCACCTTGTGTCTAGCTTGAACGACAACTCGCTGTAATGCCACGACAGACTGATAGCGTACAAGATAGGCTTGGCTATTTGAACAACATAAACCAGCGTTCAAACAGAAGTTTGGTTCAAACAGAGGTTTCGTTGACAAAAGACACATGTATTATGATACATTACGTTGAAGAAATGTGTCCCGCCAACCTCTAATACTTCAATTGTCCTTATTGAAGGCCGACAGACTAAGCCAACGTATTTACAAATACGTAACATTTTTACCGAAAACAGCTTTACGTACAAAGGCATGTGTTAAACTGATAGTTAGTTTTGTCAGCTTGCCGTGTTTTAAGTCACTGTTACTTTTGACTGTGTAGCTAAGAGAACCGTTGCGCTGCCGCAAGGCTTGAGCTTCACCACTGAGTAGTTTTGAAGGCCCCAGATGACTTATACTGAGATGGAACTTTGAACAGTAATCAAGGTCTATTTGCTATCTGGCAAAAAGCTATTTGTCTACCTTTCCGATACGGCGTCAGACATCGAATTGTAGTGCTGACATGATCTTCAGATTAAATATATTCATCTGGGTAGCAAAAAAGTATAATGCAATACAAATAAACCAAACGATCTGACAAAAGACCCAGATCGTAATGCAGACACATCACAAAAAATTTGCACCGTAACTTATAACAGAGAATATTTGCAGTGCAGATTATAAAAGTTTTGTGTTAAATATGGCAACTTCTTATCTTACTAATTTTATATTTCAATTAGTAAACTATTTGTTATTCGTTTATTTATATTCTGTCTTTATATAATTATTTTTGAATTACGAAAGTTCACTCGTTAGTCGTTTCTAAGGAAGTTAAACAAACTTGAATCGGCGTGGTGTTACCTATAATAGAATATATTGTGATTATTAACATGAAATGAAGATTAGTTATCTTCAAAATTATTACTGCGGGAGTTTCCTGTCCATCTTTATCTAGCAAAAGCCAACGCGCTATTACATCTATAAGTTGAGTTGCCGTTAGGATTAGTCCAATGACGTCTTAGCTAAATTTGTTATGATGTCGTATGCGTTACTATTGTCGTCGTTGTTATCGAAACCAACTATTTCCTGGCACGTAAAATTCGTTTTTATTTTGCAATAATAGCCTAAACTAAAGTTCTAAACCAGTTCACCGTACAGCTCTATATTGTATAAAAACATTTTCTGTAAGTGGTTTCATGTACATTACTCCGTTAACATTGCTTCTTTGTCCGCTCCATTTATACCCAGGATCCAGCGAATTGCTTATTTGCCGAAGCGAACGACACGGAAATTGTCAAAGGGCCCCCTAAACAAGCGCTGCTTATAGTTTAAGTACCCCCCCCCTGCCGCGCGCAATGTTGGTCGGCATACTGGCCAGTTGCCGCTCAAACAGAACACGTACTCTTTGAGGTAAATGTGTGCTATGTTAATATATCTATTTTCAGGTATAGCGAATCGCTCCCGGTGTGACGAATCAATAACAAAGGAATCAAATTTACTAGAAGTTGAGTCTGTCGCTAACGTTCGCACAGCTGTTAAAACATAGGTCGCAACCCTTCTGTAGCATATTACAATGATAGATAACCCGAATTTAGGAATTACAGTAAATAGAAGAATAGGAACAAAAAAGCTAATAGCTTTCTTGCTTTGCTGGGTTGTATATTCGTATATAATGGGCCGGAACCAGCGGCCCGTTCGATTCAACATCCGGGCACCGTCACTTACCTGATGCCGCACAGAATTAAGTTATAGTTACAAATACTGAGAATGAACTAAATATGTATTACTAGTAATGTAATTTAGAATAGAAGCAATCTTTAAATATACTCGATGCGTTTGAGTGAGACATTTCGTAAATAATACATTTGTGCCTTAGGTTTTACTCTACGGAAACATGGATCACGAGGGACCTGTCAAAGAACAATAAAAGAAGTTATTAGGTAATCGTGTATTATAAATATTGTTAAGCCTAATTTACAATGCCATTTCTTAAACGCAGTCACTTATCGTTTGAATGCTATTGAGAAAACGATACTTGACCTCGTAAGATTCAAGGACGTATTGCTCTATCTTCTATATATATATATATATATATATATATATATATATATATATACACTAAAATCTTCGCTTCTTTTTTCTTATCACATTTTGTCGTGAAGTGTCATGCAATCAACCGGATCTGCTTGTTCACCTTAGTTAAACTTGAATACACTTAGCCGCTTGAAATACATATCTACAAATAAATTTGACATCCTTTATTGTGGTACACAACAGATAATAATAATAATAGTATTCACTCATTCATATGGAGAAAGAGAATTAAGGCCAACAACTTCGAACTTGTCGAAGCCACTGGCCACCAACAGCAGTTATGCGACACGCTGATTCTGTGCGGCGTAACTTCTGGTTCTAAGCGGATCAGAGCAACTGTTCGGCCAATTGCTTCTTGCGGAGAAGTCGTTACATAGCAGCTATGCAACTAACGGAGAAGTTTAAAATTTACCAAGTTGACTAACGTCTACTTTCACAAGTTAAGTGTAGCCGGGCAAATTTGAATAGCGAACAAAAAAACCCATACCGCTAAGTTTTCAAAGGAGAAGGGGAATGGAAACTCGAAAAGGTAAATGTCCATGTTGGATAGCAGTATACGATTGTTGGTTAGGCATTTGTTAGTTACGTAACTATGTGAAAAGTCATAACTTCCGGACAAAAGTTTCATTTGTGTACACTTATTTCTAATCTGTCTGAAATCATTGCACTGGAACTCAATGACTGCGTCCATTTGGATTAAGGGAATTGGTTACGTCTAACTAGACCTAGACTTAAAATGCAATTCCGTCTCATTGAACGCAACTTGAATTCGATTTAAAAAACAAATAACCCTATTATTTCAAATCGGTACATACATTTTCCAGACCTACAGGAAATAAACTATAGGAGTTTACGCATCTAGTATTACATAATGACCTAGTGCACTCATTGCCATTGCCTTTATACGTAAATGAACAAAGCACCATAGCACCACCTATTGCACTCACCTAGGTGAGCTATAGGCATTTGCGTTTGGGGTCGAATATTATGAAGAAGATGCGTTTTGCTTACTGGCAATGAATCTGAATTTTTATTTTTCGTCGCAGCTTTGCGATACGGTCCGCGGCTGTCTGAGGCACTGTCTAGGAATACTTTAGAATCAATGACCGCTCACTTGAGATGTAAGACTCTCGGCGAAGTCGTTTTGTGTACAACTTCCATCATTGACTCGTAAAGAGAGAGTTATCTAATGACGCTATACGGCGATTCTGTGTGCTATAATATGGCATGCATTTTGCTCTAAGATGTATGCCTTTAAGATGCTGATAAATTCGTGCAGGTAGTTATATATGTATATATATATAACTACCTGTATATACCGGCGGCTGATATGGTGTGAGAAAGAGCCGGCAAACAGTTAATGCTCATTTGTGATGCTCATTGGTGCAAGATGTAAGCGAAACGTTAACACCTGTCCTATAAGCTCAACGCTCGGCGTGTATCATCTGGTGAATTCTACTACAGCGGCCGTCGAAATCTAGTAAACTTATTTAAAAATTTCCGTAGCACAACGATAAGTTAGCACTGGCGCGGTTTCCTCAGAAACGAGAAATGAATCAAACAGAGGCCCATACTAAATGTCTCCTGTCTTCTATATAACACTTCCGCCTTCGCATTCGCAGGCCACTGGGGGGTCTTCAGGAGGCAAAAGGAAGATTTGTTGGACATGTTAAGTAGGTTTTACGAAATGAATGGCTATCATGCACTGCACGAAGCCGTGCATAATGCTTGAACTCAAAGTTAACTTGGCTGGAAAGTCTGAGTTCTTGAATTAAAATAATTTTGTAGAAGTGACTCTCCAAGAAACACAGTTTTCAGTAGTCGTTGGGTTCAATGGCAGGCCATAGAGTAGGCAGGCACATTTATTTATTTAACTGTCATGTTGGCCATAAAATTTGTTCCAATTGAGATAATCGATTGAGAGCATTTCCAGGACTATGTATAAATTAGATTTTTTTCTGCCTGGACCTTCACGACCATCCCTGTAATAATAGGCACATCTGGATATAGGTCCGCAGCAACACTTTGCGATTCGTCTCTCATTGTGAAAGGCTCAAATTTGAATTTTAAGCTTTCAAAAAATCTAAGTAATTGCTGAACGTGCATATATTTAGACCCACTTTTTATAGGTTATAAATTAAGCGCGGTACGCATTCTTAATTACAGAATAAGAGACATTTTCAGTGTAAAAGAACTGCACGTGCTGACTCACTTACGTACGGACGCCGTCACCCCTTTTTAATTGAAATACACTTGTTAAAGGTGAAATGTAGGTTCCATAAACCTAGGAGTTCGAGTGCACTCTGATCTATAATTGCCCGCACCAACCAGGAGTACCAATCTGGATTTTCTGGCGCGTTTTTAAAATCCTTATCGTTTTGTCACAAAAAGGCTACTGACGCTTCCCCGAAAGAAAACTCAAAATGTAGTTTTTTTAATTATTGCGAACATTTCAAATGTTTGGCGTATCCAACGTAGAACTATTCAATATAATGGGTAATTAACTGTAAAAAACAAATCAGCTGTGGCTATAGGGAGAAGAAGGCGACCGACTGGGCTCTTTGAATAACGAACAGCTGAAATGTCCTTTCGTATTACGTTTGTCAAGGGTCCTTAAAACCATCCATTGAAACCCGTGAACTATAAAATCCCGTGGTTATATCGCAATTTTTCGCAGTAAACATCCGTTTTAAATACTTCGTGCCAGGGAAAGTCGCCTAATGCTTCGAAGATTTGGAAGGGATTATTCATGTAGAAAACCTGCAGACACGGACGGCCAACCAAGCTATTTTTGATTATTCAAGATTACGAAGTAGGAAAGATCTTAGAAAAATTTAGTTTATAAAAGCTTTATTGTATTATATTTGAATAAACGTATTCTAAAATTTCAATGCTTATTTCGAAAAAAAAATATTTTTTATGGAACTCTATAATGTTCGTATGACTAGCAGATTCAATGAACTGTTCGCACTCCAGAAGCGCATGAGCACTATACAATGCATGTGAAGCTAATTTTTTGTACATAATTGGTCCTTTTTCTCGAATTGATTAACGGTAATTTCGTACAAATTGTTCATATACAATGCAATATCGGAACTCGAAACGCACGATATACAGCTTTATTTCGAAAGCCTCGATTGACACTCAACTGTTCGAAGTTCAGCGCACGATAATCTTTTGGTCGTGCCTGAAGTATGAACGCGTACATGCATAAATGGGCTGACAGTTTTTTTAAACGAAGACTGGATATTAGGTAGGTTTCGTTTACAAGAATACCTGCAGCTGATTTTGTTTCTACCAAGTCTCAAGGACGTCTTTTGTTAGACGACTGTATCAAACGACTTCGATTGCTACTACAATTGCTATGCTTTTACTAAAAGAAGCTGCGTGGAGAAAAGAGTGAGCTACCATCCTCTAGACAATACCTTTTGATGGCTTCGACCGGGCAGTTGTCTGAACGTTCATCGCTGCGTCGATCCGCCTCTTACTCACACTATCCACCAGCGGCAGTATCCCTGTCATTGCCGCCCCCTAGTAGCAGTGAAGCCTGACGATTTTCTTTCGAGGAAGAATGTGGCGTTCGACCACGGTCCTGCAGCCGCTTCTTTAAAACGACGCGGGATACTAGCGACTTCCCTGTGACTTGAGGCTAGCGTCCGCGGTGTCAGTGGTCGCAGAAGAGCCAGCCTTTTTAGCTGCGCTGCTTTCTGGCCGGCGCAAGACCAGCAGCAGCAGTAGCTCCAATGGTTGAGGATGACGGTGGCGGCTGTACAACAGATCATTTGGCCCGTAGCCAACTGTGCCACCCGCCTTAGGTCTGATTTGCTGCCGCTGTTCCATTACGATGCACAACTGCACAAAAAGACGACGACGACAACAAGCAACACTCGCAGTATTCGGCCAGAACAAGACTGGCCAGCAAGGATATCTCAACGCTGGCAACATTGACCATAATTCTTGCAATGCAAAGAAAAGCTATATTATTCCTGAAAGGAACATTTTCTTATTTCTCAATTCTTTTGCCAATAAGTGAACGCGCATCAGTATATGCGGGTGTGAGAAAGGTTTTTTGCTAATGAATGTTTTTTCCAGATATCCACCTTACAGGAACAAGATAAGCGCCAATAGTAGGAACTTTCTCGTTACGTCAGGAGAGGTAACAATGAAGAACAAAGCATGCACTCACCCAAAAGCGGTTTATTTGCAAACAACGGAATGATAGCATGCTGTTAGTATAAACACGAGGTGCACGCAATGTACAGAAATGTCGTAGACCAAAAAGAAGTAATGGGTAGTGTTTTCGTGCATGCAGTTGAGATGCTTTCTCTGCTTAGGGTAGCGTAGGGTACCGGCATGTAGCCTCCATAAATTGCGTTGCTACGTTACAGAACGCGACGACGTTGACGAGAAGGACGTTGTTGAAATTCACAAGCGGCATAAACAAACCGGCTCAGACCATATAGGGTAGGCCAGTCTAGAAGTTGCAGCTAAGGCCAGCGCTTGCCGAATCTCGATCTCAAGCCGTTCTTTCTTCTTGATCTTGGAAGTGCGCCGCTAAATGCACACATTCGCTGTTCCCAACATGATATGCTGCATAGCACTTTTAAGCAAGATTTCACTTTAGTTTTCAACTAACAACACAAGTAAGATAATTAGATATTTGCTAGTTCATCCTCGAATATTTTTATTGTTTTGTAACAAGTCTAATATTAGAGACGCCTTGAATGTTACATAAGCTAGGCTTTACGGAAAATAAATTGATTGTTCCTTTATTCAGTCAAACTTGTTGCATAGTAGGCATTGCTGGCCTCAAATGAACGTTTGCTTACGTTACATTATCTCACGCTATAATGTTTCCGGTTCCTACGTGCCAATCTAGAAATTCTGTAAAACAAGCGTACCATATGCGTTCTATAAGTTAGTAGTTGCTTCTCGTGCACGTACGTGGTAAGTAGTCTAAGGAGCCTTCTATGAATCACTTGTAACCGCCGATTGGCCTAATAGGTGGAGAGGCTGTAAACGGAGAAAGATTTGTTTACACATATTTATGAGGTACATTTGTACAGGAGGCATTCTCAGCAATACTAATCACTCGTTTATGATCCCGGTTTCGCTGGAGACAAGCTCGCCCGCAGAAAATAGGGCTAATGCTTTTTGCAAACGTGTCTTCAGTTTGGCTGAACGCAGTTGCTAGAGGCGTAGAGAAGTACCTATTTAAACTTTAGAAGTAACTAACTTTATTATTGTTACTTTTTGGACGCAACGAATCCTAATAGACTCTTTTAGCGGGCACTACGTTGATTTTTCTTACTTTAATAATCGACTTTTGAGAATGCGGGATCAAAAAAAAATCAAAAAAAAAATTAGAGTAAAACCTCAGTGGTCAGATAACAATCGACGAGAACCCTGAGCAATCTGAACCCCTTTGTGATTTAACGTTAGACGTTCAGCTTTGAGCAACAATTTTGCTTGTAGTCAACTACCGTAAAGCTACGAAAATAAGGATTTTTAATTCCAATATCATTCGAAAATTTTCGGCATTATTTTGGTTGAAAAATTTATGCTGAACTGAAAGAAGGCATTTCTTTAGTTTACTCTAGTTTCAGATGAAGTATGATATGGTTAAAGAGGTTCTATACTTTTAACATGTACATTGCTAATATGCCGATAATATTATAGATGATGACTTAGTCCACTAAGCAGCCGCAGCCGCACCCGAAATCGAGTATATAAGGAACGTTTGCTTTAAATCCATCCTATGATCTACACACACAATATGTATGATTTTAGATCGAGTATATTTACTATAATATGATAGGCTCGGTAACTGCGATATCGGTTTCCTTCCCATATCACTTTTAAGTAACTACTGAAACAACTGAAAGGGGAGGAACTAATCTGCAAAGTGTAAAGGTTCCCCGTTGCCCTCGACTCTTGCATGCTCTTTCTCATATATAAACAGTAAAAACTCTACCTTGAGTAGGATATTTTTTAAAATAACCCGCTAAATAAAACCTGCAAATCATATTCGATACAGTATGTGCCTGGGTTTATTTTTTTTCGACTAGGCGCGGTTAAAAGTAAATCTTAAGTATGTAGTGGATACTTCACAATTTGCTAGAGCCTTACATTTTGCTTTCCAGATGTATCAGTCTGTCAGCTTCTAGTTCTCCGACATAGAAACCAATGACGTGCCAAAGAAGGATTAGCATATCTACCCTGCAAAACTCTGCCTATTTCTATTTCTCACTAGCTTTAACGAGAAAAATAAAACAGAACCTAGAATCTCGTGCGTTTCTTCTAAAATGCTAGTTTAAGCTGAGCTCAATGACGCATGCGTTGTCTAAGCTGGAGCCTTACTTAAACGCTTTCTATGGGGTTGCTCCCATAGCCGCTACCACTTTAATGTTTTACAGGCCGTATCCATCTGTAGCTGACGGGCACAGTAGGGTCCGGCGATGGCCGTAGTGCCAGCTGATGTAATGATGGTAGTTGTTTTCGAAATAAATCAGCCTCGGGGTACCTCATAGCTTGACGTCGCGATCACTTTGCTATGACAGGTACAGCGACTACGATAGGCCGCGTCTCAATAGGAGAAAACAGGCGGGAAAGGCTTGTACCATCTGAAAAGAAAAATATAGATAAAAAAAGAAGACGAAAAACGGCGGTTTTACGCTCTCCCAAAAGAAAAATAATTTAGGTAGCAATCGGAACAAGCTTCAAACTTCGCGATCAACTTCGAATAATGACGCTGCAATCACGTTTCTGTGATCTTCTGGATCGCATGCAGATATATTCCGACCTGAGGGGTTAAGTCAACTCAAGCTAAGTTTGAGTCAAACCGTATCTTACTTGAGATGGCAATGGTAAAACGGATAGAAATAACTGAGTGTGTCCTGATGGAAAAAATCGTGCTTAGCAAGGGGACTTTACTGTCCTACGCTTTCCTTTGTGGTGAGAGTAGCGCTATGCCAAGCTAGCAGCTGTTATAATAAGGACACTAATGGCAGATCAGTAAACAGGTGGGTAGAAAATGTTTGTGTCAGGGTGCTTTTGTACTCCTATATTTTTTTCATTCTCTTTATTAATATCTCTCCATTGGTAGCATTGAAACAAGACCCGTAGAAAACAGGGTGCGCATGCAAAAGCACTGCATGACTCCAGCTTGACGAGTACCCTGATGTCAACTGCAGTTGGCGAAGATGGAGCCCTGCTGCGTACAATATTATTATTTTATATAAATATCAAAACTTTCTGATGATAGGAAACTTTTATGGAATCAATCTGCACGACACAGATGACGTCACGATGAATGCTACAATTCGTGGCATTAGGATATTTACAGCCGGGCATGAGCAACTAGATTAGACCTGCGCAGCACTCCGCATTATTTACACTTTTTTTCTTACCTTTAAGACGGGGTGTGTTCTTTCTTTTCGATAGGACGTGTCGATAGATTTTATAGAAACGGGGCAAAGCACTTGCACACGTTTAGGCAAGATGTCTCATGAATATTACATTATGTTAAAGTGCAGTCTACTTGACTAAATGTATCGTATGGGGTGCCCAAGCCTGAAGGGAATCGTTATGTGGACCGTCATGGCGCTACGAGTTGAAGCTAAAAAATATCTCTGACCGACTGAAAACGCACGCGCGCAAAGCTGTATTTTTCTAAAAATCACGGAGTTGATACAGGTGCGCCGTATTGTCAAGTTGCCTGGTCTTGAATAAACAAGACAAATGCGCATCTGGCAAGACAAGCCTTTGTCGTGACCTTCACGATAAACACCAGCAATACGGGCTTTCTATTTAAGGCAAAGACTTTGTTTCGAACCGCACATACGCACAGTTTTGGCATGGATTTCTTGATGAATCACGCCGAGATAGGCATGAAGGCTGACAAAGTTTGTTTTTTTGCCGGTGAATACCTAAATACGTATGTCAAATGCGTTAAAAAATGTAGAACAAATAAGCCAAAGTAAATATCGAAAAAAAAAAAAACAGCTCAACATCTATATTACTCTAATCTTGTATGATTTGATAAATGGTCCAATTTGTCTCATAATTCCAGGAATCAACATTCAAGTATCTCGATAAGCTAACGTGCACCTAAATAGAGCTATGTATATACATATATCGACCCTCTTCAGTAATGTATAGTACTATATGTGCACTACAACACTCGCAAGGCGTAGAACGTAGTAGCAACCGTAGCCCTATGTGGCGCGGTGTAACTTCTCGAACTTACCTTTCCGTCTTTGGATACGCATGCCCAATTACGTGCTGTTGATGCATTTCTTATCTGCACATAAATCGACGGCCAGGGTCACCAAAACTTTTCGTATTCGGCGCTACGAAAGGCCAACGGTAGCAGCCCTAGCCAAGGCGGCAGCCGCAAAGTTTTGTTTATCCGTCTTCGCAACTCGTCTAGAAACCCTCCTGCTAGTAGTGCAGCGACACTATATTTTCGCCTTCGTCTGCATTGGCATCGTTTTCTCCTTCCTGGCCCTGAGAACCCTCACTGGTCGTTTCAGGCATCGGGCCAACAAGCAGTTGGGTCCTAGCAGCCACTGAAACAGTCGCATTAGAGTGAAACGTTCTTGTCGTGAGGCAGAGGTAGGCCTTTATGTCGGACTTTCTATGTCTACCGAACAACTGGCGAACAAATAGATGTAGGATTACTTCTCCTGAGTCTCGTGTTATAAGCCATGTTTCTGTTGTACATATACGAAGATGAGCTGACGACTGTAAATGTATCCTATATTAATTGAAAGATCAAAATGAACTGAGCTATCTCGGAAAATTTTTACTCTATTTTGGTATAAATACATCTATAGATCTGAGACGAACGAAACAGCCACGAAATATAACCAGCCTCTGGTGTTAGGATTAACCGGAAAGAGACGCCAGCAACGGTAATCGATAGCTGCAAATCCTTCCATAAGCTACAAGTTCAGTCAGCGGATGAAAAAAAATATGTCCTATAGCAAGAAAAAGCCGATACAGAATGCCTTTTTGCTCAAACAGAATGACAGTGCATGTCGGCCTTAGAGATCATTTACTCTTTGCGTCTAGTTAACTAGCTAGACATCAAACGACACGTTTAAGTGGTCGAAAACAACAAACAGAAGAAAAACAACAGTCACTCTCCTTAGAGCAAATTTTGTAGTGCTATATTAGTTATAATAGTTGATAAAGGCGTTTTGTCAGTGGCCTAATGGAAACCACCAGAGACCGTTACAGATAACAAGAAGGACTACGTGAAGTTAGTTTTGGCTGTAGAAATTACTTTGCAGGCGAAAAAGGTCGACGTGATAATTTACTAAGCCTCTAATGTTAAGCTTCCTGCCGCGATGAAGGTGCCCCGTGCTAATCGGAAGCTGAAAACGGCCAGATTGCCGTTGATGTCCTATTTTTGGTTGCTCACGATGGTTCAGCGTCCAGTAGTCACAGCACGTCTAAGCTATATATGTCCGAATAAAACTGGAATAATATTTGAAGGCAGTTAATAAAAATAACAACGTTATCGCTTTTCGCCTGTAACCGTAACGAAATCAATTCACTTCGAATAAGAGGTGGGCAGGTACCTAGAAGTACTTATAAAATATATGTGGGCATATTTAGAAACAAAATTATGCTCATCTATCCAAAGGTTTTAATAAGCCAAACAGGGTAACGTGGCTCTCCGTGTATGCAATCGCTGGGTGATTTCTGAAATAAATGAACAGATTATCTACATAATACTAAAAGTGTATATAGCCGTATCAAAACATCAAACACCACTGAATAGAGAATTTTCCAAAAACCTATTCTGTTCTCCTGGTGTCTCGATCGTATAAATCTTGCTCAGAGTTTACAGCTTGTGCATTCCTAGTCAGAATTTGTATAAACATTGGCTCGAAAAGCCATAGACCTAATGTGGTTAAGAAAAACAACGCAGCATGGAAGTCTAAACAATCATGCCTATTAAAGCAGCTTATCCGCCCCCCCCCCCCCCCCTGCCCCATCGCACCCCGCGTCTGTACAGCCAGAAGCTTAAAAACTGGCGCCATTTCTTAATCGAGCAGGTAACTAGCGGATTAAGAATGCAAACTGAAAGGTAGCAATCGATATTGTAGTGGTAGTAATCTTCCGTGCGACTGTGACAATGACGCGGTCCTAGGCCAGCATTGTCTTCGATACCTTCGTCCTCGTTTTTCTGCTGCTTCTTTATGGTCTTGCTTTTCGAAGCAAGGAATCATGATAGTGACCAGCGACGCATGGGCACAGTAGCTGAGAACGACCCAGACTCTCGTTGAACATAACGATACACACGAAGCTATAGGAAAAAACATCATCGGACGCGAAGCAACAGGGGGAAGGGTATCTGCTGTGGTACCGATCGGCCGCTTCCATTAAATGTTCCTTAGTTGACCAAGAAAGCGAGAAAAAACAGCGAAAACATATAAAATAAAAGTTCAGAAAAAAGGGGGGACAAAGAAATGGTTGCGACGGAAACGTTCATCTCTCTTACCCACTTACGTTTTCCAGCGGTAATCAAATTTCATAGTGTGTTTGGTCAGGCTGCCAGTCGCTGTTAGGTAGTAAAATAGGCTAAAATAGCTAGCTTTATAGGTATATGTGACCTCAGGCTCTCTTGATAAATACGTAAAGAATGCTTATTTAGTATTGTGTGTAGCAGGGTACCGAACAGCGGCTCTGCAACAATAGCCGATTGTCGTCTTGTTCCAGTTAGCATTATGAAAACAATAGCTATCTAAATGGTGAAAGCGTGGTTTTTTGTTACAAAGGTAGTATCTTTTCTACAATGTTTAGAACCTGATTAATAAAAAACAGTATTTCCGACAGCTAGCACACCATGGCACAACGGGGCGTCCCGCTCAGGTATAGTTTCGTGATACTGGCGCCCATGTGCATCAACTCAAGGCAAACATATGGCCTACAAGGGACGTTGGCCCTATTATCACGTGCAGGGCGCGAGTTGGCCGAAAGCTTAGCAAAATGCCGGTCGAATAATTGGTATCCACTAGTATTAGTTTCTCTTCTACATTGCTATCGATCGTCAGTATCTGGCAATCCCCACTCATCAAATAGCAACTGGCCAGCCAGCCAGCTAGAACCTGCATAGACCTTTATGTGTACATGTCTGAGTGCATAGATGTATAAACATGAATGCAGGTGGGTGGCTGACTGTTGGGAAAGGAACAAAAAGGAACAGACAGAGTAGGAACAGGCAGCGTCTCTATTTCTAACGAGCCGACAGATGTCCGCTTTTGTTGACGTTAGGGGTTTGCAGCAGCGAATAGCGGACACCACTAGTGTGGCGTTGGGTTATGTTGCATTTACTTGCTGTATCGAGTACACCGAAGTAAATACGGACGAACTACGGATTAGACAGGCAAGCAAACAGACTTTGGTTCGTTCACTCTTACGAAACGGCCGACATTGTTTAGGCACAGAAAAGGATAACGGGTCTATTCGACCCGACCCGGTGCTTACCGTGTCCTTCCTCTCTCTCTGTTGCTACGGCAGCTGGCAGCGTATGAATAGTTGTGGATGAAAGAGTTTGCAGAAGGCTCAGTTGTTTGAAGCGTTCGCGTCGACCGGCCAGCCTGCTTGCTGTTGCTACTGCTCCACTGTGGCAGTACGAGACGCGGCAAATATAATAGCTTGAACCCTGATTGAGATTGCTGTTCGGAGAAGTAGTCTCGATTTGAGGCAACATTTCCGGGCGCTATGGCCTCCGACATGGTTGCCGCTGCAGCAGTATTAACGAACGCCTTATACTCGAAACTGCGTAGGGTGGCATAGCAGTAGGTGCTGCCTATTACTAGCTGACCGAGGACGAAAGAAAAAATTCCACCATTGTCCCACTTACCATTCTGAAGAGCACGACGAGTGCCGGGGGGCGGGAAGATGGTAGTACTGGACTCACAAGTGTGGAAGAATGGTGGGCAGGAAAAAAACTTGAGAAATTGGCTTGTTATGCCTGTTCCCAGCATTGACGTGTGGTCCATATCTTTATCTTACAAGGGTATGCATAAGTGCATTCGTCAATAAGTTTTCGCAGCAGGTCAAGTTTTCTTTTAGTACTTGTACGGGTAGCGATATTTTACTCGTACTACAACCTAAGTTATTTAATTTAATTTGGGCGTAAGCGCGAGTCCGCATGTAACGCTTAGTTGACTAATTGGATCTTGGTAAGTTCACTCGCTGGTCTGTTAGCTGGCTTTTGTCTTGAAAATTCAAAGTCAGCATAAAGGTTCGTGTTTATTACTTTGTGTGTTAGACAGTTATCTGTCTCGTTTGAATCAGCGGAAGGCAGAAAGGATCCAAGGTTGTGAAGAACTATTACAAATTTAATTTATTTAAAAGCTAAGAAGCCAGGTAACTGGCATTCAGCAGACGCTGTCGAATGTTTTTAAGGTTGCAACGTCTCTCTTGGTTCACCTTTTGTCGAATCATTCGGTAACCTAATAGATCGACTCCCTTCTCCGGCTAAGAACTGCAGTGTAAATAACTATAGTGGCCCACAACAAAACAGGGAACTGGATTTATTATGGTGCAAGATTTAGGCCTCTTAAATAAGCGACAAACTAACACGTGTGCTACCGGTCGTACTGTCGGAAAACACTGTCTGGAGTTTTGCTGTGAGAAGCACAGTCCTGTAGCTGTAATGTTAGGGTGCGTCAGGTAGTAGCTATTTTCGTCGCTATTTATATACAGTGACGAAGTAAAGAGCAAATAAAGCGTACTGCCACTGTCAGTGCATCATCACTTCAGTTAGTGGCTACGAAAAGGGAACTAATTAAGTCGAAGACGGACGAAATAATCGGTCACACTGCAAAGTTACGGTATGCGGCGAGCTTTTGATAGAAAGGGAGCCGTGCTGTCATTGAATAGTCATTTCTTTTATTTCTTAACAACTCTAGGATTGGGGAACGCGTCAGGACCTCAGCATACGCTTATTATATACTGGTTCGAACGCGCGGTCGGCAGAAAAGTGACGTGGGATGAAGCCAAGGCTGCTGTGTACGAGACGTTGCCACGAGAGGCAACATCTTACGCGGAAGCATATTACGCGCAAGGCTTACTGAAGGAGGTGATGAAAACATGTACACGTTGATCCATGGAGAGCGGTTTCTGCAAAAACATGTCGGGGTGTCGTTCAAGTGCGGAGTGTTCCTAGAAGACATCACGGAATTGCGCCTGTGTGACGACTTCATGGACTGCCTGATTGTAGAGTAGCCGCCTCACTACATGACTGTTGCAAAGCTTTCACGGGGCTATCGAATGGACCGAGATATAGATGAGGCCGAATTGTCGTCAGAGTCAGCCAGTATGCGTAGCAAATCAAGCTTCTGTCTCTTGTAGCGTGTCGAGTCGCTTCAAAGCTAACTGAATCCAGCTGCACTGTCGAGTGCGAACCTCGTGACGATGGCCATTATCAAGTTAGAAGGTGTTAAGGTGGCCGATGTCAGGAATGCAAAGGACAAACCCTCGTCTGAACAAAATTTTCGTTAGATCTGTCGCAAAGGCAAACTTGGGTTGGTACTCATCAACTAGCTCTTGTGCTAAGTCAAAGGGAACATTGCACCATTGTGGATTCTGTGAACCTAGGCTGAAGCCCCAATCATGCTCTCTCACTCTAGCGAAACAGGTGAATATATAGGCATTCAGAAATTTGTATACTAGATTGGTCCCGGCGTGTCCCTTCAGGTTCGGAAAAGGTTAGCTCGGTATAAAGTTTGCCAAAGTTCAATGCTTAGGGAACCAAACGCGCATTTTCAAACACTTTTTTTTCCTTTATTATTCTTTATTTTAAGGGAACTTGCAGTTAGAGAGATGATTAACTGTAGAAAACGCAAAGGTGCGTACGCGCAATGCTCAACAGGGGTAGTCCTAGCATAGGAGAGAAGTTGGTTTGACAAAATGGAACACGCGCCACGACATTCTAGACGCAGTACACATATGCTGTGGATAATCGGTCAATTTTATTACATTAAATCTTACCGGCGCTCAAGCCTACGTTACCGCAGTTTAGAATTTCTGATGAAAATCCAGCCCAGACCGCATATTGTCGTCGCTCAAATGTTGGAACACAAGGTAAATAGCGCAGCCAACTGCTATGTCGCGTACCTGTATTATACAAAATCTTAGATATTTTCGTCGATAGGAACAAGGTGTCAAGCGGATAAATCGCAGTGAATCGTCGTTATTACAATGTATACTGTAAATTTACAGCTCACATATTTGTGAGCCTCGAATCTATGACTATAAGGCTTAATAAGATGATGATACGAAACTTGGCGATAGCATAAATACACGTAACAGCGTAAACGCAGTATAATCTGCGCTAGGGAACTGGTAAATGCCATGAAGTACCGAAAAGGCGTGGTAGCCACGATACTCTGAAACTTTTTATCAAGCGTACGCTTTCAGTTCATATCGTAGTTTTGGGATTACTATCACAGTCGCGATCAGGACCATGATCTCCTCTGCTTAGTAGAATGACTCACACTGTCTTTTTAGCCGTGGTATTTTGACCAGTCTAGGCCGCTACAGTAAGGGCCAGCCGTACGTAATGGGTAATGTTGTTGGCCAGTTCCGTGCTCAGGAGTAACAGTGGGCAGCGAGCATACTCTGCGTATTCGACAACGACAACGACAAAGACGGAGCTAGCGAAGGCCGACCGGGCGTAAAGGGGCAGTGGGACAATGAGGAGTTTGCGAAGCTAACAAAGGTTTTATTTTATATCTTCTCCATTAATTCTAGTACAGGCTTCATTAACCGTTCGTTAAAGGTAGGATTCCTTTCCACACTATTATTATTGCACTATTGCAGGCCGAAACTCCCTTGCCGTCTACGCAGCGGCGGCCAACTGGTGTTGTCGCCATTACTTATAGAGGCCCACCACCAAAATATTGGAGTGGATAGTCGCTGCTGTAGTGAGGCCCGGTAGTCACCCAAAGTCAGTAGGAAAATAGACATATAGAAACTGTGTTGCACGATCGGAGTACTGCTAGCCCTTTAAGTGCCTAAAAGCACTAACAAGGTGTCTTGCCAGAGCTCTTAGGATCTCTCTTCAAGGCTGCATCTGTGCGAAGAGAGCGACAGTGGATCCGGATAGAGTTCTGTATGTGCCTATAGTTTAGATCAGTGCTGTGGGTACAGGCCAAATTCAGCCAGGCTGGCAGACGTCAACAACCGCTACGGCCTTAGTGGCAGCAGCAAAACTACCATCGAAAGGCCAAGCTGTAATGCTCTTCTTTGTCGGTATCCAGGCAAGGCAGTGTCTCCAGAACAGTAGACCGCCGCCTGAGTTTGCCGGTAGTGTCGTTGACTGGACGTGATTAGTGAACGAAGACTAGACGTTTATTTACTAAGCCCATAGTTACACATGGCCACAGCATGTGATCTTATCCATCGAGAGAGTTGGATTGATTTTGTGCTTCAGCTGAAGGATTCTGAAATACACGGCATGCTGAGGCGAAGCTGGGAAAGCCTTATCAGTTACTAAGAGTTCGTATAAAACGCACATACTTGACGCTTGAATTATATCTGTACGCTAGCGCGGATAGTTGGTGTATCTATGGGTCGCAAACAAACAAGAATGGTCTCTTTTATTATGGAACAAACAAGTAAACGGATCGAGCATTCCTACCACTGCTGTTTATATGTACGCCGGATAGTAGCAGGTAGTATTTTTCAGATAGTCAAATTACGAGAGATTTCAAGTTAAATCAATGATAGCGTGACTCGTTAGCGAACGTCGCTTTTAAAATGTCATGCTACGGGCCCGAAGGAATTGAGTGTCACTGGCTCACATCGCTTTGTATATGTGTCGATCGTATCTAGACGCAAGAAAAGTTCGAAAAATTTAATACTGCTGTCCAGAAATCACAATTTCTCTGAAATAGACTTTGTTCTATAACAGATGGGAAAGACCGATATCGAAGTAGAAATACGAGTAGGTACAAACCTACAATGTTTTCCCGATATTTGCCCTCGGCGAGGGCCTATTATGAAATAATTCTTCCAAGAACAAACCCTCATTCGATTCATAGCAATAAATATGCGTTCGGCGCTCTACTGTACATGTAAACGAACGTGCGCAGAGGGCTTCGATTACTCCATTTGCTCAGTCTCTATTGCCATTGATTCGAACCGTATAGGGCGTCCTTCTCAAGCACTTTGACGCCGCCGAAAAAAAGTCTAAATATAAGATCCTTGAGTTTATAGGAAGCTGATTTTTGCTTTATAAGCAATAGTACGGGGACATTGGATCGGACATATAGGTTAGCTTTGTTTTAACGTTGAGCTGAAATAATTTTAGATGATATCTTCATAGCATATGCTTGTCGTAAAGGGTGCACCTACAAATAATATAAATTTTATCCCATGTCTTAGATTTGAAACAAGCTATATCTTTGTCGACACTATGGTTACGCATAGGAACGGACGTAACATAGATAGATCGTTATCTGAATTCCTTACATTCACTTCCTGACGTTTAGACCTACCTGAGGAACCTAGCCATCGTGCTGATAGTCACTAGGCTTCACAAGCAATTGCCTATGTAATAGAAAAATTTTTAACGCTATCTTCGGTATATAACCAAATGAAACATTCGATATTTGTTTGTTGTCGTCCATTTTAGCTACTGTAATAAATTATATTATCATTTGTAGCTTGTTTTTGTCACGCACATTTATAACTAGTGATTTTGCCAGGACAGTGAGTGCAGGCCAGGGGACGTACGTGATCACTCGTACTGCAATTTAATTTTTTATTAAGCGCGTGAATAAATATTCACTTGACAAACCGATCTGGGAGTCGGTAGAATTGTATATAATTATGATGTAAGTGGCGCTGCAGGTATTTATATAGTTTACTTTGCAGCTATAAAAAATGTTTAATCCATGCCAATGTTCTCATCAACCTTGGCCGTAATTACTGCAAATGATTAGTTAGTTTATATACAATCCTCGTTTTCTTTTATTTAACTCTTTAGTAACCATCAGTAATAGAACTAAGGCTAAGTGATTGCTGATAACGGCCGGCTGTTCAACTGATGTTTATGGAACCAACCAAAAACCTAGTTCTGATAGGCACAAAAGACACGCTCTTTTGTTGACGTAACACAACTTTTATATCTGCGCCCCATACCATGCGCCCCAGCGGCTAACCCGTACAGGGATCGTAGCTTATTTCCATTATAGCTCGCAGATCGCTGCTACTAACTAAGCAACTGATAGTCGCGGCGGTCATTTAATGTACACACTGATTATCTCTAGCTCCCGCCTTATTTCATGTTGTCTATCCGCCTTCGTTCGCAATTTCTTGAAGAGTTTCTCTTTTATGTCCACTATGTGAAACCCTTTTCTCGTAAAACTCCTTGAAGAATAACCCTTTTAAAGATTTTTTCCTGCTTTCCTCTCGTACACTAACTACTTTGCGATAGTGTTCTGCGCCCACCATTCTTTGCGTTCTTCAATCAAAGCAGGCCTAGGGGAGACGGTTTGAGGGGGAGGACAGGTTTGAGTATGCGACAGATAGAACATATAGGGAGGGCCAGAAAAGTAGAGCGAAAGGACGCAGAGGAGCGTTGAAAAAAGTATACGCTACTCTGATCCATCTCTTTATGCTGCTCCTAATGCTGCTACTGGCAAAATTTAGTCTCGTTAGTGAACAAAGTAACTGAACGGTCTACCTATTCGACGGAAAAATCACATGGGGTGCCTAAATCAATGAACGGTTCGCAGTTCAGCCGTCTCGTACCATTACCAAGTGTTGGTTGAGGCGATTGGCCCCCCGGTGAAAAGAAACTATATATTTATACGGGCCGGCTTCGAACAGTGGCGTAGGTGATTGTAAAGGTGGCTTTTGTAGTATTTTTAGTAGGTAAACGACAGCCACTGTTGATCACCGAGCCTATTTTTGGGTGACATTCCTCATACGGTAGACGGCAAGTTCCATTAATTAAAGGGCATTTGTGCCTCTCGGTGAGTAGGTGAAAACACTCCCTTGCCTAGGACGGGGTATTTGCGCATAATGGGAGAATGCATTATTTTTCTAGCCATATTGAGTAAAATGGTTAGTGATGCGCTATAACGAATGACAGTCAACTAGATTTACGGTAATTTTGCTGTATATATATATATATATATATATATATATATATATATATATATATGACTTGGCAATATTTACATGATATTTTTTCATAGGCTGTTACTTCCCACAAGAACACCGCTTGGATTGGGATCTTAGTATATTTGGATGGATCTTTTCTTTTGCGTTTCTTACCTTCCCAGGGTTCTCACGTCGTAGCTTTTTTTATCGCTACTCCTCGATATTTCTTCAATTAGATTTACTACGTGTCTACGACATAGCGCAATGGTAGTGTGCTAAATGTAAGGGCATGTTTTGATCCAAATCTGAGTCATATTTCGTCTCGAGCTGGTACCAGCCGTCTGAAATAAAGCCTAATCACTTGAGTATCAGACGTAAAACACGATAAAATGTTTGAAAATAGATGAAGTATAATGGCCTAAATTAAGAACAATGAGTAAGCTAATGTAAATAAATGTCGTTATAGACCTGATAGGTACTGCAGTCGACTATAATTTATAGCACATGTATACAAAGCCCTGAGTAGATAAAACAGAAGCATCGAAAGCTGTTCAGCAGTGGTCAGAAATGATATTTAGAATAGTTGATCTGCATTATTTGTGACGCAGGACAGACGAAACTTGATTGGCGCAAAACGCTTAAATACATTAAAACAGAGCAGGATGACCCCAGAAGCTGAAACAGATATGAAAATTTAGGTCGGCTATTAAAATAAATCCCAAACCGCCTCTGGAATATTCATCTCTAATCATGTAGCAAATAATGTAACAGGAAACGCACTGTTCCGCTGCAAAATCACAGCGAGCGCCAGAATCTATTGGAACTGTCTGAATACGACAAAGTTGTCTTTTTTTAAAATACTGCGACAATTCATCGTGTGGTAAACGAGAATTCTGATGAATGGCAACAATTCCGTGGGAGCTGCAACTTAAAGCAATTAGAATCATTTTGCCTTCACCCGAACCTTCAGGTATGCAGGCATTGCTGTTTATTTTTTAAGTTTGTTTTGATACTTCATAAATTCTTTTTGAAAGTTTTCAGCCGTAAATTCGTTTGGGCTCCTAGGAGCTAAAAACGTGCCCGATAAAGGTCTCAACTGTAACGAAGATTCGATTAAAAATAAGGGACTGCTATAAATGTAGCGTCGGGGAATCAGCTAACAATTTTTCCTTTGTATCGAACCTATTAACCAGCTCAAAGGCCATTGAGAACAGGCTACAAGAATATGCTTCTTCAACACAGATGACAGGCAAGTTTAGAATACTAATTAAGGCCTAAAATAGCCTGGACAGAAAAAGCTAAGTGAATATGTTTATCGGCATGAAAATAAGTAGAAGATTAGTTACAGTAAAGCCAATGAGAATATGATCATCACCATTTATTTTATCTACGCATAAAAAGGTTTATAGTAACCCATATAGTAGTACCATAAGTACTTCGATGAGATTACTTTGGCAAAAAAGCTTTTCGGCATAAGGTAAAAGTAACATAGAAAACTGGAATGTCTAGAAACTTGTGGAAGTGACAATTCTCTATATACAAATGCCTGAGCAAAATAGTGACGATCCTTTTAATAAACTGCTGAAGTATTCGAAACTCAATGAATCACCTGACCTACGAGTTTGCCGACCTAAATTAAGCCCTAGTAAAATCTAGCCAAGATTTGCCAGTACTAAATTACAAATCAGGAAAACCGGAATCTTAAAATACCGGACATTGCATTAAACATTCGAATGGCTTCATCTTGCAAAAAAAAAGACAGCAGATATCATAATCTTTAGGTACATTAGGTTTTACAAGGTTTTATGGTAGAAGGCGTATTTAAATCCCATACAAGGAGTTACTGCAGTCCTGGAACTACCTACCTATAAGTGCAGGACACTTGTAAGGATAGGCTTAGGAAACCATTTGCCTGCCTACTTGTAAAGCAGTTTCGCATTCGTTTCATACTCGGCCACTTTAAGGCTTTTAAAATAACACAGATAATAATGCAGCCTGTGCTCAATCTCGGTTTTTACGATTTAGCACTAAAGCGTGAGCTGTACTCCGTAGAGGCTGAAAGCAAGCAATTCACCTATACACAGGGGCTTAGGTAGACAATGCATCACCCACTGTGTGGTGCAGGTTATTCGTCCTGTCTTTTTGTGGCGCATGCAATAAAAATAACTTTTTTTTGCGTTACGTACTCACGCCGTCACGGATTGCTTCAGACGGGTCTTTCTATACTCATTCGGATGATACAACTTAACAAAGGAAAGGCTGAGTATTTGGATTTGTGTTTTGATCTATTTAGATTTATACCAATGTTATAACCGAGACAAACTTCTCACCGCATGCTGATTACAATGCATTTTAAGTCGCAATACATATAAAATATTAATATTTTGAACCTGCACATCCAAAGAGGAATTAGTAACACATTGTGGGTATTAAAATTGGTACTGTGTAATACATAGATAAGCATACTCGTCCAATGGCTGGGTGTCATCACGCGGTACTAAACCGGAACGTACCACTTCGGGGCGTAGATTCTTGGCTGTGAAATTGATATTCTTAGAATGCTCATTCGGTGAACGCAACAATGGTGATTGTCGTAGGAATCAGTAAGGACAACGACTAGAAGTGCATGCGTATACAGACGTGTTTACTGGATTTGGAACGGACTCGTATTGACGTAACCGTTGTGACGAAAGGTATTCCACGTTTTCAGCGCGATTTACGATAGTGACTTCATTACTTGATCTATTAAGGCACGCTCTCCTCCTTATCGGTTCAGTTGAAGTTTGCCCTCTTACTTACCGTCAAGATTTACCACACTACACTATATCAAAATTACTGGTGGGCTGGGGAGCCTTTCAAGATCTTAGTAACAAAACTCCAAGGAGGCGGAGGGAGCGAATGTATTGATAATCGTTTGACGAACCGTAAGAGTCATACATTGATGAAACGAGGACTATTCATGCTCTCCTAGTTGGCTCAGAAGATATTTTTAAGCGGACTGCATGTTCACCTAGAGGTAAAGATGATTCATTTGCGTATTTATTTTAAGGTTCCTTTACCAGTCTAAATAAACACATTGACAACCTTACATGTCTGATAATTTTAATTCGATTTTAGTTCGCCAATCAAGTGAGCAGGATCTCTCTCAGGGTATATGGTGGATAGACTTTACATGAGCCTTTTGATGAAATTCGCTTATATTAAGCCAGGCCTATGTATATATTTCCAGTGCGTATCTTTATATTAAATTGCTCTCTTAGCGTCAATGAGCTGTATAAGCTAGTCACCTATCCGGAACTTTTAGTTCGCGATCGTTCACGAAAAACGTGTCATCTACAACTTCCATATTCATGTGATCATTTCGAAGCGTCAAATATGTACACCGCATGTTTCTTTTATGGAACCTTTCAAGCGTTGTGCATGTCCACGGCCGCTCTGTCCTGAAATGTGCACGCCTATTAAATAAAACAACAACGATCTTCAACAACCGTGAAAACGACTCCATTGTAACTTCTGACTCGAGTTTGTCAGGCGATGGAGTTATTATAGCGCTAGGCATGCCGTGTGGTGGTATCGGCGTTTTCAACGGGCGAGCGTCACCACGCGGTGCAGGCATAGCGAGTTTTGGTGCTTGATATTTGCACTCCATCAACGGCATAGGCTGCCACAAATACTGCCACACCTTTATGTGGACATGAACACTTCGGTCGAAGATCATATGCATGATCAATAAATCATTAATGTTTGTCCATATTGATGTATGCTACTTTGTCACCCTTCCCCTCTGAGCTTCAACGAGAACGCTAGTCAGTTTCTCAGAACGCCTCTAGCTGGTAAACCGTTTTATAAAATGGTGTTCTCCCGTCGTGTATCGATAGTACGACGAATCGTGTTTTGAAATGTTTTTCCTTGCTTTGGATAGATTCTCGATCGGCGTTTCTCCTCTTTCTTCTGTACATAAGAGAAGTAGACGCCGCAAATTGTATCCAGTCTGTATTGTTGGTACCGTTGCAGGTGGCCGACCCCGGCGCTGCTGCAGCAGCAGCAACCTATCCTACAGCCACCAAATCTCATGACAATGGGGGGCTCTGAAGCAACGATTGAAATCAACTATGTAATTGCTTCTCGAAAATAAAACGCCAGAATTTTACTGAGAGAGATTTTTATCTACGCGAGAATTAAACGTATTTTTCTAGTTGAACGAATAATATACTGCTGCGATAGGATTTGGATTAACTATAACGACATGGAAAACTGCAATAGAGATATAGGCAAAACACAAATGGTTATGATGCAGTATAAGCTGTTTAGATAGATAGATATGAGGCTGAACTGCCTGTGGGTCAGCGGGACGCACCAAAATAACACCAACCTGATTCCAGTGTTCAACGATTAAGACTGAATGACCTTTTCTACGTCCTAAATTGGGGCATTAGGGTTTAGTGAATGGTACTGTAGAATAACGAGTTTAATACTACACACGCGAATGTATTGCCCTGAACGCTCGGGTGTGTTTTTATTTTGTCAAAAAAGATCGTTGTCAGAGTTAAGTAATAGGCCCGGGTGCTCAACTAATGGTTTAAAAGCAACTTACAGCGATTGGAGCGATTTTTTTTTCAAATTAGAATCAGCTTTTGGATGATACGAATTTAACTTAACAATCAGCTCACTTGTTAACATCAAGTAAAATCGACTGGTAGTTCATTAGGAAGTTCGACCTGCCAACATAGCCTACCGTTACGTTAAAGGAGACCCAAACATCACGCGTCAGGAACAAGCACGCAAGCACAATAGAAACCTTCCATACCGCTAGCCTAACTCTGAGAACAGTTATCCATATATTACTGTTTCTCGGATTATTCTGCTTTAGCTAGATGCTAGTTTATGCATTTTCTTTTACTATGGTGACAATGGTCATGGAAGCGACGTATTGCTATTACGGAACTAATGGTAAAGAGGTTCAGTCAAATTGAAGCATCTATTGATAGGAACTACCAAAACAATGCATTAGTAGGAAACCTCTAATCAAACTAAAAACATACGACCTTTCCTACGCAATTGCTTAAACATAATCGTCGCACCGCTTTTAGTCGCAACTAAAAATATGTCGCATAAACGAAGGTGACGCTCCTCTATGGTTATATTGTTAACTCCATATAAAAATCACTACTACGAATATAATCGGCGATTTCTTGGTAAACGTAAGTGTGCCCTATGTCTACGCCTCGGCTATTTTGTATTTACGATCTCGGCTCTACGGTGAGGTGGCTTCTTGGCCCTTCTGTTTTTCTCAGTTTTGCGGTTTCAGCTTTTACAAACAAGTTACCGTTATTAGCGAATAGATGACTTCATGGCCCTGCTTTTGCTGTAATTCTGTGCAAACTGCAAAGTGAAGCCCAAGGGTTAGGCGTTAAGTTCCAGAATTATTAAGGCAGCCTATAAACTGCTAATATGCTTTATATCTGAAAAATAAACCTGATGCAGTATTAAGCTTGCAGGTTTGTTGACAAACTCAATTACTATATTTGCTTAACTGCTAAAAGCAGTAAGGAACACCTGTCCCATTCGACGACCGGACGATGCGGCATTTCCTCTCTTTCAAAGACGCGTATACGTACGCGTCCGCTGCGAACAAAGCACGTGTGCGTATCGTTACGATTTATCCATACATTTTAACATTGCTCAAAAATGTTATAAATCGTTATCTAGCATTGTCTTCGTATCGTAAGACCGGCAAATGGCCTTTGGTGACGAGTCGATTGAGCATTTCAACCGTTGTCTTCCTCATTCCTTCCTACGAATGTCGGATCTGCAGTATCGTTCCATTAAGCTTTTCATGGGATGATATAATGCTCCTAACTAGGATTACATCGCACCTACCTGGTCAATCTCTGAAATTTCCTCAAAACTCCGACACTGCTTTGCCGCACTGGAGACAAGGTCCTGTGAATCATTGTGTTACCGTAAACTCCTTTGTCACAATATGTATAACTACATTTTCGCATGCATTCTCGTACTCGCGGGTGTTTTGTCAGAGGTTCCAGAACATCACCGACCTAGAACTTCTCCTGCAGCCGTACATAATGAGCGTGCTATTTCGAACTCAGTAATAGGGCGTCCTGCATACATTCCTGTCTTACTGGACATTTGCTTGCTAGCGGTGATAAATTGATACGGCTAGCGTCGAGGAGTATGGATATTAAATTTCGAGTGTACATACTTATACTGTACATAATGCAATCAGTTGATGTAGATTCAAGCAAACATTGCTTGTTAGCGATTATTCATAGTTTAAAGGGGACTTACTTTCGGCAAAGTCGTATGTGTCGATCATCTTGACTAGGTTTGTTAAATATTTACTCTCTCACACGACATGACCTTCACCGTTTCGCCAGTGCCTGTTTTGCAGGCATATATGGCCCATTCCTTGCGCTGACCTAGCCAAAAGGGATGTAAGCCAAAACTAGCTACTGTTAACACTTCGTAATAGAAGCAACGCAGTTTGATATCGAATGGTATCTGATACACCTGTTCCATGTTCCTTTTTGAGAATTCCGCAAAATTCCCTGACAAAGAAATTTCGTGGGTGACTGTTTATGATCAACTAGGCAACAAGTATGTCCATCGAAAAGGGTCTACGAACCAGCGATAGACTCGCTGCCGTGATACATTCAAGCAATTTAAATAAACAGATTTTTACACCATATTAATTTGCTCCTCATCGCCATTGTTCATTAGGAGATAACAGTTCAACAGAATATTGCAAACCAAGAAGTGAGGTGTAATACATTATTTAATTGTTGATGAGGTCCCCTACGTCCTGCGTAGGCAGATTTTCCGTGACGAACTATTTGCCGAAAGGAGCTACCAGTCATCGTTGATTCTCTGTTAAGGCTCATTTAACTTGTTGCAGTGGTTAATACATTTGTACGTTCCACGCTCCAAATGCCCATCCGTAAAAGAAGGTTACCATAAAACTTCTGTGCTCCCTGGAGAACTACCCCTTTCGGCATTACCAGGGTACTTACAAATATTCGCATTATAGGTGCACAATGAAACGGAACATTCTGAACGGAAAACTGAAATTTTTATTGTACATTACAGATTATATATACAGACATTAACAATGTAACCTAAAAGAGCGATTTAACACATTACCTCAGCTACCCGAGATTTTTTTGAATTTGTCGATTTTTGGGCTGATAAGCTCAAATGTTGTCAGGACTCTTAATTGCATTTCGGCCTATCACAGTAAAATATAAATAGATGGATTCAAAGCTGAACTAAATTAATGTCTTCTCTAGAGCAAAAAAAAGGGTGTATTGGAATTAGTGGGAACGATGTTTTTCGAGCCACAGTTACTTCATTATCTAGTTTGGCTTATTGTAACAGCTACGGTGTCGGATCTGCACAGCTCTGGCCTCTGATCAGAAGCGATTACCCACTTGAGTAAGTATCAAATTTTAGAAAACTTCTCTAAATACGCGCAAATAGTCGGTGACTGACGATTGCTGATCTATGTTACTAAACTTAAACGATTAATGTCCACTGTAGTCTATAATAATAAATAAAATAATATGGCGTAATAGAATACAGGTTATCGTGTAGGAGGACTAGTAGGGAAATATCTTCCGACTCTGGGCTATACAATTGAAGCTGCTAATGAAAGTTTCCGCAGCACAGACGAGATGTATTAGCTCAAATACCATGATGCGACGGGTAGTCCGAAGCGGAATCTTTGTACATCATGAAAGATCGGAATTTAGATTGGCCGCGACTTATATCAGCGGTCTGCGTGACCTTTAAAGTGGTTGTGCGCTGGTCAGATCTTCCTGTAGCTAGAATCGATTTCGTGCCTGGTATTCGGTGTATCGTTGCCGATCGGCTATGCAAAATAGATGAAGGAATATCCGGATCTTGTTTACATAATTTCAGCAATGTTGCTCCCGGCAGCACTTAAAATGTGTACTGAAATTTGCTCTATTATTTTTGCTTTAGACTGAACTGATTTTGATAGTTATGTTCCGACTCTTCGTAGGACTTCACATGCTCACCGTCACGCAATGATAGTCATAATAATGGTTGGGGACCCCAACTCGACAAGTAATTAGAGAGAAATCACTCTATCCACCCCATAAGTGTAACGTCCTCTTGAATTGCTGCTTTTCTTAGTTTCAGCGCTCGGTAGTCTTCTCGAATGACAAATATATCGTTGTGTTGAAGCAACTTCAAAACGGCAATGCACACAGAAGAGGTACATATGATTTAGCGTGTCTTCAACAGCTACTAAACAAGTATACTTTAAAGAATGGTCAGGCGAACCAAGCTAGACATGCCTTGTTAAGTGAGACATCGCCTGCAAGTAGCCAAGGCATCTATGGGCCAGAATCGTGCACGATTCGTATCAGCCTACTTTCGAATAGGAGATCGACTGCATCCGAGATTTCCTTATTCGTCATATATACTCATTCTGTTAGCAGTTATTCCTCCAGAGGACATGCCAGCTCGTTGTCTGCGGAATTCAACAATAAACTGTGACCTTGAACAACAAGCGAGTGCAACTTTTGCATCACCTCATTGAGATCCTTACGCAAACGGCGCCAAAAGTATCATAGCTAATTTTTGCATTGTTTGCGTTTTAGCATAGCAAAAATTTGGATTGTTGATGTATCGTAAAGATGAAACCTAACGAGTGAATATTCCATGATAGGCCTGCTCGAACGAGGTATCTTAGTAAGCGTTACGTGAAGACGACAGAACGAGTACACTTTCAATAGCTGCCGAAGATAAATGATATTTTGCCGATAGAGTGTCAATTTCGAATGTTATGAAAGATGGTTGTACATAAAAACTGAAGTAAAAACCCTTTTACCGAATAGCAGTTTCATTCATTGCTACATAAAATTTCCCAACAGGCTGAACCGACATTGTTATAGGAAGATGACTAGTGGTTATGTTATAACATATGCTGGTGATGCGCTCCCATCTATCCAATGTATATTACGTAACGTTTACCTTATTTGCCAACTGTTATTTGTCCTAATAAATAATATAACGAAAATCGCCATGTACCCTGTTTCTACAATTTTAAAGTAATATTTTGACCAAAATAACATGTCCATATTAGGTGAGGTGTCTGCACCTTGTGGTTCTAGGCAAGGGCAAGGACTCATTGCTAAAGTGACACTATATGCTACATGAAAAACAAAGCACCAGAAGCCAATTTAGAAGGTCGAAACAAACAACCTACGTAATTCTAGCAATCATTATAGTTGTCTGTTTTTGTAAAGAAGAACCATAGATATTCTAGTTAATCCAAATCGCGTCTACTAGGACTAGATAAGAGAGAATACGAACCTACTCTCTTAAATAATCCGTCGCTAGAACAAAACTATCCATCTCTCCGAAACCGAGTCTATTTTTTTTACCAAATAGTGCGGCCGCTTTTTTTGTCGCTAAATCGGCCGGGTCAGACCCTACGTTATTGTCGCAATGTAGTTTGCAGCATAACTATTTTGTGCAACTCTTGTCTCTATTGTAGACACAATGATTCTTAATATGTAGAAGCGAAATTCAACTCTGCACAATAGCTCACTCCACTTCCTGCTGAGCATTTGTTCCAGTCTATCTCATAGGAATCTTTAGACACTCGTAATTACCCTAAGCGGCACTTCATTTGCGTCCCGTTGAGTGCGACTAGGTAGCTCCCACAGGTAGTAGTACTCTGTGGCGGAAATCATAAACACACCATAGAGGTATGCCTTAGACAAGGTGAGATTTATCTTAACTAAAGATTTTGTTTATGGCCGCATGCGCCGCTAGTCACATTATAGCATGGGCGTCCTCGTAAAAAATAGCCCATAACATTATTACCTGTCTAAACAACGCCTGTATATACATAGCCAACATCTCGCTCCGCTCTTAACCAGTAGATTAAGCCCAGAGGCCTATATCATTGTTGTTTATGCGCAATTGCTAACACGCAAACGTAGGCGAATAAAATGGACCTGAGTTGTGTATTCTTTGAACAGCCTCGATCGCATTGGCTGGTCCGATCGAATTGGGCTTACCTGCTTCTGCTAGAGCTCTCATCAGCGGACGACTGAATTCAACGACGGGTCGCCGGCTGCGGGTAACGTAAAAGACACATGAACTACAGGAAAATACCATATAGCTTCCATTTGCATCGTACGAGACGACAGACTACATGCGTTTAGAAGAAACAGAGTTCGGAGCGCTTTGCGAGATAGAAAGAGTCTTCTGAACGTAGACAAGCTGGCCCGGTCCGTAAAGCTCGCCGGGGGTAAACGCAACGTTTTTTTTCAGCGGTTGACAGGAAATACGAAGTGCTACCCAAGTAGGTTCCTATTTTGCGTTGGTCTGTACAGTTATTGTATAGTTGTAGGACTGTTTGTACAATACTAAGCAAGTACAGCATTGAGGGATTACAGACGATGCGGTTCAATGAGACCCGAGACGACCGGGCGCTTGAGAGGACAAGACATAGACTGCAGATAGCGTTTTATGAAAACACTACTAGATATTTTTTGTCCACTTATCAATTTATCGATGATTTTCAAGCGGTATGCAATAGAGTGATTAGCTAATTCTTCTATCGAGCCTAGTGTTAACAAAGCGTTTCTGTTGTTCGATTCCAAAGTAATACTAACCGGGTGTACAAATCGAAAATACAAGATATAGAATATTACGTTCCGATCGTGTACTACTAGCAGCTTCTTTGTCCGTTTTGCATTTGAATATTTAAACCTAACGGTGGGAAACGCACCTGCCTACATTAGAACCTATGGAGGTGTTTTCGTCACATTATTATAATCGTAGAAAGTGTCAGCGTCATTTTGAAATTGTTGAAATACGTACGGATTATATAACTTCTAAGTTCCACTTTGCTATTGGTTTGGACTGACAGTATTTTTTGAACGCAATAATTCTTATGGTGTATGTTACTCGCGTTTCGAAAACGATATTAACACGGACATGGAGGTAAGTAAATCCTTCAATAAGTTAAAATGCCGAGGGAGGACTCATAATAGGTATCTGCGTGTTTTCACAGACAATCGACTTGTTGAAACAACATTGTTGAGCACCTTATTGCGTGCAACTCCATAGAAGCTATTGGCATTTCTAAGCTGTTGGATGTTTGTTACATGATCTTGCTGTAATTGCCTTAAGAAGGCTCTCCCTCATTCGTTTTTCTCAGAAAAATCACTTCCTGTACATGCACTCTCGTACATGTAACAGCCTGTCCCACTAATCTATGCAGTTCATTCTTATTTAAAATTACTAGCGGTTTTTTCGGCAAAAAAATGCTAGCTCGAAACTGAGTGCAGGCATGCTTTCTGTCAGGCCACATAGTGTTTCTTTTCGCTATATAAACAGTGTGCTGACGAAAACCCTTCAGGCTATCTCCTTTTTTTTGCAGGACGCTTACTCATATTCGTGCGGCTGGAACAACGTGCTATTATTGCTTCCGATCAGACTTGACGTTGGAGTGAGGCAGTGTTGCGGAGTAATAATGTCCAGAGAACCAGGGAAAAGTAGCGAAGAGTAGCAAATGACGACGTGTTCGTCTAACTACCCCTAAAAACCCCCTTTTCTTTGCATCGATGGCAAAGTTTTTGCTAACGGAGTAGAGCATGTCATACACGTATATCGCTTACCAAGCCCCGTCTTTTACGTTCCCTATAGTTTTCTGCACACGCCACACTGTCGTGTGCTTCCAGCGTTATTTAATTAATTTTTCACGGCGTCTCAAACAGTTCTTCAAACGTACGGATGAAACCATGTGGTTTCTAGTTATTGACGGTACCACTTGCTTTTCTGCGATCGATTGCTATCGTAAAGCAGTTTATGAAGTAGTAGCGGCCAGAGACGCCATCGACGCTTGAGTGCCGATTTAGATGCATTGAGACACAAGAAAAGAGTCGAACAAGCGTCATATATTCCGTTGCACCTCTTGCCGTTTCAAGTAGGAACAATAGCCAGGTAACCTTTGTGACCTTTCTAATACTTGGGTATCTCACAACGTGGTGAAAAGCCCAAGGGAAGATCATCAGACTGAGGAACGGTTTAGGTTAACAATGCATCATTGGACTGCGTGGAAATATCTTTAAGGTATTTAATTTAACATTGCATTTATTTGCCTGTTGTCCTAAATGTCCTTTAGCATTCATCGACTACCTCGACGACCGCACAGGTATCGAATACACTTTACCTGCCTGTTGCAACCGAACTGCAAATAGGTCATCCGACGGTCCTGTCATCCGTATCAAAACCAAATCTTTGAAATCCCAACGTATAATGGCCTATATAGATTAAGAGTATAGGTATACAATTCAGTGATACTTTTAAATAACCACGTTGCTGTACGTTAACGGTATCGTCATTTCTCTGCCAAATGTGTCATTGTTATGACGAACGGTTTTTGTGACGAATCGTATCAGCCCAGATGGCAAACTAACACTTACGACATTTGTAGCTTAGAAATAACGGACGAAGCAAAAACATTCACTTTACAATAATTACGACTACCAATTACCACTACGAACATATCAGTGTTCTTCTCCGTTAGTTTCTGGCAGGAACGGAATCTGAATTTTAGATCAAGCAGAGCGTAAGTTTGCCTGTATCTATGGAAACTTTAGAAGGCATTCCTGGCGTTTGTTTAAGACGTGTATCAGAACAGTGTTTTACACAATAATGTTAATTTTCCACAAACTTCTCATCTGTACCTGTCTTCGTTGATACGTTAGAAGAAACTTGCTGTTCTTCGACTTGGGCATTAAAATAGTGATACAGCAGAGGACGGCGCTTACGGGTTATAATAAGACGTTTACATGGGGCACTCGAAGTGCATGTTGAAATTACCTATTTTCGCTTGAATTATTTGTTGCGAGTTATCATCTAAATAGCTGAGCGAACGTTTGAATAATTGTATATGTACTCTATAGGACGCAGTTGTAAGGAGTTACAAATAGAGAATACTGAGCGTCAGTGTACAATTCGAAGAAAGCTACTTTTTACGTGTGAGAAAAATACTTCGATAGATAATACTAAAAATTATAGCATGGATTGCTCGTCTGACGTTCCCTGATGCAGCGCGACTTCTCTATATCTATCGTCGGTTAGTAAAGGAGAGTATCCCATGTATGAGCTTTTCTATATTGAGGTTTGTTTAAAGATTTCGAGCCTTTGTCCGCAGCAAACAGATGAATGAGAAGTGGGTCTGCATGAGTGATGAATAATGACCATTGACCAAGCTTAGACGCCATTCAATGAAACTGACGTATCCTCAATTCAAAATGAAAGAAAATTTTGGCCCGCTGACAGAGCATGTCGATAGTCATGCTACAGGACATCGACAACAGTTATCCCAGAATTGGATATATCTATAGAAGAGCCTATTCGCCGTTATTCTACAGTGGAAAGACATGTACGAGGCCTTATCCAACATACTTGACAAGTATGTTGGATAAGGCCTCGTATGAAGGTACAGATTTCTGTATCGTCTAGCCTAAAAATTGTAATGATATTAGTGCCGACTATATCTAATTTGATTTATTTACGCTATTCTACAGAAGTTGATATTGGCAGTCGACCGACGTAATAGTGAAGCCGTACTTGACGCCTTCGATACAAACTTTCTTGAATCCCTGATAGAAATCTTTTGTGTGCGTGTACGTCCTTGCTTGCTAGCCTATCTCAGACCGTTCTACATATATAAGCTATTCTATACAGACATGTGTAAATTTCTGTAGACGAAAGAACTCTGTTGATAAATCCTCTTTCGTAACATTGTCATAGGGAAATGATCCGAATCGTACGTCCGAAGCAGGAGAGGATAATGCATCGGGCTGTTTGCTAGATATACATGTGTGTCTGTCAAAAGCAAGGTAATGTTTTATAGAATTATTATGAAGGTCGTTTTTGTGAAACTGTATTTTCTGGTACGGTACCGCTGAGCAATTGAAAATTCACTTTGTTTCAGTATAGCTCGATAACATTACACCATTAGTGATTATCAAAACTTCCTGTTGAAAAGTAGTACGATTTTCATCTTTACTTTCAGAACACTTTATTATTAACCCTTCCATTTTGTGCTCTTGACTGATGGTCGTTTCAAAGAAGTAAAGGCTGTATTTGTAAACTCTCTATAAAACTATTTATCCATGAGTTACAACAATCATTTCTAGAACAATCATTGAATAACATGCTTTCAAGCTCGGGGAAATTTGTGCATGGTCAAAGATGTATTATATGCGATACGAGCCGATCGTTGATCCATTGAAATAGAAGAGTTACCTGTCTCTAACTATCTAAAAGTGAACGTATTTCAACTATCACACTTGTCATTCAATTAGTAAATCTAAAACATTTAAAGACTGCAAAATTTGTTATGGTACTATTTCTCCTTCTTTTTACTACTGTAGTCTTATCTAGTAAGCGTTTGTGCGCGGCGTTGCGCCCACACGGTTACGGTGGATACCCGTGCGGCTCCGTCCTCCGCCACGCCTCCAGTACGGTGCTGTTAAACCCCATCATAACGTAACCACGTCGCATTCAAACCGCGGCCGCATTGACTGTGTTCCTGCGAACATGCCGTATTCCACTTCCTCTTCTTCATTATCGTCGCTGTTATCTTTGTTAAATATTCGGGAACACCTACGAAGCTATGAACATAAGCCGAGATTCCAGAGACTGGCTGGGAAGCCGACTGCTAGACTGGATGATGACGCTTCACAGATTGATGGTCGTAGTGTGGCCGACAATTAACGGGCCACGTCACACGGGCCTACTAACACTAGGCCAATGTGGCCTTTCTTCCTAGTGCTTTTCACAACCCGTTACGACTGCAGGCTCCTTCCGCAGTGTCCGTTTCTAGTACTGCTGCTACTGTCCTTCTGTGCCGTGGCCTATCGGGGCAGGTTGGAACAAAAGAAGAGGCAAGTGGAGAGCGGTGGTGAGCACCGCAGAATAAAGGACTTCGAAATTTACGAAATATTCAACTCCTCCGAAATATCTGATTGCAAAAATGATACTAGAATGGACCATAAAGCTTTTCTTTGGGCTCCTGTTCCAATATACTACCCGTGAAGGCCTGCCGCTCCCTTGCTGAAAGGAGGAAGTTACATTTTTTTCCGATCTATTCCCTGCCGCCTCCTTTTCCTCTGTCATTCCATATTCTTCTGTTGTATCTCTCGAGTTTTCTCTCTGTGTTGTAGATACTGGCCTTGGCTGCAACTGGCGTTAGCCAGAGGTTGTAGGAGCAGCCCGGAGCGGGTTGTCTAGGAAGGCAACAGAGTTAATATGTTTTCTATGTATTTCTCCGTACATGTGTGTCTGTATGTCGCTGCAAATGTGCCCTGCACCCACAGCTAAATTTGCGTAGCATTGCTAATACGCATTTTGCTTCTGCAACTGACCAAAGGGCCTTTTTCGTTGGGCTGCCTAACTAGACATTATAGCAAAGCCTTCGTAGGAAATGGAATGTCCACTAGGTCCTGGCAGTAGGGCATGAAGAAGTCTTGGCTTGTTAATTTTTTCACGCATGTTTTGTAGTATGCTCAATAGACAATACTCAATAGGCACTGTCGTTTATGGAGATGAAGCTAGAAAAACCGACTGTAATGGAGCGTTTCATTAGTCCTTAAGAGGATAAGCTCGACAGAGAGTATGAGATGAATAGGTTTCCGTTATGGACCTCACATATTGAAGTCTGCTGATTTTCGAACTTTGGATTTTTCAACTCTCTTTTGAATTACTCACGCACTTCGTACATGCTAATTAACTACAGTACGAGTTATTGTATTATTAAGACTTTGAAACGTTCTATACATTTACTATATTACCATTCATTTAGTAGGTATCTGTTCGCGGTCAGATACCAGAGATGCAACACCAAGGTGGAGTACACAAAACTGATATCAACTTCGCAGCTAATCATAGGACACGATTGTTGCTCAGACGGTTAGCTTCTGAGTAGCGGAATATGTTACAGTACGATCAGGCGTACTTGCGCGTCCCGAGAGGCTTCGTCGGAACGGTTATTAGTGTACTTCAAAAAACGAAATGATAGTGTATCTTAAAAAGCTCCAGTCGTTATTCTCCAATGAGCTACGCTTATTCTAATACCAGCATATATAGTTTGCCGAGCGACTAACTAAACTCTAGCTAATAGATGCATTTCAATGAGACAGTAGACAGTGGTTTTTCAAATATGTAGATGGAGAGGCCAAGGAAAACTTTAATAGTCCGTCTAGTCAATCGCCTGCTAAGCTAATGGAAACACATTAGATAGTTCTTACGCTCTTCTCCATTTTTTTTTTAGAACTGGAATTTTTCGGCGTTAGGTTAAGGCACAGCTCTGTTAAATACGTACCTGAATAACCTTCAGTGTCACACTTCAAGATTTAGAATGCACAGAGTCAAATGCTATCTCGTACTTCCCCATAAACAGCCGCACTGACAAGCTAGAGAAGCTGCTGCTATATATTTATCAGATTCGAGGTATTATATGTTTCTGTATTATAAATTCTATTTACTCCGACGCTAAACGATGTGCTAGTCTACGTGCACATACGTATATGTACGCAGACTACCGTAAAGCCTTAAACAGTACTAATCGTGACGTTGCCAACAAAGGTCTGTGAGCAATGCTCATTAATAATGCTTAGTCTCATTTGGAAGAACACGATGTTGCAACATAGTACAGCGTATCATCATTTTTTTTAATCTTAAATCTCTTTGCCTTCACATATGTGATTTGTATTATAAATTATTGGAATTCAACGTGCGGATAGCTTGACCTGAAACAATCATGTTGCTTTCATTGATATTGCATTTATGATCTATTCGTCAGATTGGTAAACCCCGTTGTATACAACAGGGGGTTAATTGTCTATCTAGAGTAAAAAGTATGTTTCAAACAGGTTAATACTTCCTACAAGCTGCGCTGTTGGATAGCAGTCAAATGAATGCGAGGTTATCTGTAGCAGGAAAGGCGCATCTACGTGTGAAATCGATCAGGCCTTTCGCGTCAGAGAAATTATACTATCACCTTTTCGTGTACAACGGTTTTCTTGTCACATGTCTCAGTTTTTGCGAGTTGATCCCCATGCAAACCTTCATACGCACATTTTGTAAAAGAACTTCGCTTCGGCGAGCGTCTCCCCAAATGCAAGTAATATTTCCGGAACTTGTACTCGAATTTGAAAAAAATGTCTTCCCATTTAGTTTCGAGGCAACAGGCCTTCACCTCCTAAAACATTTCGTTCCCAGACACCCGACAATAAACGAATGCTAGCAGTGTTTGTTTTAGTATTAGACGACGATTGTGGATCTGATCACGCACGGGTAGCCGTTGATTGGTGCGCCTGTCTGGGCGCAGGGGTGACAATGCGTCGCCGTTATATTTAATTTGTACATTGTCTATTCGCGCATGATAAAACCAACATTTAGGTACAAAGGTGCAATTAAGATGGATTTGTATGACCACAACAAAGCTTCCTCTATAGCTGCCGTTTTTGTACAAAAGCCTCTTTAGAGCTTAAAAGTCTTAGTTGTATATCTGTTATATATATACATAATAGTCCTTCGCTGCCAGCTAATTGCTGGCGTGTAAAAGTGTCCGTCCAAAAGAAAACTCTAATAATCATATTTTTGCCATCCTGTCCCACGACAAAAGCTTGTCTCCTTTTCCTGTCATATCGGCGGCCCGGTTTTTCAATACGTAAAATGCGCGTACGTCGTGATGTTTTATTAGTGTCATTTAATTTACACAGGCCTTAAGAGGTTCGATTTTCACCCCATCGCATCGATATGTGTGCTGTTGTCCTTAGAATGACCCATCTTCAGTTGGTAAAAAACAACTGCTGTATGCTTTTTAATAGCGGTAGTTATACAGACAAGAATAATAATGATTAAAGAAACACCTTTAGGTAGGTTCTTGACCACTTTGAATCTATACCGGCAAATTTATGCCGGTCACGTAAATGATGTATAGAAACGGTTTGTGTGATGCGCCAGTTCGATAGTAGTGTTTTCGCAACAGATTTTATTTATAGAGTATGACTTGTCCTTACGAAAAAATAAATTGTAATATACTGCTGGACCGTGAAGTTTGTAATGTATAAATTCCGTGTTAAACTCAACTAACGTTAGCGGTTGAATTGTTGTACGGTATTAAATACTGCAGAAAGTAATGTCGCAATCCTAAAATAGCTATTTCCTCTCTATTAACATCTAGTGGTCATTATTCGACGTACGGACTTGCTACTCGTTCTGGCTAGATGTTCTCTGATTACGCCATTTTCGATTCAGAGATTCGGATCTGACTGCCCTTGAATAGGGGAAAAAGAGCTTAATGAAACTAACCACTCACTCTTGCCAAGTTACCTGATTTGGATTTTTGTACGATTTAGATTTGTGCGCACTTCCGCTATACAATGTCTAAATGCATGTGTTGACTTATGCTCGGCTTTGCATGAGGTCATGATGATCCAGCGAGTGCGACTGAACTTAAGGTCTGCATTTCTAACTTTTCTGTCACGAGAGGCTCTGCTTATGTGGATCTTTTTAGTTCGCGTATTAAGCAGGCGTTGCGCTGCCACGATGTGGACTATTCAGGGAGCTACCTTGTGCTCTAGACTATATCAGCGACAATAGTGGCCAATTTGTCTACCGAAGAAGATAGCTTGATTGTAGACCAGTGGGCGAGAAGAATCGTGCCTTCATTTGTGCCTCACCTAACTAAGGCTGTATAGGTTCAAAAAACGTCGTTCGCTGTGTGAGTGACAGAAGTTAAAGTCTTTGGTTTATCTTCAGAACATGGACCGTTAACTAATACGTGCCCATAAATGTGTGTATGGCTTGGTGTCGATCCGGGTCGCTATTTTCAACGTGCTAGTATATTTCATAAAGAAAAATCGACATTCTATAAAGGGTTGGCTTAGACATTGGATATTCTTGTTCCTAGAACGCTAGAAACTCTATCGTTTTGTTTGCGTTGCCTATTCCTAATCTGATACAATTGCGAGCTCTATAATGCGCACTCGAAGACAACTAAAGCAACGTTACCCTTGGGTCGATTTTGTATTGGAGTTTTAAACAAGCGTCTTGGATTTTCAGCGGAAGGCCAAACAAACACATACATAGGCATGCAGCGTAAAGCAAAACGAGCAGACTTTCCCAGATACTCCCATTGCTACTCGCGTACGGATTTAGATATGCATGTGTATGTGCAGAGACACTAAGAAGCACACACTAGTTACGCACACTCAACCATGTACCGACATCGCGCAAATATAATCAAAAATGTCATCAAGTGGATAAAAGCCACAGTGATGGGGAAAAAGCCGTGAGAGAAGCCCTATAGGGCACCGATTAAGAAGGACCGGAGAACATTTGAAGCAAACGTCTAAAACTCATGAGGACGATGGGTTGCTGGATTGAGACGAGAAAAATTATCGTAAAACGGCGAACGAAAAGTGTCAGGTATAGGCGCATGGAAGATCGCAGACGGGGCAAAAAGTGATCCGATCTGATGTCTTTATATCATCACCGGCGTCGAAGAGTCCTCCGATGACGGTCTTTTCGAATAAGCATGTTTACCAAAGAGTCAACGTACGCAGCACGGCGTCACATAAGACTAGTCACATTTCCCACATGTTCTCCATCCCTGTATACTTTTACTTTATTTCTTTTTCGCACACAGACGCGCACATTTATTTGACGGTTGCTGCAAAAGGCTAGTCTTTATTATATAGTAATACAGATACACCTGTCTTGTAGTTTGCTATACTGGACGTTGCTGCATTGTTCTTACGGCGGTATCCCTTTCGACAGCGAGAGCGGTAGGCGGTAGACTTTTCCCTTCTCCTTCTTCTTGTCTTCGTCGTCTGACTTAACACGCTACCGTGGCCTTTTTTTCCGTAACAATAGGCTGCTGGATTAGATAGTGGAAAGAATATCTGCTTCGGTTATGAGTGTCACGCTTGCCTCGAGTGGAGCAGGCGTAAATCGGGGCGCGTCCAGTAATGATCTTATCTGAGAAAAGAAGCCAGCCCGCCAAGCTGGCATCAGCAGTCCTGAGTTGAACGGGCAATTTCACAACCGTCGAACGATTGGACTAGAACAAGTCGATCACGAGGGATCCAAGAGAAAGCTGAACGGCAATGATATCATCGCGGCGAGGAATTGCGGACAAAGTGTGCCATCGTTTGTATGCGGCTGCAATAAAAGAAATATAGGTATATATGGAATTATTAGCAGTTTTGGGCAACTTAATGGAACCTGGTAAGAACTAGTGATTGACTGATAATTATATGGATATTTGATGACTACGATAAAGCATGATAGCAGCAGCAGCAGCAACATAACGCAATAGTCAATGTTGGCATGGGTTTATGCTTAAAATATTCTTAGAAAATCAATTGCTTAATTGACTAAGCCATTCCTGTGTTAAGGTTCCGCTGAAACAAATTCAAACAAGTCAAATGTATGCCACCTTATAATATTGTAAATGGTCCATAGTGAATGCGCGATCGTAAACTTTTCTAAAAACTACAATTGTGTTTGTTACGCTTCTCTTTTTTTAACGTGCCCACGTCCTCGTCCTGAAGGTCTTCCGTGTAATTGAAAGTGGCCAGCTTGCGCCATATTAATCAAAATACACAATTTAGAAAATTGCATACTTCGCAAGATACTCATTATGTACACCTTTATTTGCGTCTGCTTCTATATTAGTTATCTACCGGTAAATCTTAATCTTTCAACAAATGCTTTATGTACTTTATTTGCTTCACTATCCTTCAGGGATCCCCGATTCGAAAACTGTCTTCCTTTCTGTAACGCTTCGTCCTTACAAGTACTAACGGCTCACGGTGAAAGCACTCGTTCCGCTTGCTCGCGCCAGCTATTTTACTTGTTCTGCAGTGTTTTTACGCTGACAAACCCCTATCGCCCTTCTAGTCGTATCTGCCCCTTTTTTTTCTCTGCTGTCGATCGAAAACAAATGACGCATAGGGCTTAAACGTGACCTAAAGTTTGCCCCTAGTTCGCAGCCGGCCGAATGCAGTTCCTTACGCTTTAGGTTCACTGGTAACCGTGCCTGCTTGCACGCTATTGTCGCTGATGTTATAGGCATTTTCTGTATAGTTTCCGTGTGAAGCATTTTGAGCGATATTTGATTGTATCAGGATGAGGCTGTGGATTCCTGCCGATTGCTGACGATGACGTAAAGTAACTTCACAATTACCTTACATGACGAAGTCGTCGCACTGGGAGCAAAAAGCAACTCAGCTTCCTGTAATAATTAAAAAACACAATTTGTACTACCGTAGAAAATACTAAAATTTGTCGAGGCTATAGTGCGCAGTTGCGAACCCACAAGGGCTGCACAAAATGCGTATGTCCATTGGATAAAGTACGGTATCACGTTAGATAATGTAATTTTTCATACTGACATGTGCGATTCGACAGTAAACGAAAAACGAGAACGACGACGAACCGCTATACTTAAGAGTAGCTAAGGTACTTACAAATGCTGTTGTATTTGTGCGGTGCAGAATGCTTATAATTTTCCTGTATTATCTGTATCATACTGTTTTCCCTATATTTTTGTTGTCGCGCGCGTCGTCGCAGAATTTCGAAATGAACGCAGCATTTGTTTACATTGGCTGTCCAGTTGAAGAAATCCAACGAAATCTTGTAGCTAATAACAAACTAAGGAATGCTTAACTCAATCAAATGATCTCACTACTGTGTACATACAATTCACCGTGTTCGAAACACACAGAATCTACATACCCTTCGAACAAAAGCAGATAGACGCAGGTTCAGACGTTATCAGCGTACCGTGCGCTCTTGTGAGCCATTGCAATGCCAGGGGTACTCATTTCACCTGACCTACACTTAAAAAACAAAACACTGATTGCAACGTTGCACGCATTTGCTCTAGGCAGACAGCGAGTGAGATGTAAAACTATACTCTTGACGTTAACCGCATCCATCGAACGGCTCCCGTCTATTGCCTCTATCCCAAATGACAGCTCTGCTTTAATCTGCGGTGATTGACCTTCAACTTCAAACCGAAACGTTGAATCTTCACCAGCAGCGGTTGAAGCTGAGACTTGACATTATTCTGGGTAATATTAATGATAATAATAATGTACTGGGCCCTAAGGAGCAAGTCAGGTTCCGCCAGGAATAAATGTGGGCTTAGCTCTGATGTGCGACTAGCTAAAAGTTTGTTTATCATCGTCGTAATCGTTCGATCCCTGATCATTTTAGCGCGGTGAGTCTTTTTACAGTAAACAAATAGCGAAAACACTGCCACCGCTCTAGTAAAGTTAAAGCAATGAGACTTCGCGTATGACTGATTCGCTATAATCATCGCGAATAGTAGAGGATCATATTATATTTTATAGTTCATAAACACAAATCGGCTTAGTTATTATAAAGATGTTTGACAATTATATATATGATTTATCAAAGAAAAAAGTAAACGAGTACTTATGATCAAGCTATTTGCGAGTTATTATAGAAACTTAGTTTTCGTATAGTATAGCATAGTGAGAAAGGTGATAGAGACTTCTACATTCACAACGAGTTTAACGAAAAAAAAAAGACTGAGCAGTTGCACAGCCAAGTGTTTTAGGCAGGACTGAGATGACAAGTTAATTCAGATTGGGTGTCACACAAGTCAGGCATTTCTTGCCAATCCTTTATGAAAATCTGATCTCCGTCACACAGTGAAGCCACCCTTAGCTTTTTCACTGGCAGAAAACAACAGGGCAAAAAAATGCAATAATTTAAAGCAGTTGTTGAATGTTGGCTACTTCATGAACACAAAACATGACAGGCAGTGAGAGTTGTTCCAGGAGGCGCGCCTCTCGGGGGTCACTTTGCTACGTAATTCAAAGAATTGTGCGCTGTAGCTGGATTTACTACAGCCTACACGTATAGAGTGCAAAAAACTAGACTATTAGACCGAGTTACCGGAAAGGTGGGTTTGTCGTTATGTCCAGAATGTTTTGCATAGCGATAAACTATACATTGGACCTTGTGATGAGCGACTTAAACCTATCACCTGTCCTATATATATAGAGAGGTATCAGGAAAACTCATTTATAACTGTGGTCGAGACTTGTCAGTGCTCTGGTTTGATTCCATTTATCTTCACCATCGTTTTTCTACGCACGTAAATTGGAAACAAGAATAAATGAAGACTGTCTGGTAAACATTATTGGGTTCAAACTTCCTTTGAAGATATTGACCCAATTTTCCATGTGCCGCAATAGGTGATTTACGTTAAGGCAGGCTACCCTAATTATGTCCACAATAATATATATATATATACTAATATCACAGGATAAATGTAACGAAGCCTAATTTACTAAACAACTGCTGCTCATTATTCAGAAGTTTATGACTGATTATGGTATACTCCAAAAATGCTTCGATATATGACATTGATGACCATACATTGTATGTCTGCTAATTACCGTATCTTCTCAATAAGAATATCTTCTTGAAGTTAATCGCAACAGCATGTGCGATCCTTAATGGCAAAGGTAATTGTTTCTCATTCGACTGAATTAATTTTAAGAGAATTCACTATTTCAGTAGAAATATATGATACAAAACAGCCAATCTACATCCTTTATGACTTGCACGCGTTTCAGTATCGAGCGAGTAGATGACGAGATTTCAAACACCCTCGACATTTTACAGGACCGGTTGGGTTCTATCGGAAGACTATCGAGTCTTGATTGATGCGAAGCACAGCTACTATTTTTAAACACTTGTTTGTGTGTTCTACGTTATTCAGAAATTTCTACTTTTGATTGCACTTTTTACTGTATAACATCAGACTCGTCGTTGTTTAGTTAATTTACGCAACATGCAAGCTAGTTGGGTTGTACGCGATGAACAAGCGGTTTCTAAAGGCGTCACTGCTACGATCGTGCCCTCCCCTTACCGCCGAGGTTAAACAGATGACGTTTACTGCTCCAGTTTTAGGCTAAATTTAAATGTGGGATATTAGTTAGTGGCGGGGGGGGGGGGGGGTAGCAACCGTGTTTCAGTTAATTACAGCCAGAAGAGAAGGCTTCTGTTAACGTCAGGCCGCTCTTCGGCACGTTTAGAGTCACAAAACGAACGTGCAAATCTAGTGTAAGGGGTTAATTTTACGAATTTAAAAACGCTTCGGTAACTATTGGGTAAAATGTACGAATCAGAGGGATTTATCAGCAGTATTTATGCCGGCAAGCTTATGTGGTAAAGGGTTGGACGGAAGACTGAATCACACGGCATGCTATGGTTCAGATACTATAAGTGTTAAATACTAGTTCGTTTCAGTCATACTGAACGGGTCTTCAATGCGGGTTTTTTTGCCTTCAGGCTTTGCCATCTTCAGGACTACAGTTAAAAACTCACGGCTTCATCCATCGACATTCTCGTCTGCGGACTGCTCTAAACGAGATTTTTACGTTTGAAATGGTAATAAATGTCCAAATCTTACGTTCTTGCATTGCATTAATCGGCTGATTCTTCCAAGAACTCGACCTAAACTGTGTGCCTTGGATCTCTAGACCTGCGTTCATTTACCTACTATTTGTATATCAGCATGCTAGAATTACGACGCTGCAACAAAAGGTGTCTTGTATTGTCTGTGATGAGGGCTAGCTAGAACCTTGTTCTATTCTCAATAAGTAATGTTTCAATACAGTACAGCGTGTCTATGTAGTGATTTTCCAAGTACTTTTTTGCGTTCTGCAAAGTATAAACAAGCGCTTTGATGATATGTGTAATTTGGACTGCGTTCCTATTCTCTATATGTAAATACATTTGTATCACAGTAATCCTGAGTATATCAAACGTACGATTTCCTTAATTACAGATCAGGGCTACGTTCGATTGGTTTCACAGAACGGGTATAGAATTGAATGGCGTTTAATAGGCGGTTTTCTTCAAATATTGAAATCAAATCCTATGAAATATACGGCTTGGTCTACAAGTACGCCCCTAACGCACCTTGAAGCAGGTATCTCTGTTGTTGTTGGCTAGTAGTCTCATTATCAAATACACGTATTTAGTCTCGCTTGTGAAGTGAACAAGAGTACATTATAAAAAGAAGTAGTTGAACGTATTGTCACCAGCTGATCGTTCTAGCCAGTCTGTTTTCAACGAGCTTGAAGCGTTCTTGATGCTTTCGTTGGCCGCCATTCAGGCCAGAAAAATTGAGGGCATAGGAAGTATAAAACGCCATAGCGGTAGCAACGACACTGTTCTTCGATCGCTGGTAGAGAATTCTGGACATTCGGCTTTCCCCCTTATTACCTCAAGGCACAAAAAAATGGTTTTCGTGTTTAGAAAAGTGAATCAGCAGCGTCCTGCTATATGACGCTTGGGAGGGTTCATGCAGCTCACTTGAACTGCAGCGTAATGTTAGTTCAGCGGTTACATAGTTTGTTACCGAATCTTTCTGTGTAAACAAATCTTAGAAATATGATTTTCTAGGGGAGGGTATATTAGTTGCCCACCGAATATATATAACTTAATATAGAACAGCAAAGAACTGTACAAGTTGGATTCGTCTCGATAACCATGTTCCTGTTAATTTGCCCGCTTAAATACTCCAAATGAAGTCTAACAGCCATAGAGTATACAAAGCACTCCTCAATCCTTTCTTTATCAACTAAAATTTTTACGTCTAGTAGTATTTTTACTCACGCACCTGGGCTGGTTTGTGACTTTGTGGTCTTATTAGCCCATGTTGATTTTGAACAATTTATGTTCGCCAGTACAGTTCAACATGCCTAGAAAGTTTCTAAAACGAGGCGCTACGAAGTTCAGCTCAAAACCGTGCGGAACTTGCATTGAGTCTAGTTGTAAACCGTAGCATATAGAGCAGGTGAATCTTTCGCGTCTATTGAAGCAAACAAAGGCTGATAAGCTACATAACCATTAGCCTGATTTAGCCCACAAGTATCGTTCAGCAGGTTGCATATATATTTAATGAACCGAAGCATTTTCCGAAGAATATAATTGTCCTGACGCTAACTCTAATATTAAACAAATGACATAACAGACGTGTAGAAAAAGAGGGCAACATGGAAAAGACGTATCTAACAGATAGGCGCCTATTCTTTCCATAATTTGAATTACTTTCGTAGTTAAAATCAGAATACCGGGACCTCGCGAAGCCGCTCTAAGCTATTCCTTTGTAGACACGGGGGCTGTATCTGCTTTGAAATTGCAAGAATTTTCTTTATAATATCAATTGTCTTTGGTGCCCTCAAAATGAAAAATCAGCTAACAATTTTTGTTTCTATTATATTTGCACATTTGATTTTTTGCTAGTTAAAACATCTAAAAGGTGGACTCCGTACACTTCGTTCTTCTAAATAATACGGGCTCTATAGTGGGTCCCATAAGTGCTACGAGCCGTCACCAAGAGATCTTTAGGTTTATACTTAGCTGCATTCAGCTTCAGTCATACTTCAGTGTGAATCCATAAAACAGCATTTGACTGCGACAGATTTTTTTATAGGTAACCTTTTTCGTAATCTTCCTATTTTGTTCAGAATGCAGGTCCCATTGGACATTTTATTCTTTTACAGCCTTAAATGAACGAAACCAGTCATACGTGTTACGCGACTAAATATTTGACCGTTGGCGTCGTTGTTTTTGTGCTTGAAGCTTTACCTTAAAGTAATAGTATTTGTATACGGATCCTTTTGATTATTCTGTCTTCCTTAAATCAGAGTTTGGCTACGCTCAGAGCAGTGCAACAGTCATAGGACCGACTACAGCGACGAGGCCTTTGGTCAAGTCTCACGTACCATCTGAAGACCTCCTAATCGTCGTCACATTCATATAAGCATTACGTACCGCTACGACCTAACGTATATAGTAGCATAGTTCCTCGCCTTCATGCAATTCGTTTCAAGGACCTTGCCAATTTTAGCGCTTCTGACCTGCTGCTACTTCCAATACTAGCCCCACTTCCCGTTCTGCTAAATAGGCAGATAGACGAATAGATAGTCGAATTGGCCAGCTCATGTGTGGTAGCGTTTACGCCAGGGACTTTCGGCAAGCAGCAGTGCGACGTAAGAGTTGCTCTTTTATTCGTTCAACTACGTCTCTTCCTCTCAGCATCTTCTGGTACGTATTACAAAATTCCCTTTGCCCCTTGCGTTTCCAGAAGCCCCACTACAGAGGTCCAGGCGAGAACATGACCACTGTGGAAGGGAAAGGGCTTTTTTGCACTATGTCTGTCCGCGAAGAAGATTGAGGTACGATACTTCGGGAGAAGGAAAGAAGAAACCGGAATACAGCGACAGCTCCGTCAGATAGTTGTGCGTAACGCGAAGACGTGCCTTCGTTCTCGCGAGTCTGTGTCCGAGTATGTGCCGGTGTGAAGGCAGGAGGGCATGTGGGGATTTTGTGTGGCAATCAAGAGAACTTTTTCACGCCATTAGGAATCAAAAATTTCCCCTTTTCTATACTCATTGTTTATCCCTACTCTTTGCTATGCTACTCGCTCGTTCGGCATCGTCTTACCTGGCATCGCCTCACGTTACCTTACATTTCTGGCTTGTCGTGCTGCCACAATCAACCCTGTCTGTTAGGGCTCCATTCCCTGCTGCGATTTTTACTGTCTTTGCCGTGTCTTGGCATTGTTCGGTGGTCCGCCCTTATTCGCTGTGGCTGACGTCGTTACCGGTGTTGCCGCTACTGTCGTCTTTCGAAAACGGAAGGTGTTCGATGACAAAAGCACCACCGAGACGTCGTAATGATGGCGAAGCAGTTAGAATACTTTTTGGACGAGTGACGTTGGGAAAGAGTCCCGGCGGTAATGTTACCGCTATTGATATTGATACCGCCAACGGACGGCCGGCGCGCTGTGTGGAGGAAACGCGACGCCTGATCAAAGATGCGGCCAGGTATGTAAGTAAAGTAAAAGACACGTCGTTGGAAGGCGCATTTACGGTTTCAGGCTACCACCGCCACTGCCACTGAACATAGTTGGTAGCGTCAACCTGTAGCGTGTTGCTGTACCAACTTAGTACCATAAGGGACACAGTGGCCAGCCGCAGTCGTTTGGTTCTCCACCACAGCGTTGGCTATAGCAGTGATGCCGGCGCAACGATTGAAGCTGCTGCAGATGGGCTTCCACTGCACTTTCTTGATGCCCTTTCTAAATTAGGCTTGTTCTAGCCAGGAACGAAGACTGATGGTAAAAAGAACAACGAGCGAAGAGTCAAATCAAGGACGGCGGCAATGGCAAATCCAGCCGACTCCCTTTCACTCTCATTTGTTGTTTGGCGCTCAAATAAACCGAGTTTGTTTGTTGACTCATCATAGCGGAAAAGGGTGGAGGCGCTCGAGCGATTCCACAAAATACCATAGCTATATTCTATTGCGACTGGTTACTATTAAATGGTCATCTGCGGAACAGAGGGATTTTTCGAAAATTATTTATGAGCGGCTTATACCTCTAATTGAAACTGCGATCGGTAAATAATGGTTATATTGAATAGATATGACTAACAGGAATGACCCTTCATTTAAATATCTATAATAGATATAGCATTAGAAACAACTCATGAGAGAAGTTCCGATTGTAGGTGTAATGCTTTGTTATTTGTTGTATGCTGGAGACAAGCCGTCTAGAGCAACGCTTAACGTCAGTATTTGGCGTATAATTCAAAAACATAATCGATACCTCGGAAATTAGGTCTCGCTATTGCTGTTATTCTACTAACAAACTGGCTAACTTTGTTTACGATAGGAAAAACAAATGAAAAGCGATTCAGAAAGGGTTCGTGCCATGTTTAGAGAAAGGTTTATTGCATCGCTTATCTGGTTGCTTTGTTCCTAGCCACGGATCTACCTACCCGCGTGAGGCCCAGAAGGATCAGCATTGCAATGCATAAACCCACGCGAGTTTAGTTAGGTGTGGTGCGGGTCATTTTCAACCATTTCTCGAAGATAACGCTTTCGCAGTGCCCTTGCAGTAGTCTGGCCGTACGTACTATCATGCATCATAAGCAAATCTACCCGAATATATGTGTAGTGTGCAGTAGCATATTTACTCCGACTGCCCTTTCCTGTGTCTTATGTGTATAGGAGTATTCCTGCGCTTTAGAACTGTTAAACTCGTCCGTTTCTACGTAGATAACTTTGCGCGTATGCAGTGAGACGTTGCTTCGACTTAAATTTTGGTCCGTTGACTTTTAGCATTATAAGGAGGCTTACGCTTTACTGGCAAGAGACAAATTAGAAAATGAAAATTGAAGTAAAAGTTTATGCGAACTACCATGAATTTTTGGTGGTTAACAAGGGAAAAAGTGCTAGTACCTATGTTAATTTCATAATACCTTTAACACGGTATAGACTGGAGTTAAAATTTATTTAAGGCTACAAACAGAAGTAGTGGCGGTACATAATTATCTTTATTTTCGAAACGAATTGACGTTAATTATTAAAGTTCGACACCCTGAGCCAATTCGATTAATTAAAGCCCTATATATATTATAGTTACACGACCTCGGTCGTCGGCGTTAACTGATTATATAAGTTCTATATTTGAATTAGTTAATTTTTTTAATTATACGCAATGCCGAATGCCGCTCTCTTCCATTTCCAAAATCATACGTACGCTCAATAGGAATTGGCCCTTTATGAAAAAATTGAATTCTAGAGATCTCACGATGTTATGTTCATCTTTGAACATTGTTAACTTATCGAATAGAGCTCGTATACGTAGCACCGTAGAAACATAAAACGACTATCTGGCCAAGCGACGTATGTATCGAAAAAGTCTACTGGCTCGTATAATGCAACGCTAGGGTATAGTTAAACAGAAATATTAGAATAAATCCTTTTTCCGTATTTCTGAGATGCAACTAAGTAAAAAAAAATGCAATTATTTCTAGCTAGCTTAATCGGCTTCTGGATCTCGAGGTATTTACAGAGAGGAAGTGGTTCTGATAGAAAATTTTCTCTAAAAAACTTTCCAGATAAGCATGGTTTACGTATACAACCACTACGTGTGGCGGCCGGCCGCATGGAATAAAGCTGCTCTCAGAATTTACCCAAGTCCACAACCTCATCCCGAAATAGATCCGTATTTTTAGCGCTTCACTGAAAGCTCGCTGCAACGACAGAAGAAGGCGGCTCGTGGTAGCCGAGGTAAAAAAAAAAAGCCTCAAAGATTGTTAAGTTAGTAGGAGGACGAGATCTTGTATTCATCTAATGATCAACTGCTATAGAAGCAGACCTTCCGTTAGCTATAAGCGTACCGATATAATTAATATACCTGCTTGTCTCCATTACATGAGACATTCATTAATAGGGCTATATTTCGTTGAGGTTTGCCCCCGGTCAGGTTGCTATAGGCTCTGTATATGCTGTTCTGAAAATGTAGCTTGTTCAGCCAAGGTTGTAAGCACTATGTCAACATCAATGTTGATGTGCTACTTGATTACTACTATTGACAGTTAGGATGATAACATTTAAGCAAAAGCAGCTGACCAAATGAGAGCAGTATATAAAATTTGTGCGTATTATCTTAATACTTTCTCACCTTGCCTTTTGTATCCTAATGCATTGAAACATGACGTCCCGACGCTCGTTGGTCTAAATGAATCGAATTGTTTTCCTCCAACGTGACTTCGTATATTTGCAGTCTTCGTGACATGCTTCCACAGCCCCGTTGACGATCATCATTATACGATTAGCCCTCCGTGTTCAGCGTTCCTGTCTATTTTGATCTTGTCTTGGAAATAGTTTACCGTATCGGTCTGTTTATCTAAATTAGATACCGCGTGTGGCAACAATTCTTCGATGTTGAATCGTCAATGCTGGGTCTGGATATAGACCCATTTTATAGCTTGTTTGGCACATAGCTTCCCGACATATATAGACCCGAAACAAATCGAAAGTTTGGAAAATTTTCTAGATTATAATTGAATGTATTGAGGAGTAATGAACTGCAGAGAGAAGCAGATGCTAAATTTGCTTGCCCGTAGTACGCACATACGTAATATGTCTCACAGTAAAGTCCCGAATTATACGGTTACAAACTTGAACAATGTATAGAGAACTTGCAACTACTAAATCAATGAAGTAAGTAAAGCAATAAAGTGAGACCTCGATTAGATTGACTAAGTCGTTCTACATTTATTTCACAGAATATATTTACGCAACTATATAAGCTCAACACCTGTTAGTTCCTGCTGTTCCAAGAGTACTCTTTACCTAATGAACCATCTTTATTTACTTGTGTTTCTTTGTCGTCAGCACGTTTAGCACGAAGATTATAGTTTTCTAAATTCAGAACTAGTTACTGTGTAACAGTCATTGATGTAGAGCTTTCCATTTTAACTAGGACCTATATTGCTTACTTTCAACACTACGGGTCAAATTGACTCTTTTCAGCAACAATGGTCGAATAAGTGAAGGTTAAGTGTTATCTGAAAAGTCTATTTGCAAGCAAAGATAATAGGAAAGAAATGAAGAACTAAGAAAAATGATAACTAAGAATCATTTTACGGACGAGCTACCAATTATGTACGCACAAAACAACGGAAGTGAACAAGATGTATACATTTATTTTAAATAAGTATATCTTTGTTCTTGAAAATTGTACAAGTGGCATTACAGAGAGAATCGAAGATATTAGCAATATTATTTTCATTTTCCTCTGTTCTTGTGAGGCACTAGCACACAAAGCTTATGAGTCTCGTGCTAATATAGAAGTCAACGGCCGTTGACTTCTATGTTAGCTTATTGGGTAGCCCGAAATAGCCTATTGGGTATTTGATTGCTAACCTTAGGAACACGTTTAGGTCCGAATCCGGGCACAGACACCCCGTTTCATGCTGGGAGCCGGCCAGAAGTCCCATGGAATACCTAACAGCGATACCGGATGTTAAGTTCGAAACATATACGTAGAGAAGATCAAGACGAGACAATGTCGGGTACCTTCAAGAGATAATTTACGATTTTCAACCTAGTTACATAGCCACGACCCTGTGGTGACGGTACTACATAAAAATTGAAATTAATGCGCAAGAGTGCAATAACTATTGGCGAGTATTAAGTTTACATGAAGAAGGGGTACTATATCATAAAGACACCTAAATCGATATGAGCTGACAAGATTTTCATCACTTTAAACGATCTAAACATGAATTGAAATCTTCGTATTGATGTCAAACATTAGCGTATCTTTTACCGACTTGGGCAAAGTGAAATCGGCATCTCGTATGAATCACCTTGATCAACTTTCACTTATAACTTACACTGATAATGTAAAACGGCTTATTTTTCAAAAAATTACGTTGAAATGAGATCCTTGCCGATAGCTTGTACTAAACAGTAATTATCGGCGAATTTAAAAAGAGCATTCTGTGTCACGTGTTCTGTACCATAAAAACCTATACTTTTACGCACGTAAAACAAGAGGCTTAAAGAGCTTTTTTTGCTATATGCAGCTATTGTGAAGGCCTACTTTTAAACCGTCATTGTATCGTCCTAATATTCCACAACTACACTATTAGAATTACAGATCAATAACAAACTGCCGCTTGGGAGGACAGCTAGTGAATGTTTGTTTATTTATTTGTCTATGCGTCTAGATCTGCCTTATTAACCGTAGCGTGACCTTTATAAAGAGTAGTGCTATATGTACAGTGTGCGGGCATTACGTTCGATACTGCAAGATTTAGTTTCAACGACCGCACATTTTGATAGGTCATACTAATGTGTTGCGGAGGTAATTCGAATGTTTTCCTTGTTTGTTAACTAGTGCTCCATTAAGCATTAAAGAGCTGATGCAATCCTGCTCATCTACGTACGCGTTCAGAAGTACAGATAATAGTTTCGGATTTCCGGAGCTACAAACCGGCACTATTAAACTGTTCCTTATAAAATCTAGTACCTAACAACCTGTTTTATTGTCTTGATAAACATGTCCGTCCCAATTAATGCGATCGTAGCCTGACCAGCTCTTCAGTTTGCTACGATACAAGGGAAGGGGGTACGGCGTGAAGGGGAGGTGATTGGCAGGATGGTGGTTCGTCTATCGACGAGATGAATATCGTTAAGCGTTTTTCATCATGTGTGCAATTAATTACAATGAAATATGTTCATCGGCTCTGAACGATCTATCTAAACCACGGTGGTGCAGGATATCGATGCGCCGTCCGACCAAACTCCAAATAAAGCCAGATGATCTTCGGCTCAATGTTTCTTGCATAACTCCTGACGTTCGTCAAAGGAGCTTTGTGCGATTAAAATATATACGTGATCTGGTTTGTCAAGTCTTTACTTAAATTTTACTTAAGAAATTGATTGGAATATTAATTTTCTGACGTGAATGAGGTGACAAAATTTGGTGAATTTTCGACTGAGGTTTTTTAACGTGAACATAAGAAACAGATCGATGCGAAACATTGCTCTAGTGAACGAATCATCTCTATTCTATACTGTCCATGACATTATGACTATTCAATAACAACAGAATGAGAAAGGATCTTTTACAAGGTTCTACTTTGTTGATCTCTGCTCGCAACAATTCCACAGTATTTCTAGTCGAGCTGGATAAAGCCCCTTCAAGGTCAGGTCAGCTCCCCTAGAGCTCGCTGACACTACCGCAAGAACACCTCGTTCACGTTTAGAGAATACTTATCGATGCACGAAGATACCTGCACGTATTGCGAGCTCATTTTGAACTGGTGTACGGTCGTTGTATACACAAGAGCAGATAAAATAAGAAGGGGAGGAAACGCTGACGGTGACGTACTGTTACGCCGGATTCAGGTTTACCGGGACGTTAAAAAACGAAATTTAGCTGACAGCAAAATAGTACAAGAACATTCGGTACCGTCTTTTTCGCACAATCTTGCCGTAGCATCGTCATCTTAAAATCACTATACACAAGGCTCGTAGGGATATCTTTAAGGAAAGACAAATGCAGGCGGGAAATTTTTAAGGGGGTGCAAAGTATTTACGTTTAGTTACGACTAATTTCTCATACATAGCATAATATAACAGCATGGAACAAATCCGTACAGCATTAACCTGTGAAACTATCAGTAAGAATGTTCCACAAACGGCATCTGTGTATACAAGCTATGCTACAAGCACCACGCTCAATCTAATCAGCTGCTTAAAAATTAATCGACATATGTAGAAGCTGAATGTAATTGTATTTTCTTATCTCCCAGATCAACAAATTCTATCTCCGCGGACCGTCCATGCGTATGAGGGAAGCGCTTGGTTACTATTGAAGAAAACCTTCTGGAAATCGGATAGCGCTCGTCTGTGCTTTAGCTGAATTCAAACATGTTATTGTGTAAAGGTCGTTTTTAAAAGATATGTTTTTTTTGTGCAAACGCTGATAGAGAGACGTAGTTTGAATTAGATTACCATATCATCAAGGATTTGTAAAGTCTTTTGAGTAGGGAACTAAACTCGGTACCAGTGGATGACTACCTGGAAATGAACCGAAAAAGCCAGAGGGAGTCAGTCGCCACAGTGACAAGAAAAAAACAAAAGAAAAGAACGCTTATAAAGGTTTACAGTTCACGTTTTTATCGAACAGTGCAACGATGATTGTCGCTGTCTGCCCGTCGCCGTATGAACAAATGTAAAGGGCCTGAATAATATTATGACATTGACAATAATAACAACCTAACCTAACCCAATTTTTATGCATTACTGCATAACTCATAACCTTATTTAAGCACAAGCACTTAATTCACATGGTTTACAATATGTCAGTTTGATTTTTTTCTATTTAATTTAGCATCTTTTTAGACTAAAAGCCAACAACAGGATTGTAGTTATGCAAACTAGGGCAGTCCTAGAGTATTTTAGTGCTATGTTTTCTAACAACTTCTTTATTTTTATTACAAACATGACTACATCCCAATTCGTGCCATTGGTTACGAGAAACTCATCACTGTCTATGCCACAAAGGAGTAACAGCTGTGTCCCGTTTTGTCTGCTGGATCTTTTCACAATGACCATCTCTCAGTTTCTCCATATGCGTACGGAAATTCTCTCCACACTAGCTACATCTTCTTACCGCTACTTGTCGTCTCTTCTCATGATTATCGGACGCGTCCGTGACCAAGTACATTAAAAGTACGTTAGGTACATAGAGGCAGAGATGAAGGCGGCGTAGCAATTACTCCGGAAATGACTGTACAATTGCGTCCGAGAGAAGATGCCATATCGCCGTACTCGCCTCGATGTTTCTGCTGCCAACTCTTAAGGCAGGGACGAAAAATGGAGACGAAAGTTCCTTGCGCAATAAGTTCAAACTTTTTAGCGGCCATGCTCCGAGTCACTAAACGAAAAGCTACTGCTCCTGCGTTTTATGTAAAATCGCCCGTCCTTAATCATTCTAACAGCAGTATAGCCGCCACCTCAGCCAATACTACAGAACTAGTCTTATAATTATGCTGCTGATATGGCCATCTCGTGCTGGCTGACGCACGTAGAGGAACGGGCAGCACGACCATATATAAAGGAAGGCTAACCACTGGCTGCACTGCACTACAGGACAAGCCAAAGTGATGCTAATAAAAAAAAACAGAGAAAACTACAATAACGGAGATAATAGAGTCGGGGCGTAAAAAAACATGGTTAATTGCAGAAACAGGTGGGCTAGAACGTGCTTATCCTCTATTCTCATTGCGACAGCGAATAGAAAATCGCCGGAAAAGACATAAATATTTCTTCAACGACTGTTCTTCGAGCCATAACATACAGTCGTCTCCACGCAGCCATTTTGATGCAGATTCATTTTTTTAGAATAGAGTTTAGGTTTACTTGGGTACTGCTTTTGACTAATCCTTGTGCTCCCGTCTTCTGGTTTAATCTGGCCTTGCGCGAACCCTTAACTTATCAGGCATATCGGCCTTATCATTGGCCAGCCCTTGTTTCGTCGTTTTACTATTTAGTGTACGTACCTCATTGTTGACGTGTATGCGCTAATGTATTCCCGTTTACATTACCTAAGCTAGATCAGGTTACGCTCATTGGCACGTGCTTGGAGTTATTGAAGTCTTGTCGTCAGGTCTTTTCTTTGTGAACCCTGATCGTCTAAGTGAGAATTAGACGCAGCGGATAACAGACGTGAAACGGGTAGCGTCCTGCAGCGTTCGAACTGTCGATAGTCAATAAACAGCAGACAATGACCGTCTCTCGCACGATTGGGCATTTAGGGCACCTACCCGTGAGGCACTGTCCAGGATTTAGCTAGTTCTGAAACCCTGAGACTCAACAATTTTCAATCTCTGTACGAAGAAACTGGGGATTACGTTCGGGCGTCTGACTATTGCCAGCTTTCGACGTTTGCCTTGCTACTATTCACCGGTCTTCTTTTAGTCGCCGCTCTCAGCTAGGGCAGTGCTCATTTACGAACGGTACTCAACGCAGCCTAATAAATCAGTGGGTTGAAACGAGTAAAAGACCAGCAAGAAGCAAGGGAAAAGGGCGGACGTTTTACCGCACTAGCATACCAAATATCGGCAGCAGTAGCAGCAGCATCAGCAACAGATGACTGTAAGAGGGGAAAAGCAAGAAAAATTAAAACATACAATGCAGGATAAGCAAAGGAGCAAAGTAAAACGGAGCACTAAAGAAAGAAGATTTGTCGGCTTGTCCTTACTCCTTCGTTCAAACTAGAACGAGGGCGATACATACAAGTCCCTCGACGCTTGGGGCCGAGCGTCCTCTATCCGAGAGGCACGATGACTCTTTTTGCTGCGTGTGACAGACACTGCCTGTGTCAGAAAGAAAAAGGCAGTCATAAAAAAGGATCAACGTAGCCTGTGCAGCCCTAATTCAAGTCTCGTCTATTAGGTAATACTGAAAAATGTTATCGCAGATAGCAATTCGGAAGTAATTCATCATAATGACTTAGACTATTTAGTGATAGAGGATAATTGGTCCGAAATGAAAATTATTGATGTTATTTAGCAATACGTGATGTAATTATGGTTGACAGTTTAACGAACGAGAACCCAACGAAAACTTTTGCTGAGAACGTACCCTATGACAGATTTACGTATAAAATGTGTTTGACGTCCACATTCATCTGTACAGGGAACTCTTTTTTAGATCCATTCTTTACTAACAGAGTGGAAGTTCGAGTGGTCCTATATAAATGAATGTCGTGATACTGAAAGCTGACTAAAACGATTCTAGTAATCTGTTGTGAAACGTATTTAACGTTCCGCAGCATAATTTTGATAAGTGGAATCAATTAACATATAAATGAGCCTCTACTGCAGAGCTCCAGTAAACGTTAGTTAGTTCATATTTACTTCAATATTAACCATATGGCCTATGCAAGATGCAGGAACAATAGCCAGCTCTGAATCGCTCTTAATGCGACAAGTTGCTATTTTCTAGCCTTCATATACAGAATGATTCTGTTGTTTTTCTCAAGAATGGCTAGGCGAAAGGACATAATGTTCAGAGAACTAGCAACCTCCGGTCTACGACTGATAGGCCTTATATCAGGTCCCGTTTTAGTTTTTCATCCTTTCTTGCATTATAGTTACATCTGTAGTCCTTAACAGAATGTCCTTTGTAATGCCTCAGAGCATTCTTACTATCGTTTTTTTCTTCACAATACCATTCGTTGAGGTGGATGTCCATAAGGCAAGACTTCCCTGGCAGAATTTCCGTTTCGACATTTTTCCTCTACTCGGTATGTGTTTGCTACGCTACGCGGTGCTACTACTACTACTACTACTGCTGCTGCTGTTGTTGCTATCGTGAAGCCATAAACACTACAGCAAGCGATAACAATGGTCTTTTTCTACAAGCTAACGCGTTTCCTATGTTAAAAATATGATAAATCCGTGTCGACACGTGAGCCTATTGGATAGTACGATTTGTGCCCTACACTTCTTGAAGTGTTATATTAAGCCTGTAACACTGCTCAGAAGCATAACAGTGTAGTGAAAACTTCGAGGACCGATATCAATCAGTGAGTCTAGTCCAGTCAATGGTAAACACTTTACGTTGAGTTGTAAATTTAACCTCTCAATGTTAGTCTCTTCCTGTTGTTTTATTCCCACGTACGTCATCTTGCATCAAATTCGATTTACCTATTTTTTTTTTCCATTTGGAATGCCACTGTTTCTAAGGGAAAGGATCGCTCTTGAAGTTAAACTCAATATTTATTAAACTCAATATAATAGTTTATTCTAATACGTAAGATATCATGATACTCTTCTATTTGAAGGTTCTGGTACATCACAGTACGCATAACAAGATAGAAAACAATCAACGCTGCACATATATATAGCGCTGATCTTTTCCCACTGACCCACAAAGGGGGCTTATGGATACACTATTTATTACTCCTAGAGTCTCAGTGGTCTTCGTGACTATGCTTATCGTAGTACGGAGTCGTCCTTGATCTTTTCATCCCGGTTTCCTTGCTGAGCCTGCGACCTGTTCGTCGTCATGCAGTTTTATTGCACTCAAACCACTATTAGAATATAACATAGTTACAAAGATGCTTTATTTAATCAAGTTTACTGAAAGGTTTTTTGCTTTTGCGACGTTCCTAAAGACAAAATTGGTTTAATTCGACCTTCTTAAAGCAAATATCTACTCAAGGGTCTGTATATTGAAGTAATATTAAGGTGGTCCGCCAAAAAACTACTTTACGTTAGGGTAAGCATGACCCTCATCGATTCAAGTTCAGGACATCAGACCTATTTTTGAGTACAATGAAGGCTCATAGGTGTGTATGCAATATGTATTTTATTCAATTTTTATAATAATGTGTGCTCCAGTCGAATATAGCCTGTCTAGCCACGATATAAGTGTATAACAAAATAAGAAATTTATTAATTTCTGTGAGTGAGTTCCCTTCTCTTGGCAGTAATCCCTGGTGGCACATAGAGCGGCGAGAATATGCTGTGAGCCATATGTTGGTTGCCTGCAAGGCCATGCCATGACGTGCTCACTTAAGGATACTTTGGCAGCTGCACCGTGTCTTACCGCTTACGCTGTCAATAGCACATTCCTATTCGTATATCAACACACCTGTTTCATTACAACTGTTCTCACATCTGTCAAAACCAATTTCATTCTAACTTTTACCATCTCAATTCATCTGTAAAGAGAGAGCAATCCACTTCAGCCAAGTAACAGGTTCAGGCCAAATGTTTAACAGATCGATTGTCAACATACCAACACAAATCCAATTGACGGTAGGTACTACATGAGACCTGAAAGATTTTATAGTTTGGCCTTGTGGTCGTCGAGGTATACCTCAAGCCAGCAGCTCAAGGCCAACTTGCACTACGTTAAAACCATTTCATAATAAACACCTGACTGCAGGCTTTGCTATGCTGTTTGAGCGCCTCACAAGCTTTCCCTAGTATAGAACGCTGGCCTTAGTCGCCAAAGTCCTGAGGATATTGTGGATAAGACTTCTCTTGCCTAACCTAATTAACCTAGCTATGTTTGGAGATTTACCGCTTTAATTATCGAATAAGCTTCTGCTTTGACAAAACGTCGCGAGACTCACTGTGCGCACCCTCTCTATGTGTATTTTCATTTATATGTACGTAGTAAAATGTAATTGATTGAGCTCGCAAAATTGTCGACTCCAAAGGGTATCTCCACTATAAATATTTAGTACAACATCATTACAAGATCGATGTTACCTCTAGAGTCATTATCCAGCCCCTGTCAAAATCGAGTACTCCAATTCAGCGATTCTTGGCATTGCTTGCCTCTGTGCAGAAAGCGTAGTGTAGGCCTAGAGCCGATCGCGTGCGTTCCAAAAGCGACACTCAATCCTCAATATACAAACTGTTTTGTTTTTTATTTCACGTCGCTTGGTCCGTCCCCGTTATACTGACTGGTACCTTGCGGGTGCCTAATTGCTGCCCGTATAGTGAATTATGAAATTTACACTTGTATGTTATAGTGCACGCTATTTACAAGGCCCTCATAAGGGACGCTACCGCTGCTGTGAGGGTATCTATTCGTATATCGATGGCGCCATATGTAAGGTTCGCTAAATAGATACAAAGTTGTGCACCCCAAGTAAGCGCACGTAAAGCGAACAGTACACAACGGGAAGGAGGTAGCTATCTGGGCATTTTTAAAACTGGACCTACCAAAGAGACCGTGGCTGTATCAATTTTCGTCGGTGATGATCAGATAGTAAATGTCCTTAAGAAGGCTTTCAGGAAGCCTAAACAACAGAGTGAAATTTTCCTCGTGTTATGTTACCTCTGTACATTAAGCCGCCAACAGTACTGGACGAGTGGCAGGTTTCTTTAATGAGCCTGTTCCATACTGGCCATCCATAGGTCGTGTTCGGCGAGGGATTTGTGTGCATAAACTAAAAAGGGAGCTCTATTCCCCTACTCTGGCTAACGCAGAGAAAGGTCTCTTTTTCCATCTTGCTACCTTACTTCAAGGTCACTAGCCTGGTTGCATGTATTTCTAGATAATTGACATCCACTAAATAGTCTACTATACGATATTGCAAAATAAGTCAAACCCATTTCTCATGGGCACGACTAACTAACTAACTTCTGTTGAGAACATCTGTCCCAATGAAGGTAATTATCGTCCATCTATTAAGGCTCTAATTCTGTCAGTCTTAGCCTTAGGTGTGCCAAACTGAACAAGCTAAGCATATGGAACAATTACTCGTTGCAGTGATCAATTATAACTTAAGCAGTAATGGCAAGTATAGCTGAATGAGTTGTCAAGAGATTCAGCGTCGCATTTAATTAAAAAAAGAAAAAACATTGACTGCCATTGTGTATGACGTTTTGGCCAACTCATGAACTATGAACTATTGAATTATTACGACTGGATATTCACCCTACAAAGCATAGGATCATTTTCAATTTTAGTAATGCTTTTCATAGTTTGAGAAGAAAAATGTTTGTCTTTCGAACCACGTAACCTCCAACCATCGCGGGGTCTATTATACAAATAGGATATGCAATTGAAGTTCGATGGGTACTGGTATCTAGGACTCATGTTATTCGAGGCACAGAACAGCGAACAAAGCTGCCGGTCAACCTACTTCGCTAAGCGTTATTCTTTACTGCTGTCACAATTTTATTACACAGACTCTGATATTCGCTTTGACGAGTTTATCATACAGCCACAATTTGGCCTAAGTTAGCTGAGTGATGGGAGGAAATAAACTACATGACCTCAATGGTGGCTTGGCTATGCAAGATTGGCTCGATACTTGCTTAATAATTAGTACATTTTTTCTAAATATATTCCCCTAAAAATTGCCTACTTCATGTGCAGCCCGATATCTGCAGGCGCCCACTCTATATTGGTTTAAACGAGTAAAATCACTATCGATACTTCTCGCGAATTTTGTTGACTGTTAAAAATAAGGGGTTAAGGCCTGTTACCATGAAAATATGCCATGTAATATGAATTGTTGATTGGTACCTGTTGCAGATTATCAGATGCGCCAGAACTTCACCTTGTTGTATAATTAAAAACAGTCGTAAGCGCTCGTAAGGTATATATACGGCATTTACGAACCCTGCTGTTCTGACCTCTCAAACACTGGACGCAGGTTCAATTATATATTTTCGTGTAGTGATTTGAACGCTGTCATATATATATATATATATATATATATATACACGATACACTTGGTCTGTGTTGCATCTAGCGAGCCTTTAACATACTATGGAATTAGAATATACTGAAATGTGTCCCGAGATTTTAGGACACCGATCATTACTAGTAGGTAGAGGCCAGTAGGTAACTGCAGTATCAGGGAAAGGCAGTAAAATTACTAAAAAAATTACCACTAAAGTATTCCAATTTGGGTTGTGCAACAATTATTAATTATTTATTTAATGGCCCCTTCCCAAACTCAAATTCGTTTACATTCACAAAATTAATAAACTGTTACATTAAGTCAACAGCATCGACTCTTATGACACTCATTGGATTAAATGACGGGAATACCTGAATTCTGACCTAAAATACTTGAAATATTTTTAATCTTGTATATTCGACACATAAACAGGTATGTTTCCATCTAATTTTATAATTTTCTTTAACTATGTTACAATACAACATAACGCGTTTATATCTAAAGTAATTAGTTATAACACTGCGAGACTCAAACCGGAACACTTTAATCTATCACAATCAACGTTCAACTGTTTGAGACACTGTTTCAAGAGTAGATACTTCGTATGATGTCCTCGAATCACTTTGTTTTTATATCTAATAGCCGGCTATTGCATGGCCCAATAAGCTTTTCATTGTAGTCCTATCAATGCGGTTCACAGGTGTCTAAGTCAAGAAAAACGTATTTATCTCTTAGTTAATCGATTTTTGCTTAACGAGACTTCCGCTCAAGACCATAGGATATGACAAGCTAAGCTTCTCGTTTAAACAAAATATGTAACCGTATTCTTCTAAGCACATCGCTTAACTACATATATGCGTCAAGAATGCTGTCTAAGGGCAGTTTCTGTTCCATTGTCCTTCCTTCGTCTTGTCCAGGTGCCCGGCAGCATTTGCATCCGAGGCCACATGCAGCGAAAACAAATGCTCTTCTTACCCCACCTTACGCCCCCGGCCCCTTGTTCTTCCTCATTCTCGTTATGGTTTTTCTCACTGCAGTGTCTCTTACGCTACTGTCTGCTGCAGTTAGTCTATTTATCTAATTATTTATTTTCTTTGATGTCATGTCGCACAAGATAGTCACTTTATCCAAACGGATCAAGCAACCAACGATAATTCAGCTAGTTAACTTGATAACGCACCCCATGAAGGTAGTGACGATCGGGCTTTCGAGACGAACTGGAATTAGAAGGTTGTGGAAGGGGAAGGCGGTAAATGGGCAGGAGCTGCTGAAACGACGACAAAGAGAAAATGAAGTGTTTTGCTGTTGCTCGGCTGGACGTTGCGTCTCGGGCTACATAGCTACGAGGCGATATATATATGTATAGAAGCAATGATTTCAACCAAATGACCCATGGTCTTCAATCTTGAGGAAGGTACGAAATAAGGCCAGCTGCAACAAAGTGTAGCCTATACCTTTGTCCTGCAATGAGAAAAGGTACGAAGAGGAGAGAAGCATAGGAATGCCGGCTCACCCGCCTAAGCTGCTATGTAGCTGCGGTGCCATACAATTAGGTTGCTACTATTCCACAGCAGCGTACCGATGTTCTCCCATCGTTACAGCGCAGCTTTCGAGCCACAAATAGGTCGACACAAGGCCTTTCAACCTTACACCTTGGATTTGCCAGCGAAGACGGTCTAGAGGCCCCGGAACACAGTTGGAACTGGTTGGTAGCAAAAGTAGACCAAACACGAGAGGTCATTACTATACATTATACGAACTACTGTCGTAGATGTGCATGCAGAATTTAGGGAAAACGATGCAAAAGAAATGGACAAAAAATTATGCTGTTCACTACTTTACATGCGGTAAAAATGGCTTGGACCAACGTAGCTTTATATTCAGTTTTACGAATTTTAAACTAGGCTAGGCAGCGTCCAAGATAACGTCAAACCAGGAGTGTGACTCAACTGTTAGAGGACAACCTCAGTATTTCTTTGTTTCTATTCGACATGTAACCTAAAAACCTGGTGTCGATGGAACTGAGCCAACAGCAATTTCACCCGGATGGGGCATGTTCATTGAAAGTCGCAGCAGATCTCATCTCTCACAGTGCTCTATGTTTCCCTAATAGGACGCTTGAAACGCTCATTAGCTTTGTATTGCATCCACGCATTCAATATAGTAATGCTGTACTAGTAGTATACTAAGGAAACGAGCTTTGTATGCAAATATCATTTTCTTTTTCGGTCCGAGGAACTTGACCTTACTTGCGTAGTTATAAAACAGTGGGAAGTTTAACTATATTTGATTTGCCAATCAATTATTATAATCCATAGCAATATTACTAAACTTTAGCCTTATTCAGTCTTACACCAGATAGAGTTGGTATTGTGATTCTAAATACGCATTGTCAACGGATGATTAATCCATTACTACTTTGACAGTTTCAAACTATCTTTTTTTTATTTTCTACGACACAGTTACCATTGCCTGTCATTGCATATTATTTCTCAAAAACAATAATACCAATGTTCCAGTCGTTGTGTTCAGTTCGATCTTTCGCACGTTTCTCCTACCTATTTCCAACCCGATTTCTTTCGACTTACTTCTGCGGCTCGTGCTCTCTACGTCGATCTAACCGAAATGAACTAACCTTCGGCCCGCCTCGATTTTCAGATCTTCCTTGACCCTGTGTTGCTATGCGTTCGTTTATTCAGAGCTAGCAATTAGCGAGCAGAAAACGACCGAACTAAGTTTTAGTAGTAGGTGTGTAAGTTCTACATCGTTAGGCCACCAATGCGTTAGTGAGATAACGGCCTTTGGTCCTAAACTCTGTAAATCTCTTTCCTGTTCCCTATCTGCACATAGCAATCAACAGCCCCATTATGGGAAACTGGCCTTGATACTGCCTGTGCTGGGGCGTGTGTGTTGGGCCAAATCAAGTGCAGCTGAATGAGGTACGAAATCAGAGAAAAAAAAGGGACGCAAGAGAGGATACCTTTGGAGGTAGAAGGTTTAGATAGGAGGCAGTGAACTCGAAGGTGATAGGGCGTCCTTTGCAGGAGTAGTAAGGCATCAGCAGCTGTAGCAGCAGGAAAAAGAGAGCACAAAATGAAACAAAGGAAGAGGAAAGACATAACAAAAGAGAACACAAATTGAAAATCAAGGGTAAGGCCAAAACAAATAGAACAATAGAAAGGGAGTCAGCTCGGAGAATACTTGATGACAAACTTTCGTCATCACTTAACCTTGTTTAACAGGGCTAACCAGAGAATGGCCTCTGCTTGAGTCGAAACGTGATAGGCATTTAAGTGATCGCCTGAGGAAAGTTCGAAAAGGTAGGACGTATCAGGGTACTCGCAGTGGTAGCAAAGATGAAAGCCATGGCAAAAGCATTTCTGGCGTTGGACGCACGGGCATAACGACAGATTGATTCGTTAAGACTTCTTCCCTTCGATCCAACCAGCACTGCACCCAGGTCCGTCTCGAAAATTCATCTTCCAAAACTCTTCAAAGCCGTCAAAAACGAATTACTCCAATCCCACTAACGTGTCCGACCATCTCTGACCGACCGGTCAACATGTTTAGATCTCTAAAGAAAGCCCTAAAGTAGTAACAATTGCAGTGTTCCCATGCCTATATTTACGAAGAGAACTGAGAAATTTGAAGACAAGAAAGAAACTGAAGGGAAGCCTGTATGTTTTTATATGGCTTATCTATTCATGCATGTGTAGCCATATGGTATTAAGTGTGACTTTGTTAACTCGTACACAGGTATTATGTACAATAAATTAGGAAAGCAAAATGTCTATATAGGTCAAGGGCACTGCGTCCAGTACTACGACACCTATGTTTGAAACAGATTGTTTGTTAAGTTAATCTAATTATGAACCTGTTATGACTGCGAAATGACCAGCAGCTTGCGTGCTTTCAAGAAGAATTTAGGTCCAATGGATAACATCAGCTCAAGACAGACCACTATTGACATTGCAAAAGTTAAAGAGAATATTTTCTTTTTCTTTAATGAGACCTAGTATTCTAGTATACGTCAATAAATTCACAACGTGTCCATGAGCCATTACGCCTAAGTGTTCATATATTGCAGTTATCGCTTAGTACGTAGTGGCCCGTATTAGGCTAATGGGTTAGAGAAGATGCGTTCGTTAGGCGGTGGTCATTGTTAATAATAACATCGGTAACTTTTGTCATCAGGCGACGATAGGGTCTTAATCACTTGATGATGGCTTCAAATTAGTAGTAGAGGCAATGTCGCTGCGCTGTATAGAACTGCGAGTTAGACTGTTCAGCGCTGAAACGCTACCCGTTTAATATGGATGAGGCAGTTATCGAAGCTGAGCGCAGAAAATGTACTAAGTCGGATGTCGATCTCGTCTGGGCCAAAATCGATGCTTATCGATGGTGCCGCAAATCGAAGAGGGTTCTTGCAAAAGTAACAAATAGTTGGTTGGAAAACGGGTCTGAAGCATCTGTGCAAAGTCAGGCCTATACATAAACAACGGTTAGTAATGAACGGCGAGTTAGAGAGAAATGATGAACCAGCTGCGAAGACTAAGTAGCTCAGATCGGATTAGCGGACTAGAACTGAAAAAAAGACAGATACCTTTGTCGGAGCGACAAATGGTACAGCGGACGACCAAGTGACCGTAACAGCTCAATTGTACACCAAAAGCCACCAACGCAGCCACATGCATCGCTAGTAATACGCAAGCAGCAACAGCAGCAGCAGAAGTAAATACTCAACGGCAGCTAGGACAGCAGACGCTTAGTAAGTCAATCCAAGATATATCGGTGCTGGTGATCGTGCCCTGTAAGTGGATATGCGAAAATGAATGTCTCGATTCTCGCTTTTGGTGTTCAACTCATTCGCAATGGCTAGTGATCAATCACGTCAGACCAAACTTTAAAAATGAAGCAACAGAAAATTGCAGGGTACCTAACTTGTGTAGGAGGCAAGACAGGCGGAGGACAACACGACAGTTTCAAAGCAACGTTCCGGGTTCCTTTCAATAATAAAAGCGTTAAGTTGCGACGTTGGAGGGATAGTTGGTTGTATTGGTTAGAAGGGTGGCCGGATTTGACGCTACAACTGTCACTTGTTATTAATACGATACACAAGCGGAGCGTTTGTCGGTTGTCATTGGTATACTACGGAACCGGCTACCGAAGTCGGGGTCGAGGATCGCCTTCTGGTAAGGATGTGTTTGGTCAGTGTATCCTGCTGAGGCACAAAGCGACGCGGAAAGGCAGACCCGTGACACCGCAAAGAGCAAACGCTGAAGGTCCTGTGGAATAGCAGGATCGTCGTCCTTTGTTGCTCTGTAGCAAGCCGAAGGACTGTTATGCGCACAAAACGCGTTTCGATAAAGCCGCCAGAATAGCCAATACGTATTATAGAGAAAGGCCGGCGTCGGAAGTTGATCTTCACCGTGAAAAATTTTCCATTGGAAGGCCTGCTGGGTTTGGAGTTTCGTGACCTTTATTTTGGATTGATCCAAGATTATGAAGTTGGACTTGCAGCCGAGTTCGACTACGCTGCTGTAATTCGAAAATGTTTGAAAATGGCAACTTCTAATGATCAACTATTTATGAAGTGCTACGGTCATGTTGACCTTATAGCCTGATGAAACTAAACAATTCGCACAACACAGTTTTTTGGCTGCCCAGCAGCCTGCCTAGACAGCAGGCCTCGGAAACGACGTTGACCCGCTATTCCCAGAAGGCTTTTCATGCCCGAGTATTTTGCGGATAAAGATTATTCATGGTAACCTTATCAGTTGGGCGCCTGTTCCCAAAGACGTTTATAATGAAGTTGCCGATAATAAATCTGCAATATTATACTACGCCAATTAGCTCTCGCTTTGCATTGTTTACATAGACAGGCTGCGATGATTTAGTTGTTTATTTGTTAATATTTTTCTACATTTGAAGGTTTTTATACTCATAATTTTTTGTTGTGTTTATCACGAGCCACGAAATGAAGAGTTCATCGATTGATGACGTATCGTTTTATATTGAAAGAGATTTGTGATTGATTAACTCGCACTATGTTGTGTGGATTGCACGAACTATCAGATTTGGCACCCGTTTTATACGATTCGAGTCGGGTCCGGCATCTCGAGCTTGCCTCTAGGCCGAAAAAAAAAAGCTCATATTTACCCAAATATAAACCCCGTATTTACTCAAATTTTCAATCACGTCAAGACTTTTAATGAACAATTCAAGTACAAGCGCAGCGTTGACAGGACACATTAGGCGAAGCTATCACGCAGCTGCAAATTCATACGTATTATAACTATACGGTGGAAATTAATTCATGAATAGACAGGATCTGTATGTGGTAAATGTTATTTCAATCTTAACAGCAGATATCGCATAGTAATCAGGTCATACCGACGAGAGAAGCGTCGATCGAGTGACCTCACTCGATGATGCCGTCTGCACAGGTACGTTGCACTGCCATAGCAGATAACAAATATCACCACTTTTGTTCTAAAGAAACCTCCTTCAGCTAGCGAATCTATCTGAAGTTTACTGTTTTTGCACTGCACCGACTTGAAATTAATGATTAAGTTTATTATCGATAGAAGCAATCGGTAGTCGCATTACTTAAGCACACGTTCTTTGCTGTAGAACAGGAGCGATAATGTAACTGGTCTCCAAATTGAAAGACGCACGAATAACGCCATTCAGAGCAGAGGATTTGTCATTATGTGTATGGTATTTTGATCCAGAGAGCTCTTATCTTGACGCTCTTGCTGGAAACTGCCTGCTTACCCTAAGACGACAATGATGGCAATGCATGCTGAATATTCTGGGCCTGCCGCTAAAGCTTTAACGGACTCTCTGCACACAGGAAGCCTACTGCTTCAAGGACATGTTGCGTAAATGCTCACCATGGACCAATCTCAGTCAGTTCACGTATGACGTCATTTTTAGAAAGATGGTGATCAACAAGAATCAGGTTGAAGTCACGGATTTTCTTCGTGTGCTCTTTTTACGAATCTACAATCCGGTATCAGCACCGAGACGGCTTGAATGTATGGGCCTTCGAAAGATTTTAGACTTCTATATACGGATTCTGTTTGGCTTGTTTGTACTAGTAATTTTTTGCGCTCTTCAGTACCTGGGTAGCCGAGAATCCCTCCAATTATTGTAGTGGGATTATACACTGGAGAGTTCATAATCGACCTCAAATTTACGTGCTGTTATCTTCTTTCGTTTTTTGCTGCACGATCAAATTGATGTTTCCTGCCATATCTAACTTAACGGTAATTTATAAAGTTCCTGATCTACTTCGATTCTTTCGAATGCAACAGGACGGTGCTCTTGTTCTTAGTAATGGTTACTTTACCATATATAAAACCCACCGAGATGATACCCATGGCTACTTCAATGTCGTATGCTTTTGAACGATTGTACGGGCGTGAAGACTGAGGCGAATGCATGAACTTGACGGTCCATAGAAGCCACAAAATAACCGAAGTCGTAGAATATTCTATTTTACTATTTTTAAGTCAAAACATGAATTGCTTAATTTTACAGTAAGCCTTTCTGTAACCCCACTTCATTCACATCGGCGGCAGTTCGGCAATTATTTAGCGCTTAGCGGTGAATTGAGAATCTTAAATCTCTGTTTCTGTGTGCAAAAACTTGAAGGACAAGTCGAGGCACTTATTCGCATTCAAAAAAGGCCACGAGTGCTCACACAGTCACACTGAACGAGTGGCTCTTCCCATTGGGAGTGCTAATTTCTTGACCGCAGAAGTACATATAGCAGAAGGGTTTAGCGCATGCTATGATGTAGACAAAAAGCGTTAAAAAATTCGATACAAGAAATGAAGCGAGTCTGACAGAAAACAATAGTCCAGTCCGAAGTGACGATTCCTTACCTAAACAACGTTCCCCGTCCTACATCTCCTGTACCATCCGCTAGCGAAATTGGCCTTTGGTTTGTACAACTTCTTCTCGTACAAATCACTTTAATGGTTTTTCTTTATTGTTCAAAGGATAATAGAAAAGTTCGATGCTGTTTTGACTATAGTTGTTTGTAAATTTCAACTGCTAAGAATAAACAATTCGATAGGTCCAGTCAGGCGAATTAACACATAGCCTTACCCAACTAGTATCGTAATTTACTTATCTAATACGTGATTATTTTAGCCAGAATATTCCATTCAGCGTAACAAGGTAGTATTTCTGTTATTATTTCTGCATTCAGTTCTGTAAGATCCGGCAGGTATTTTGTATGTGTTATATCTAGCAAAATGCATGCAGAGTATCAAAGAAAAGTAATCGTATCCCTACGTAAAAGGTAATTTTTTTCAGGCAACACTTTGTGTTACGTATTTGTTGTTATAGGTAAAACGTTATTAAATAACACGTGTTCTAAAATAGATACATTCACGGTAACCCTCTGCAAACAGACACGAACTCCGCGACGTGGTTCATGTCGTATACAACATTGTCAGCTCGATGAGGTTGACAACTAGTCTGACAGGATCAGTCAATTCGAAGTTAGCTAATTCAGTTTAGTATACGAGATCATTATGACTGATCTGAGAGGTATATCATTATGACTTATCAGCAGAGTTACCCTTAAACAGATAAACAAATAATCAAATACACAAAAACTGATTATTGATTGAATATTATACGTTCGAAGAGGCGTCACCAAAAACAAATGATGACAAGTAGTCCGAATCTTTTTTAACGCCCTAAAAATTCCAAGAACGTACTGCGATACTGTGTTTCAAGGTTTACCAGGGAATGTATATATATATATATATATATATATATATATATATATATATATCAGTGCTTATACTTTACGGATAACTGAAAGAAGATATGTATGATGTGATTGATTTTGAGACTTAAATGGTACGTACCTACTGTCGGATAGCGGGAATCTATCAACAAATTTTTGGTATTTGTGGAGCTTGTTATTTGGACGCGCCAAACAGAGGTTACAGATAGACGCCGACGTCTATAGCCTTATGGATGGTATCGATTTCTTCAACTCTACGGTCCACGCCAGCCAAAATCAAATTCTTCAGTATTCGGGCACACGATAGTTGGAGCGAGCGATAGTGATATGTCTATACTAGTTCCTCGACAAGAAACAAATGCTACCTGCATAGGTAAGCCAAGGTATTCTAATCTCACTACAAATAGAAAGTGTCACCACCTTTCTATTAGAAGAGACAGCCTCGATAGGTAGGTCAATACGTGCCCATCTGTATATGCGCGATACGAAATAGAAACAAGTCACAAACCTAATAGTTCACACGAACGGTAAATGAATCTGACTTGTGCTAATTTCACCAAAGAAGAAAAATTTCTTCTGAGACAGTTGACTTAGCTAGCACGCAGCCGCTGGATCTTTCAAGGGAATGTGTCTCTGTGTTGAGAAGACACCCCTGCTTAGAAAGTAGGACCTTTCTTCACGTATCCCCTATCCGATTACTGAAGACCCACATCCTGATGTTCCAGCTCATTGGATATGTTGTGAAGACCAAAACCATTCGTAGTGATTATTTAAAGTATACGATAGAGATTTTGAGCTATATTTGTAGTGGAAGATGTGGAGAGGACAGCTTCTGTTTCAGAGATATTTTGCATAACTACTGCAAGTGAACAAATACTATGCCAAGATCTAAATATAGCTATCACATTCTACACAAAGACACCCAAGCAGTAAAACTGTGATGACATCATTGCAGGTGGTCCTAGGTTTAGGAAGGCCGTATTTAGCTAGCGACAATTCGGACCAATTGACTAGCTTTGGATGTGTTTTTATGTCGTCGGTCTGCACCTACACGTCGATATAACCGCCAAAAGGAAATCTGGGGCTCATTCAAATCTTCAGTAGATTTTCTTGATGCTTGCTCTACTGTCCTGCGCAGCGTTTGTTTTCATTCCTCGGCGAATCAATGTTCACCCACAGAAGTTCTAGCTGTACATGGTAGTCAAGCCGTGCCTAAGTTTAAGGACAGTCAGTAATAGTCAGTCTGGTGCCACTGCTCCTATCTGAGCTCTTTTTCTTAATGCGTTCAAATCGATGGTCCTTCTTGTTGTTAATGCGCACAGGACCCTCGTTGTTAGTACAGTGAATAACCTTGTGCGCTTCCTTTCTTTTTCCTTTTTTTAAACAGGCGGGTCTGCACTCTTCACAATGAGTACGTCAGCCGTTCTGTCAAAACTCATCAGGAGAAACTCATCAGGCACCAATGGAGATCTTGAAGCTGGCTAAGTGGACAATACGAAGGTTACAGAGTGGGGCAGTTATCCCTGAACATGTGTTTTCACCGTTTACTGCATATCAAAGCATAGACTCCTCAATATTATGGCAGATTTTGCCGTATCGTTGGATTCTCCATGCCAAAACAAGTTGATATATACTTGACCCATATAATAGAATCAAGACTTTCAAATAATTTCGTGGATCACCGCCATCGTCTAGAGAGACCTGGGTTTTCATCTGGCTCGAAACGCCGACTCCGACTTAGACGGTAGTACTGAATAAACTGCCATTTTTGGGGCCGGTTCACCTCTCGACAGAATCAAGAGCATAACCGCTGTTCGTTAACTTAAATAAAAAAGATGTCACAACTTCAGTGCAAGAAGCTGTTCTGGCGCACAAAATGTATGTACAGTCCACATTTCCGTTATAAGTTCCGTGTTTTAAGGCCTCAAACCTTACAGATATCCTAGCGGGCCTGTATTCTGGCCGACATCGTAAAAGCGTCCCAAAAGTACTTAGTTCGTTTTTCAGCACGAATTTTATATTGCTATCATGATTATCAACGAATCAACTGATTGACCGTAAGTGGGCATTCGATGAGTTCTCAAAAGGATCCAATTTGATCGATGTTTCAAGCTTTGATTACAATCATTTGGAGAGTTATAAATCTCACTTTAAAACACTTTCCAATGGCACCATTAAATACCGACGCATAGTCCTGCCGGTGAACGCCGCAACTCGTGCGAGAACGATGCGACAAATATTAATTATACTGCACGAGAACTATCGCAGTAGAAACCTCTTGCTCGACCTGCACGTCTCCGCCCACCTTAGGTAAATAGATTAAAAATAAATAGCACATTTTGTTTTATTTTTTACGCTTGATTACATTGGTAAATTACATAAAGTTTCACCAACACATAGGATCTACTTATGCCTGCGTCAAGTTAGTCCTTATTTAAACCACCCAAACGACAATGGGGCTATCAAAACACTAGGACAAGTCCTAACTAATTGTGTTCTCGCACTGCGAAAGTGAACCATAGGGAACAAAAAACTTGAATGACTGATACGTGCATACGTACTTATGATCTGAACTGAAATAATGATTTCTCTGTTGTCAGTTGTTCTACCAAATGGTCCATATCGTGTCACTGTTACATAAATGTATGAATTTTACAAGTAGCAAGCGGTGAAAAGTAGCAAACATATATTTGGAGCTGTACTGTCTGTCAGATAAACATCTTGATTTTGTCGTGTGTATCACTTTTTGTTTATTACCCCTGTATGTTCAAAAATGAATTTTCAAATAATAAACAATTTGATTTGTTATAATAAAACTATTTGTCTTTTTCGGTTACCTTAAGAAACTAGAGAGGTCTGGAGCTTCGTAGCTTCCGTGCTACTACCTTTTTAAAGGCCCTAGTATTGTCAACTTAATATAGCGCCCTTAAAACCTTCCTTGTTGGCTTATGAAATGTCGTTTGCGTAACGATTTAGATAGAGGCAAGAAGACGACAGGCTTTGTTAAGAGGCGTCGCATTTTCCATCAAAACTATCTCTCGTTGCTGGCGTTATAAGAAGGAGCTTCCTGCGCGACCTTCCTATAGTTGGGGATTCGAGCAAACATGGCGTGTATTTGGCAAACATGACATAGAGGAAACTAAATATTAACAGTCAGGAATATTACTGAAATTTCGAACAATCAAACCACTATTACTAAATCTAGACACTGCACTTATTTTATCGCTGTGTGTTTAATAAATAACTTAAATTGATTAATGCGTTGATTAACTTTAAAATAACGCGTCTTCGGTTTAATGAATGGTTGCTATCTGTGACTGCAAGCAAAGTGAATGTTTAGGCTAGATATCATTTAATGCTAAAAGTCTACAATTCAAACGTGAGAGCGCTGCTGAGGTCGATCGGGCCTTAATGAAAATACTGAGCAATGAAGCGTTCGCTGAAGCAACAATTTCTTGCTGGCACAATTATTTTCATAATGAAAATCGAAAGGTTCAAGGCCACAGAGTTGATCACTACACCTGAGGGTCTCAATCGAGTTATTGTAACTACGGAAGCGTTTGAGCAAACTACACTGAGGGCAATGGGCTTTCTGTCGTCTCTATGTAACGTAACAAAAACACTGAATCTGGGTTTAAGTTAGCTGGACATGCATACCTTCTTAGACAATTCGCGCAATTGTTACCAACAAACAATACTCCTTGGGAGCGCACCGTGGTGCACTCGCGCATGCCTAGAAAGGATCAGACGAACGAATTGCGTCAAACAGACGAAAATGCAACGTCGATAGCAGTTTCAAATGTAATCGGGCGTACGCTAACGCTTGTACTGACAATCGATACGGAAGACGCTTGCGATTATGAAATTTCGTTTGAAAACGAAATGTTCAGTCCTACCAGAATTTTGAACTAATTAAATAGGCTCGTGGACGGGTGGCGGGCACTCGACTACAACGCACGACCTTATCTGTACGTTTCAATCACAACAGAACCGAGCAGTGATTTTCATTTCACCTATTCTCTAAATTTAGGACCGTGCAATTCCGGTTGCTTCTATATTTTGAAGACAGCGGTGGGTAACGAAGCCTATCATACCGTCTATTCTCAGAAATTCGCTATCGAAAACGAGATTATTATACAATAAAAATAATGCAGATTGCAAGTACATAGCTGTCATCCCAGCATAACGGCTTCAATGTGCAACAAATAAAAAAAAAAAAGTGCATCTAACGTATACGGAAATCTCGTTGTTTTACTTTATACGGTGTAAAATTTATTCAGATTTTGACCTATTAAATAAAGCCGGACGACCTGTTATTATAATGGGGCAAATTTAATATGGCTCTACGGATAAATATTAGCCTACGCAGGACAATATAAGCGCAGGACGAATGCTTGCGGAGCATCCAGTGTTGCCAGCCAGCTGAAAAGCCAACTTGATCCGCTTTATTTTAATGCCAACGGTGAGGAAGCTGGCGATATAAACGCGATGCTGAGCTGTACGATGCAAAACGTATGTGCGGTTTGACGAATCGCCTGGAGCTGCGTGTCACCAGTGCCGGCCGGACAGGAGGGTAGAAGGACTGAGGGAAGAGTCGGCTGACCAGATAATATCTAAAGCGCAACACTCCCTACGAGAAACGTTCTAACTGTGGCTCGAGTCGCGTGCGACAGTGTAGGAGGGTTTCGAAAAGAAGCTCAACGACCATGTCTTTCTTTCATAGAAGGCGAGGTTGTCTCAGCTGTGTTCCTTACAGGAGGAACGGAGAGACGTTCGAACGATTTGCGTGTGTCCTATACGGGCACTGCTCGGTCAAATTAAAATTTAGTATGTTCCTCGCTAATGACTGAGATCGGCTATTTTTACTAAATTCGTCACAACAAAAAGAGTCAATTCCTATACGGTCAGCTTTAGTAGCCAAAATTTATATGCCGGATTAGAACAACAAGTGAAGACGCTGGTTGGTATCGGTGTTCACGAAAGGGCATATCATTGCGCGAGGCCCGCAAGTAGGAGTTGCGGGTATTAGGGCAAGGTAAACCCAAGTGGCAGACCCCAATTAGATCGACACTGTGAAGCATGAAGGCGACGCTGCAGATCCGTCAACCGGCTTGCTTACCTTCAAAAATGCCAGGCCCAGCGTGTCACTTATAGCGTATTAGCTAGCCAATCCTAAGTGGATGGCGATAACAAGCATGTTGTGGAAAGAATGCATTTACCCTTCACTAATGCATACTAACCAGATCAGTCCGAAGGGATCAGGACCAGCCCTGTCAAGACCAGCCGAATACTTTCAACTTGTCATTGGGTCACTGGGACGTATACGAAACCGTGCGCCAATCGCTGACGTGCTATTTCCTTACAGGATATATGGGCTAAAGCACGGAAGCGCGTACGCGGCTGTGATGTGTGCCGTACATCAACTTTATTGGGCAGAGAGAATAACCACGATCGCTCGATCGAACGAAGTGCTGTTCAAGATGTGCTTTTAAGCGACGAGAAGCCTAGTTATGTGGGTCTGTTGCCTAACCTATAGAGTCCAAGGCCTGACATTTTGCCGGTCTCTGGTCGCTGGGTTTCGGAGACAATGAAATGCCGCCCGATATATGCGCAAAGAAATTATGAAGAGATTTAAAATGAGCGACAATTAAGTTAAACTCATCGGGCGGTAACGAATGCTGACCCCAGAATGAGGGCATTTCGTCTCATAAACGTGGCCGAACTGCGTCACGGCGCGTCTAATCAGAATATGATTTCATTAATAAATATATGTTTACTATACATGTTTATACACGCGCAAGGAGGTTGGCTATAAAATGCTCGCACCTGCCAGTCAACTTCAACATATAAAAAATTTTACCACCTAGATAGCATTTATTGTTCGGCTGATTAACTTAACAGATCTTCAGGATAACTTAGTTATCATAAATACGATAATGTTAAAACAAACACTTAGGATGTACATGGTACTCCTAAAGGAATGCTTATTATAAGTTCGTGGTGCAGAGGTAACTACGGCCCATTCATTTTAGGAAATAAATTTGTCAAAAATTCATCATGTATCATCATACGTATGAGCAGTTGAGGCATTAATTTTTTCGCGGAATAAAGTCCGTTTATGTTATTCCATTTATGTAACCGGTCGTTCAATATGATATAGTAAACTATAACTCGTATAGGGTTTGTTTCTATACCTTCTTTTTTGTTAATAGGCTGTCAAGATTTTGAAACAAATATTCATTTGCGGAAGTAATGTCTGAAAAATGTGGAAGATAATAGAAAATCTTCATTTGTTACTTCTGCATGCTTGCTGCTTGAGGTATAAGGTTAAGCATTATCATGCAATCGAGTAATTTACCTCTGTTTAGTGATTTAATACGAAATCTCTTCTACATCTCGTCCGATCGGTGACCTGTACACTTTATTACCTAGATAGTATTTACCTTAAGCCGCTAAGGAGACACCGTAAGCTTTTGCAGTTTTTGTACTTTTTTTTTCTTTTACATTTGTTTTATGGAGTTGTTCCGTCGGTTCGGATTCATTCACTCACCGATACAAATGTCCGCGTTTATCGTAAAGGGTATTTTTTCTATCAAAAGTGATAATTCACTGCAAAAATGGATAACAAGTATAACGTGAGAGAGAAAAAAGAACTCAGGGTTTTCACGGCTCTGTTTTTAGTTTTCGCTCATATCATGCGGCAAACTTTTGTTTGTTTTTTTTTAGCTAATCAATTTGATTAAGGCAAATAAGTATGATGTTTTTACACCCAACTGTTAGGACCCGTGTTTCTTGAGGTAAATCAACTTCCACCTTAATTTTTAACTATTCCTTGTTCACCTTGGTAAGGGATTTTTCACGAGACTCAGATTTGAATGCCAAACTTTCGACTCGGATTTTTTCGAGCACCTCCCGGTGTTTCAGGTAGTAGAGCCTTCACCAAGTGTAAAATTTATCTGACGAGTTGTTTCTGCCGCTTTAGTTCCGAGACAGAACTTCTCCTGTTAGCGAATCACTCGATTTTTCTGAATTTCCATTACTTACTGCGACTCACTTGTATAGAACTCAACAACGATAGCGGAGCAAACGGTTTCAGATTCTTGAAGGATACAAAAGCATCTCGAATACAAAAAAAGATGTCCTAACGCTACAGAATAGCTTTATCTTGAAATATAAGATTAATTTTTGTTACGTTCCATCCAAAGCGGCCTAATACATGAAACGCGTCTCTGACTCGTACAAAAGATCAAAATATGATTATAGCTTTAAAAAGAACATTCGAGCATCATGCTTACATATTTGTTCTCATTGGCATAACGTGCAAGTATAGTAACACAGCCTTCTTACAAAAGAGTTCTGTAAGCTAAATGCACCTGCATTCAGTGCTACTGCATGTTGGAAACTCTCAGAAAAATTATCATTTATTTTTGCTCGGACGCAAAACTTTAAAGAACTAGCGATTCCCTTGAAAACTTTGCACTTGCTTTTTAGCAACTAAATTTTACATTTTACTTACATTTTGATAAGACGAAACAAAGCGTTAGATGAAAATTTAGCATAAAACTAAAAAAACGTCGAAATTCCAAGGTGCAATTTTCTAGCCTTTCTTTTCCTTATTTTACGTTTTTCCATAGGGATCCTTTTCATTTTTATTTTAAAAACACACTGATGCAGGAGAATATGAAAAGGGGGTGAGGTATGCTGGTGCGTTCATTGAAAAAGGAACCCATCTCCTGGGAAATGAGAAGCCGCGCTTAGATCCATATGTACGACGTTACGCAACAAGGGTAAAAGAAAAATAAAAATATTTGCAGAAAATGAGTAGTCCTGGTTGCATCTTTGGAGGCTCCAAATGTCCCTGATCTGCTATTTTTGAGCAAAACCCTTTGTGTTATTTTGGCTGACCTATAGGAGGTATCATGCTTGCATATTCTAATGAAACGATCCTCAGAAGCGAATCCTATCTGAGTCGACGCGGATACACTTTAGGTAAATGTTAGTAGCGATTAACCGTCAGCTCACCCATATACTAGTCAACTGAAAATGCTTACATAGTGCAAAAACTTATAGAAATTTCAAGGCTATGCTTCTTCTGTGTAAACTAGCTCATGCTAGCAATAACAGCAAGAACGAACCTATTGCTGGAACCCCTCTATGGAGCATTTAAACAACGGCGTCATAGTGTGTTGTTCTACTATCGTTGTGCCTTGATCTAGTCACAATTGAGGTCTACAGTTTGTTAAAGACAAATAAGACTAGAGCAGATAGTTGGTCCCTGGGGACACAGCAGGCGCACATATATGAATTTTCAAAACAAATTTCAAATAGGGTGCAGTGTATCTGGTTCTATTGCCTACAACGACATGGGCAAGCACGAAGCATCGTAGCTGTCTTCCTGTAACTAGAGGCCAGCGCTTTCTTTCACTATGAGGTTCGTTCTAGATTAAGGACGATGTGTGAGTATTCGTAGGCAGCTCACAGCTCAGTATGTATTCTGTAAGGAAAGATAGCTTGTCTTGTTCACTTCGTAGATGATCATTACAATTCGGTCATAAATTTCTGTTGAATTTACCATAATTCATCCTTTTTGCTGAGGACAAACGAATACGCCGGCATATAACTATATTATAAAGTCATCACGCACTGCAGTACGTCCAGCCGCTACAGGCAAGTTGACAGTAAGGTGGTTACATTTAGTTTAGGAGCCTAGTTGCAATCTGCAAAAAAGAGACCGGTCACTCTGTCTTGGGCTTTGTTCCTACATTGAGTACAGTGTAGACGTGCTACTCCCTTTCTAATTGAAACTCAAATATGGCTCTATATGGTCTGGAGTAATATCAGAATCAAGAAACATTCACTTTTATCCAAAATCAGATGTTTTGAAGAGGCTTATACATGAGCTAACTCATTTCCTGTTCTGTAAAGCAAAAATGAGTAATACCATACGTTTGCAACACAAATCAACATCATAATATTTAATTCATGGCGAGTAGAATACAGAATAACAATATTGGTGTTACGCTCATCGTCCAGAATCCCTGTGTGGTGACAGAGTCCCTCTAAAGGAGAAGCGAGCTGAGTCTATGTCCAAAGCCGGCGGTCAGTGTTTTTTTTTTTTCGTATTTGTCCGACGCTAGCTTTTAGTCAAACAATTATTTTCCTTTTAGGCTGCAATGGGAGCACGCACTGTCCTCTTCGAGCTGCGCCTTGTGAAGATATTACAATCCTGTTTCCTGTAGAATCTAGCGAGAGAATGATTAGTAGAAAACATCGCGTCCCCTATTTCATCACACATTAACATGACGAGGGCAATTCGATTTGTGTGTACGTCATTCGTACGACTCGGGGCTTTCGACAGCGACATAGCCCAATAGATCGTATTCAAACACGACTAGACATTGAACAATATCGAAGTTATGCATGTCTTCGACAGCCCCTACTCCGTTCATATTGAAATTAGAAGTGTCTCCTTATAGCTTTATTTTCTTCCCATTGTTCTCGTTAAATGCATAGTCGATAAAGCTCTCGAAAGTAAACGCATCTCATACTAGATAATAAATCAAAATGATGTCGTGGGTATTCTATGCAAAATAAAACACCTATATAAACAATAAACGCCATGAAAAAGAAAGCATTATTCCTATGAGTCGTTGTGTAATCCTCCTATCTTTAGCATGCCTACACAGCCTTCAAGCATGTCACCTGAGTCATCTCCATGGATTTTCCTTAAGCTGAAAATAAGTTGGCTTCGTTCGTTGTCTGCAGCTATTTGGACGAACCTCGTACCATGTTCTTAGTATTTATCTAGAATGTTCAATGACGTCGACTGTTCAAGCAGCGGAGACCAATTTTGAAATGTCTGCCGCTCGATCCAAAACAATTCAGGTCACAGCTTACAACGCGAAAGTCGCTTGAGTGAAGAGATGGCTTGTCATATTTATGCAAAGCCACGGCCTTCAAACCGCTGCGACCCATATGTAAATAACGCTTTTGTCGAGTCAGCCCGTTGAAAGTGCTTCGTGTGCCTAGACGGGTACCGCAAGAAGATGTGTGCTCATCACTTTCAGTCTGTTTCGCGCTATTGAAGACATACCCAGGTATTTCATTAAAAAAAAAATTTTTGTCGCTGGAGAACTTCGCAGAGAGTGATAACAATTGGAAGATGTTCATCGTGTGGTAATCGACGACAATGCAGATTTTATGCAAGGCCTGTAGTAGCGGTTTTAAGTCGTTTTGCTATTCGTTTATGCGTGCCTACCTATGTCCATTTCTCAGAACACTGTCTTGTGCTAACTAAGCTGCTTAACAACATAATAGTGCTATGAATTGTTATCAGTTATTCGAACTATAGTTGAACTGTATATGCCTACATATACACAAAGACAGGTTTTGTACCGTAAACCTGAAATTTAGCTTGATAAATGTATAGCCATAGCAGAACAGGCGGAGACCACCTACGTAACCAAATTGTACATAATCATTTTATTATTGCAAACTGTTTAGACCCTATAATGTTATCCACTAACTTATCACTTGCAGGATAAGTTAGACATTTCCGAAATCCCCCATATACAGCTAACTACATGAACTAACAAAAAATCGACTATTCAGTACCTACGAAGGCCGGTTTTGTAGTATAGGATTTGGACTAAATGTGTTCAGCCGACTTCAGACGGTTCAACCGAATCCGTCTCTTTCAGTGATGACCGACGAGCAAGTTACCTTATCTTTAAGCGCTCGAGTGAAACCGAACGCTGGCTGTCCTCAAACAATTTCCTACTGATTGCCGCATTTCAATGGAAAGTTCTTTTTTTTTTTCTTTATGCTTTATGTTACAGATACGTTTTTCGTCAGTGCAAGTATTTTTCGAATGCAGCATCGATTCTACAGTGTTCGAGTCGCAGACAATGTCGATGTTTTTGACAAACACATATAAAAAGCAAAATTAAATTACTACCGAAAATTCCCGATCAAACAGTTACGGAAAAATGATCTCAGAGACATTATGAACCAATCAAATTTTCTCACCTAATTTGCACGTAACAAAAAACGTATACGAGATTAAGAGATGATAAACACCGAGCACCGATACATCCACCTCAAAGCCCGAGATGGAAAAGACGGAACCAGTAATAACAGCACTTTGTGACGTTTCAACATGCGAGACGTGTGGAGTAAATCAATAATCATATGATATATGTTCTAATCTTGATTTTGATACTGTGCATATACGATATTCTTTATTGAATACGCAAAATATCAGAATTATATTAGGAACGACAATGCCTCTCGTTACGTTTCAGGTATGATGCCACTCAGTCTCCTTCAAGATCTAAAGCAAAAACACACCGTTATCGGTAACTTCGTTATATAAATAAATTATTGCCAAAATTTCATGTTAGCTTCCCAATCGTAGGAGTCCTGATTATAAATTTCGCTTTCCAAAAAAGCCTCACTCTAAAAGTCTATCTACATTAACAAGACGATAATAGTACGGGAATCCAGTCGAAAATGCTGCTTTTGCCAAGATTCTCTCTCAGTAATTTGAAGATTTCGAATACGAAATAACAGGTGACATTTCGTTGGAGCTTCGTATCACTTCAGTTAAACTCGTCCAGGTTTATTTACAGAAAACCTGTCAAGTTGGCTATGTAATAAGACCACCGTTATCTAGGTCGCACGCCACGCGGTCACCCCCGTTTTGTGAAGTTCGTGGACAATGAAAGAACTCTTATTGCCTATATGCGCCAGTCCCGTTTGTACACCAGTCTAGTCAGGTAGACATGCGAGTCAATTAGAAAAATCATTTTTGATATTGCAACCGATGTAGAAATAAATTATCTGTCATCGCAATAATTGTATTTCCGATTCTGGCTAGTGTGTTAAGTGTATGGTACCTTTCAGCTGACTGGTTCGTTCGTTGAATCTCGTAATTGCTGCATTTTTATGGCAGAAGATGACACGCATAGTTACTGATTTACTCTAGCCTTGGAGACAGGTTGTGTGACACCTGAGATCATACGGGACCCGGCTTCAGTCTAGTGTCATCTACAGGTCGTAGGTGAAACGGGCAAGTGGGGCGTTTTTAGGACCAGATCAAGTGAACGTTTCCCCGGAAGGGGTCGGCCCCTCGGAAACACATTTATTGGAGAAAAAAAAAAACTTTTGCGTTCGCTTGAGTAACATCAAATAGAATTGCAGCTACTTTCCGGCCAAGGAACTGCCTATTACTTTGAGATATTGGGTTGAGCGAATCGGATCAATCAAGGTCTTCGAACAGCACATGATAGGTAGTCCCGTATAGCAAACCCAAATGCTGCGATCTGCGGGATATTAAGGTGTTCGGATTCCTTTACACGTAGTTCGCCTTTGTTTTAACGACTTTTTCTTATGCTAACTTGCCATAAATGCTAAGGATGTGAGGCAATACAGTCGTTTAAGCCTTTGCACAAGAAGGCACAAAAAGAACCTGGAATGTGCTGTATGTTCATCATGCAGTACGCCATAGCGTCGTCAATATGCAATGCAACCTGGAATGATTGTTTCTGTAAAAGCAGGCCTTCAGTCTAGATTCTCTGACCCAACGCCATGAAAATGCGGTGTTCTCTCCGGCTCTTGTGCACGGTTCCGAGGTGACTGTAGCATTACCAAGTGAATGAAGTTGATTCATCGGGAGTGGATGCTAGAGCTGATACTGCTGATTATTACTAACGCACGTAAAGGTTTAGGCACAAATAAATTATGGATATTCATATAATAATATGCGGAATCAGGCGATAAGCACAGAAAATAGCAAATAGTCAGCCTCGAATGCTGTGCTTGTTTACTTTACCCAAACCGGTCCTTTATCTACTTCTAGTCAAATAGTTTTGCGGCATGTGCGTATTTAGCCTTACTGCTTAATTGTTAATCTGGGAAAATAAAGAAGCCCGTGACCACTTCCGTGCATTGGCAACAAGCTAAAAGCACTTTCTAACCCAAGCCTTTCAACTGGTAGAACATGGGGCCAAAAGAGAACGACAAAGCTTAACCTTTACGCGGAAGCGGCAAAAAACTACTCGTCGAAGATATATAAAAACCTCCCACTAAGGATTTCAACGATATCTATCATAATTCGTATCACTGTCATAGTGCCGAAAGCTCCGAGAAAGTAGACATTTTTTTTTTAATGAAAAGTTACCTATAGACGAGACCAGTTGTGACGACCCACATTTAGTTGATTGATATTGTTATTGCATCGTAGAATCTGGTCAGTGTGTAATACGCTGTAGGGTAATTTTGTAGATTGCTAACAATGAGTTTGAATTGTGCAAAAGAATATGATGTAGACGTTGTACCCGTAATCTATACGAAACAAGATCCGCTTACATATCGGACCTAACAAAAAACCTTGACCACGTAGGAACCAATTACTCTAGCCAAGGCCAATTTGCATACATCTCAGCATTGACGAGATTTTGGAGGAGCTGTTCTGTAATTCAATCGGAAAGTCATTCAGGTAATTTCAAGTAATACTACTGTTGAAAGTGAGAGATTTCAGTTGATACAATGAAAAAAAAAGGACGATAATAAACGAAATATCGAAAAATAACGAAAATAAAAACTACTGTGTTGTTGTTGTCGATTTGGCGTGCCTGCTTGTCCTACTAATTCTGCAATGATAAGAGCCTTTGAAAAAAACGTTTTTTTCGGTGTCATATCAGGTTGGTCGTCTCATTCAACGCTAACGCAGAATTTCATTTACTGTTCATGTGGATGCTTCAATAGGCCGATCGTAATAGTAATATACGGGTAGTCTCTTTGCTCGCGCGAAAAACCTCTATTGCGTAAGCGAAAAAGGTTTGTACGCCAAAATTCAAGACAGTACTTTAAAGTAATATTATTAAATTAAATGTACGGTGTTTTTTTAATCGATGATTTTCTGCCGCCATTTTTCTACTAGCATAGTCTCATTTCTGCAAGTGGAACTTCTGTGATTTCCAAGCGAAAAATTCTAGGTGATTTTTTATTCATCCATTAAAACAAAACTATTCTATTAATAGAGACCGAAGTAGGTGATGGTCTGATGGTACCAGATTGGGTTGTATCGAAAGTGCATTGAAGTTTTTATTGTCGGGTAGTTAAAGATGTCTCTGGTCTGGCATAGTACTGGTGGAAAATGGATGCTCTTTATGTTTAGTAGTTTCAGTGACCTTCTAGAATAGCCTTATAAAACCTTGTCAGTAGAAGGCCGAATTAATCATTCTGCCAGTTCGTAATACACGATTCCCTACCAAACCCCATAGCATCAGTTTCTTTAATGGCAATTTAACCTTTGCTACACTTTGTGGGACATATTTTTTGCGTATCTCTACAGAACGTCTTGTTTCCTATCGTTTCTTGATTTTATAGCGTTTCTGTAGAGCTTGACAGATGTATATATAGAATTTAGTAAATTTCTTCACGTGAGTATGGGTTGCATTCAAATATCGCGTTCGATTTGGAGCCAAATTTCTTCAAATGGTTTAAAACTGTCAATAGCGATATCACGATTACGTATGGGTTGATCTTGCTCAACCCTCGCAAAAAGTTTATCAGCCTTTCTCGTACCTGGTTAACCATTATAAATAGTATTTTTTACATTGAAATTCCCAGAACAAAAGCGACAGAACCATCCTTATATCACTTCTTTTGATAGCGCACATTTGTTTGTGTTTGGCCGAGCGTTGATTGTAGAGAACGAACAAGAACTATCTAAGGAAAGATGCTAAATATAAAATTATGGTATACAGATGTATGTATACAAGGATAGAATCCTGGGCTTCGTATTGTCTGCTGTCGTTGAAGTAACCGACGCATAGAGTACAGACAACGTACATGCTAAATCATTTGTGTAAGAATACATAGAACAAGGATACAAGCATCATTCCCACTGTGAGCCGAGTGCAACACTGTAAACCTGACATACCAGAGATAAGTTCAACAAACTTCACCCCAGTTAGAGCTTCTCGCAGAAATAAGTCGCTCGTCGCGCTACGTCGAGGAAGTGATTTCGAGGATTTGTTTATGTGAAGAAAGCAGTGTGAGTCTTTAACCAGTTAAGTTAAAGAAGCTCTTTAACGATGATCTTTACATGAGTAGTAATATGGTACACGATAAAAATCTTAGTTGTCACTATAGCTCAGCTATGAAAAACTGATAAAATGTATATTCAATCTGAAATTAAGCGCATCTATGAGCTTACTTTTTGATGCAATGACAGCCCGAACTGCCCCCGTTGAGCAAATTACTGTTCTCCGATGTACGCTGTGGACGCTATAGCCAAGAGGAGCAATTGTTCGTGTATAACCAGAAGCAACAAGCTATTTTTGCCTGAGACGCTATTTTTATATACGTTTCTGTTAGCACAGGTCGCATAAGGCCAAGATATTGTATCAAACAGCGAAACCTAGCAATTAAGCAGTGCGACCCCTGCAACTATTCCGTTAGCTACGTTATCATATAAAAGATACAGCCACTTGCACACACATCGTCGCTGCTAGATTTCGTACCCAATCGCTCGTAATCTTGTACCGCTAGCTTTTGCCATAGGGAAGATTTTGAAGGCTTTGTTTTAAATTATCGAGGCAATTTTATTGCCCGTTTCATTCTACTTGGCGAAAGTAAATTGGGTTCACTGAATAATTGGAGCTTAGTAGTTTCTGTCTTCCCAGCAGAAAATAACTCTGACTGTAGGCTGATCGAATATCAGAATATGCATTTACTTTTAGCATAGTTATCTGAAAGTCGTTTTCGGGAACTGAAGTAACAAAAACAATCTACAGCTTACATACCTTCCTACGAGGTTTCTTTCCAAACACCGGAGACATAAGCTTCACAGAAGTTCCTTTCTCTACATAGCTACTCCTAGCTGTAAATTGATCGTTTTGCAAAATTTCGACTGCATAATTTATGCAGACAAATGGAAAATCAAAATAGGGAGAGATGCTCTACGAACCCTCGTAAAAGTCCCTTCGTTACGACTCGGCAACTTAGCCACCTAAACTAGTTACCATATAGCAACTATCTTAATAGCCTATAAGTTTGTTAACACAAAAAAGTGTATCTTCCATTAAAAAAACATTGCCCAAACAGCGCAAAAACTCACATTAAAAAGACACTGCTTACAATCGCTAGCGATGGCGCGATAAACCGCTTATCTTGCTTATATTATTAAGAAGATAGCTCATTTTTTTAAATATGCCTAAGACGATTTTAAGCGACTTACGTGCCTGTTTCAATGTCATTCAGCCTCACATTTTAAACAGATAAATTCATGCAAGTGATACGATATGTCTATATAGAGATTTTACATAACCAGCGCTCCAAATGACATGTGACGACGATGCAATCAAGACTCACGCAGACTTTTTGCCTTCGTCGCCATTTAGGGGTAGAGGTATTTGAACTTTTTAAGTAGCCTGATGGTGGGACTCGGAACGTATGAACGTTTTACTTCGTGTAAACTCACTTTACTTTTTATCTGAATATAGCCAAAAGGCACACTGGACCACCTTGTTTTCTTTTAAATGAATAGGTTCCAGCAATCTGCTAAAGGTGCTATTATTGGTATCCGAAATTCCGCATCGGCTTTTAGCTAAAGTTGCAACTTCTCGATAGGCATAGGACCTGATAGCAGTATTCTTCGAGGAGCTCAACTGTAAAACGCCGCTTGAATAGGTGCATGTTACGATATGACAAACGATATTGAGGCTTTGGAGCCCGTTGAAGAAGATGGTCCGTTGAGGCCTTTATATGGATGGATCATCATCGTCTTCGGTCGACTCACGTTAGAAATATAATAATATCAGCAAATATTTATTTTATACCTTTTCTGTCTTGTAGATGGGCTATCCATTGCGTTAGAATTCCGCTTCGTGAAAAACATATAAGCTTTCTTCTGCCAGGATCTTGATTGGTTCTTTGCTCAGCCACCATCAACAATGTCTTCAGAAAGGATCACCTTGCCTGCATCAACATCGCTTGGATACATGACAATGCACAGCACTATGCGAGGAGTTATCGCTTCTACCATCGCCTAACCTCACAGTAAATGTGCAAAATGCTAGTTATTTAATTTAACGCAGATGTTTACTCTAGGAGAAAAGGAATAATACGGTACAACTGGGCCGGCCATGACTATGCGTCCGGAAGGACTAATGCCAATACGTTAGTGCTGTCCGCGTCGAACAATTGAAGTCATGGTGATTTGTAAGGTCTAAGCTAACGTACCACAATACTACGCCTATGCTAATATGTAAATAGCTATTGCGTTAGCATAAAATACTAATAGAGTCGCAGACATGTTGCTATCCAGTTTTAAAAAAGGGAGATAGCAAAATGTCAAGCAGTTAACTAGCTAACCGTGGTTCGCCCGAGGTACGGGGATACTTAACGAGCGCCGCAAAAGCCATTTTTCAGAAAGAAACTACCTTGAAAAACAACAGAATTATCCAAACGCAAATTTCACATCAACTACAAACAAATGTTTCCTCTCTGGTATGTTTAACGTCAACGCTCTTAGAACTGGGTCCGCACTCTAAACAAACAAGTTTTTTATTTTACTTTGCAATATTGCTACGCCTGCCAAAAAATTAAAAAACATTCTAGCAGTAAATCATACTAGAAATAGCGTAATTCGTAGATACGGAACGCTACGGAATTTCATATTCATATTGTCCGTGTTCTGGGACTGTTACCTTGTAGAACCAATCGGCTCATCTAAGGCCGAATTCGAGGAGCATCGCCAGCGGCGAGAAACCGCTGTGCAAAGAAAGGATAATTTTTCCAGATATGTGCACATATTTCGTACAGTAACATTATGATCCGTTCCTATATATATATAGAAGCCACCTATCTCTTGCAGGACAACTAAGCATAAATTAACGCTCAAATTTTCTGCAAATGTCCTGCACAAGGAGTATAACATCAGCCCGTTCTTTCGTTCAATCGAATCTAAATCGAGTTTGAATTTGGTTATTCTGAATTAAAGTTTTAGTTCAACGTAACTGTTCTATTACCCGCATTACACAATCTTTGTAAACCCTTGTTATTCCTCTTGTCCCGTTAGAATTATCTTATTAGGGTTTTTTTTCCATTACTTTGTTTCTAGTAAGTACTGCTTTGTTCTAGATATCTAGCGATTTTGCTCTAGTTATTCTACTACCTTGTATCAGCAATCCAATTACCTATTTCAAGTTCTTACTTTGTATTATTGCGCTTATTCGACATCGCTTATTGCCACGATTTTAGGCTATGAAGAAGAAGCTACCTCAGGACCGTTTTCTATTCGTTTCGTTATTCTTTAGCGTTGTCCTAAAAATAGCTGTCTGCACACACTGACAATAGCAAAAAAAACAACCTGAGATCAATGAAGAGACGTCTATAACGTCCTGACATTTTGCTGGAATGCACCTAAAACGTGCTTTGTTATCCTACATTGGCTTGATTAAAACGCTAAATTATAAGATTATCGAATTATATTAAAACAGAGACAGAAAAGTATATGTTCATTGAAACCTACTGACATTTGCACGTCCAGTAATTTGCATTAGCTAGACCACTCAAGGATCCATGAAGTCATTAAAGCCCCACTGATTATGTAGTTCGATATCCAATCTGTGATCAACGCCCTTCCATCTATTATTGGCAAAAAGTCTACTACAACAATGATACCAGCCTTGAGAGTGGCAAAAAAATTGTCCTGCAATTTTTTCTCACAAGTGACCAATCCAACGTCTACGATCCCTACATGTTTCAATTAGTTCACCGTTCTTTGCCGAAAAATTACCACTAACACTACCATGGCCTTTGTAGGTCGGACTGAGCCAGGCGGTGACGGAAACAATGTGCCACTTTTTAACTTGACATCGTAAACCTCTGTCACGGGCAGCCATGTAAGACAGTTGGCCTAGGACCTGTATTTAACAGTGGCGGGTAACTCAATGGGGCAAAAGGTGTCAAAGTGGAAATGGACGAAAAATTGTTAATGAACGCAGGTAGAACAAAAAAAAAAACCAAGTCAGCGTACTCCCCATGACGGCACAACATCACCAGATCGACTGTCGATTTGTGAATGAATTCAATGTTTACCGCTTTTATATATAGCTATTTAATCATCATGTATATTTGCACAAGAAACGGATACACGACTGGCATTGTTCACTACTAGCATTACTAAATGTTGGACAACGTATGATAACCTAGAGTAAATAATTTCGACAACTGTAATAAGAATAATATTATATATATATATAAGAAGAAGAAGAAGAATAAATAACAAGAGAAGAATCCCAGGATGACAAATCACCGTAAATGTTGCTAATTAAGATGTCTTCGTGCCTGTAGTCTATCAACAAAGCGTATCGTCATCTCGTTTCGCTATAACCTGTGGCAACCGGTGTTCCTAAAAGATCGAATGCCGAACCTGATTGCGGTTGAGCTTTTTGACCCTGTAGTGAGTGATACACCATGAAACTAGGCTCCAGTCTCAGTCGTGGACATAACCTAGCGTCGCGTCATGCTGCAGGACGTCTACCCAAAAATTCGTTACCTGTTCGCTTACATCAGTACGTGACACCGTGGTTCTAACCGCCTTGGACTGCAGATAAACGCATAGACAGGTGGGCCAAGCGAGCTCTTTTCTCTGCGTACGCATTATACTTTGTCGCTTCCTGGTCCCACGCCGTTGTGATCAAGTATTTATGCAGATATCATTTTATTCATTACTATAATCGCAAATATAACGACCGTATCGATATGTTCATAACGAAAATCAACAATCAAGAACTGTTTAAGGGATTCAAGCGTCTTATCTTTGAGGGTTACCATAAATGATCTCTATAATTACTTGTAAGAAACGCGGCTGCCGAGCGCTTTCTAATGCTATGTGCGCCTGATAATTAGAGCCTCAGCACTTCCTATGGAGAACTGGAACTTTTTAATTTCCAGTTTTCCTTTTTCTTCAGTTAATGAAATTAAAACTGATCGAAAACTAAACGTGAGATCCATCCGTCGTCCAAGCGATGACCAAACATAATTAACTACGTTGTTCAAAAGAAGTTTCCGCCTTCTCGTATTTGCGAGTGAAGGATTCATAGAATTTTATGACGCGTCACAAAGTTACATTTAGAGTAGTTGTTTTTGCTAAATTAAATTAAATACTTCACAGAAATGATCGTGCAGCCTTTAAAAGACTATTTTAGCAAGAGCAAATTACATCTCTAATAGCAACTTTAGTGCACCTGTGGATCTACGTAATCGTTAACCATCAACTAATATTCGTACTCCACTGAAGACACCCACCGTGTTTATTACATAACCCCCTGTTAGATGATCAACTAAAGCGCGTCGCCTGGTAAACAACAGTTCAAACATTATTGTAACAGGTTACAAACACCATCATATTAGATTATCTGTAGCCATCCAAAGTCTGTCGTCATTCGTTAACCACCATATAGACCATGCCAGAACCGAGTGTGCCCTGCAGGGGGTGGTCCTGCGCCAGCAGCCCCCGCCATGTCGTCCTTCTTAATGAAGTCTGACCGCAGCAATGCACTGTGTCAGATTTTGTGGAAATATGCAGATATGTGAGTCATACTCTACAAGGCATCGTTACGACATCGGCTGAAGTGCACCATTTACCGTCATCCAGTTAGCAGAAGAACGAGCCCCAGAGAGACAAACGCCCACTGGGCGATATTCTCAGACCTTGGCTGGAACAAGTCACAACAGCTTCAACATCAGCATGGCCCAATTACGACAGGAGGGATACAGCACCACCACCCGCTTGTACCTCTTAAGGGATATAAAGTGAAAGGGCACCATACATAAAGATCGCAGGCACACGTAGGTATAAATTCTCATCTCGCTACAGCTGTATCTGCTAGTCCTGGTCGCAATGGTTTCTGCCCCCGCCGCTGTTCTTCGCCTCAACGCCCTGTTTTGGCGACCGATTCTTCGAATACACTTCTTTCTGCTCGTTATTATATTACTCGCAATGACGTCACCGGCACCATCGTATAGCGGACTACACAGATTCTCAGTTTGGTCAGAGCCCATGTAAAGCACATACGGCTAGATGTTTTTGTAAACACGATAAACGCACATATGCATGTTATCTGGTGTATCAGAAAGTGTGAACATTATAAACTGATCGAGCACGTAAACCTAGGCAGGATCTCAGCTAGCGAAGTATTTTATTAGTCCTGATTTAGTTAGGTCGGACTGAGCTGGCAGGACCGGATCTGAAATAACAGAACGATAATTTCGAAGTTACGAAGGTAAAGTGTTTGCTCCTTTTGCAAGAATTTGCGAAGCTGGGGTTTGTCAATTGAATGCATGTTTCTCTGTAGTTTTAACTGTATTCTTCTAGGAAAAGCAGGCTTTTGTACCATATGGATGCCATAACCGTCCTGTAGGTTTCAATAGGTATTCATTACGGCGAGGCATATTTTACTAATTAAACTTCGATGTGTGATTCCATCAGTTCGGGTAAGTTGAATGAAGTAAGCTGTTGGCACAAACTTCTCATTATGGCATACGTTCCTATTAAAAAGCTGTCTTATTCTATACTCTCTATACTATAAATGAAAAGAAGAGATAGCGATTTAAGTTACTGTTCCCTAACTTCCTGCCAAATAAAGTTCTATCAAAATACCATATACAGCATTTATATATAAAAATCGTTTGACGATATTTTGCATCGATCTTGACAATCGTGTGTGAATTATTTTATAATTTAACATAAGTTAAAAGTATCGGGACTATTTAGAGCTGGTTGAAAGAATTGCTAGCCGTTTGTTATGCAGCTTGTGTACGTCTTATCATCATCGACATGGGTCTCCAACGTGTAAGATATTGCTTTCCAGCAATGGTCTTAAAATCAAAGAAACACCTAGTCTTAGAAACGTTCTTGATCAAGCTATAAGAAAAACAAATTTTCAATATAAAAAGTATCAAAACCTATAAGTGCAACCTTTGACCTCTACGAAAAACGGTAGCTATAAAAATGTAGCTGATTGTTGCTACCGTTATCGTTCAACCGGACATATAAAAAATAGTACTATCGTTCAGTGGATCGTCTGGTCCAAACTATTCGAATTTTCATTTACTGTCCAATTTACGGTCTTTATCACCTTTACATTAATAAATGTAGCTTCGTCTATCCAATTCCATAGCTCTGGTCATATTTGAATTTTTCTGGATGAAAAAAGGTAAGCGCAGAGTAATGGGTCACTGCGATGTAAGTTTAATATCCATAGAGCCAACATTAAGCGAATCGTGCACTAATGTTACTGCCTCAGTGAAATGAAAAAATCATTGTTAGCAGTTTATGTTTTTTGTTTCTGTTGGAATATATATATATATATATATATATATATACTACGTGCAAAAGGCAGCGAAATCGTTCGGTTATTTTAAGATCGATGTTTGTTTTCGTTACTTTGAATCGGCATCCAGACAAACGCGGTCCTTAATTTTTCCAACTAAGAATGGAGTTTCTCAGGTTTTCGAGAATCATTGAATTTCACACTATTCGAGTGTGGTACAAATATATTAAGGTAACAAAATAATTCGGCAGCCTGCCCCCGATCTGGACGCTCAGTGCTGACAGTGAAATCCTGGTTGCCGTTACTGCTATCGCTACTCATCTAAGTTGGATAACCCCTTGAGAACGAAAAGTGGCAATACAGACAACACAAAGAAAATCCACTTGCCGAGGTAAATCAAATTGACAGGGAAGCGAACCATCCCACCGTGATCAGAAAAGATCCCCGGTCTTCTGTTTGATAGAGTCGGACAGAAACGATACTCCTTTCTTACCACACTTGACACACATAAACATTGCCGGCTATATTCTTATGAAACGGGGATTAAATTGTGAAAATCAGTGTTTGTGGAAGTGCCTTCGCGATCCAGTTGTCGCTAGATCGAACAACTATTGTTACCCTGTTGTTGGCATTAATTGAAATTCGTCTGAACCTTCGCCTGGTTATCGTTATAGTAATCTCTACAACCCCATTGAAAACCGTGAAATCGGTCCACATAAAGATTAGATTAGATATACTGGTTTATATAAAGTGTAGTTTGATATACCTTAGATGTCCGCAAACATTGATCAGAATAATGATATGCGGACTGGCCTGTGGTATAGAGGCAAGGCTCATTTGCTGGAAATACCTTTTAAAAGACTAAAATAGTTGAATATATAGCAACTTAGCTTGAAAATACTTTGCAGTTCCTTCGCACCGTGGACAATTCTCTAAATGCAAACCATTTTCGTTCAGAAAATCGAAGCTTTAATAACTAAATCGTAACTGACTTAAGAGAAAAACGTATAAGGAAATATCACTTTTGTAGTACATTTTTTGTTTAAGATAAAAAAAAATCAGGCAATTGCCAAGTGTGACAATATCATTTCTTTTTTTGACCAGTTCTGGTAAACGGCATTATCCAGTGAAATTTATTTTATACAGATATGTAAAATATCAATGAAATGTTTATGGTGTTTCAATAACGTGTGGTGCTGCCTAGCTTGCTATACTGTTAAGTTTTTTGAATTTGTTTCATTTGTTTGATAAGCAAAAGGCGCAACACAGATCGACAGTATAGTTTCAGATAGGATACGCAGTAGTCTGTATTACGGAGCAAGCAGTGAAAGATGATTTTAATCTGGCATGGAGGGCGTATCCACCAACTGCTTCCTTGTAATAAACGCCTACTTTATAGGCAGTAAAGACATGAATTAATTTTGACCAGCCGAGAAACCAGCAAGCGTCGAACAGATTTCAGGTATCTTTTAAAAAATTATGGATAAATTGTAGTAGATTAGATCTCTATTTGTTTTTCTAATAAAGCAAATCTTTTTTTATGATAAAGAGCAAAAATGGTGCTTTTCACTTAAAACGGCCTATTACTAAAGTGTTGCGGTAATCAAGAACTAAACGGATTATGTCACTATTCCTTATAAGAGCCTTATGTAACAGCTTTGAGATCAATTGGCTAAACGCTACGTACTCGTTCTCTGCTGCGCTTTTCAGGCTAGTGCAAACCTTCCGACAGTTAGGGAACATGGACTTTTTTTTTTAACGATCCATTTTCTGCTCATCTGGTTGTTCAAAGACTGGATCTATTTCTATAGGGGGTTAATCGAAACGAAGGCTCTCCGTATCTCTTGTGAAATACCTGATGATCACATTTCCCCTCGAAGGTACCCTGTGGCACATCTGCAAAAAAGTTCGCGTTTAACGTTTTTTTTTTTTTTATATGTTTTGCTTTCTGTAAGCGAGCAAACATGAAAATATTGCCTGTTCGCCAAAATACTGATAGTCCTCATTGCTCGAGCTGTTGTTTTGAGTGAAACTAAACTAGTAAAGCTCGTAGAGCTATTTAACAGCCCCAGGATAACGAATATGCTTAATAAGTTCTTCAGATATATCTACTTAGGCACCGTGTGAGGTACACTCCTGTGAGACTTTATTACTGCAGACCCACTTGCAGTTCTGCTTAAAAGGAATGCATACAAAAATGGTTCATCTGAAAGCTTTGAGAGAGTAAATTTAAAGATCAAGCTCCAATCCCAGTTCGCCGAGCGTAGAATAAAAATCGGTGACTGTATAAACCGGCAGGAGCGGGAAAGGCTTTGTTAGGCAGATAGTAATCCATTTCATTAGACATACATTGCGGGATGGTGTTGCGAAAAGCTACGACCGGATAGTTGTTTTAAAACTACAACTTGAGGTCTGAAAGTATTTTTCATCTTAAGTTCCTCTGCTTTGAACCACTAAGAAACATTTTCTTCAAAAAAATGTTTGGAACGTAGATCCATAAAAAGTTTACCTTAGAACAGACTAATAAGTTCATCAGATTCTCAGCTAGCCTAATATAATTATATCATACCTGCCACTCGCTGTAGATTAATCCTTGACGTAAAATCGATTTATTTTTTTATTTGATTTTTATCAATACAGCGCCCGTTCTACGGAGACGTGTAAACATACTGACCCTATGTATAAACTAATACATATAATAGAATTGCCCCTAGACATTTCTGATTTTCAAAAGAAAGGGGTCGGCCCCTATGTATGCTGGTTTCGGCCAGTCCACCCCGTATACAGGTGGGAATATTTAATCCGGTGCTCTGACTGGTGTTGGGATGCACAGGAAAAGCTGTATTATTACTGCTAAGGTGTATCTCTAACCGCCTCACAAAAACCTAGTACAATCAACTGCAGCAAAGGCCTTATTGCAGAGAAGGTATGACGGTCATATACTTTTCTATTTCGGTTTCACAACGATACTAACTTCTGAAAACTGAATCGATCTAAAAGGTAACGTCTTACTATGGATATTGTCGACTTCCGAAATTCTATGCAGTCTTTATGCGAACTCTCTCGAGTTACTTTGTTTGTTAAATAGTATTTTTCATTATAACAAACAATGGGCGAAGTTCAAATGAATATCGGTTACTTAATGCAATATTGATCAACGTAATGATGAATTTTGTGGGTCACGCTGCCTGAATTAGGGGGGTACTATCCTGTACACCAAGTCGACCCTGTCTAAATTTAAACTTTCTTTAGTGACTTAGTTCGTGTGCTTCGCAGCGGTAGCGAAAACTCTTGATTATGACCATTGTAGTAATGGAAGATACCACTATACAGGTATGCCCGTAGTCTTCTTCTTTATTTTTTAGTTTTGCGGCAAACCAAAAACAAGACCGAAAATCACAGAGAAGTTTTCGCCAAATAATACCCTGAGAATGGAAATTATTGCAGGCAAAGCGACTTTTTTTTATAGGCTGGAAACACAATCTCTCAAATATAATACGTAGTAAGTGTCTCTGTGTTTCAAGTTTTACGTCTGGCAACGTCGTGAGGCATTCTGTCGGACGGTTGGTTCCCAGTACGAAACAAAGTGTGTCTATATAAAGGTTCGAACCTAGACCACGGTGTCCCTAATCAGGGAGTATCTAGAGCCATTCTACAACTGTCTGCTTAGATAAGATAAGCCCTAAACACCTGCGCTCCTTACTTTCAGTTCCACGTAATTGTGCTTAATGCAACACAAGTTTTGTACTCGAAGATTACCTAACGAAGTTATATCCTTTTATTTAAAAAGAGTATAAAACTCTTATAAATCTAAATAATTTATTATCTGTTGTAGCTCAACGAAAATTTCGGGCAAAATACACTAGCAGCTTGTATTCTTTTTATATCTCGGACATTCTGTATTCAAGTATAGAACATATCAGATATACATTTTGAAGCATCCATGAAAACAGTGCTATACTCGTAAACATGCATCTGCATTAGTTTGTTACGATCCACTGAGATGTAACTGACAGTAACCTAGAAGGTCAAACAGGCAGACGAGTTAGACAGTGTGCAAGCTTGAACTTACTTTGTTCGGTCTGTACATAGGGTCAACTCGAATCACAATAATTATTATTGAGTTGCTGATACTGAAGCCCTCAGAGGCAATTTACGTACTGCCGAGTTTTAGGGGCTTGGTTTATTGTTGTAAAGTGATCGATAACCGAAATTCCCTTTTGGGAACAGGACATAGCTTGTTACTCGTTTCCTGCAGCATAGAACGCGCGTGCTGATTTGACCCAATGTAGGACCCATTCAGGGAACTGGCTAAATTAAATCACTGAGCTCGTATAACAACAACAACGTAATTATTGCAACGTAAATCGAGCTATTTTAATGCTTGGACGATTTTATTTTTAGCTTTACGCCCTTCAATATTCCAATGCTAACTAGTAACACATCTAATAAAACAAGTGACAATATAATACTGCCGTTTGTGTCTATTTACGTACGATGCACGTATATGTATTCTTAATAAATAGCGTACACTGAAGCCAGCACGTATTAAGCTTATTACAAGCAAAGACTCTACTAATTGGTTCGGTAGTTAATTGAGCTCTTCTTTCTAATGCAATTACTAGCCAGCACATGAAAGACGAAGCGCCAATAAAAGGATATATAAGGGAAGAGCTAGTCGAACCGAACAATATCTGCCAACTTAATATATTGGCGTATTTCTTCGTCAAGTTATCGCTTCTGTATAATTTTAAAGTAGGTTTGCTTCAGTGAAATTTTGATGAAATCACGAGTTCCTATCTGCATGTGCTATTTTTTGTATTAAGCGGTCTTGGACTGTTCGAATACGACCCAGAAGCAAATGGTAAAGTAAACCTCTGGGCACCTGATCATGGCGAGCAGTATGGAGCACATCATAATGTATTAAAGAGCGCAGCGATTAACTTAGCATTGATACGACAAATACAGCCAATTCTTCGATCGAATGAAAGTTATATGACCCGAACACATTCAAGATCGACTATCATCTCCGGCAAAGTCAAGTGGGCTCATATTTACCTCCTCACCTTGACCAATCTGCGTAAGTACACAAGGTTGTGCCACGAACCGTTTTGAAAGATACAATGACTGGTCACGGACTTCACTTTGCCGAACTTTGCGTTTTCCTAAAAGTTATGCTGAAGTGTTATTCTTACCGAGTTATTAATTTGGACAATCTGTGAAGTTAGCGTGCAGAATAACCTCCTTGTTTCGACTCCAAAATACTAAATGAGGTTTATCACATTTACCTTATCCAGTAGGCAAGACATACTATTATTTATAAATCCAAATCGAATACCAAGGAAATAGTACAGCTTCCTATCGCATAGTCGAGCTCATCGATGTGCTTGTTGCTCTATTTTTCTTTGACTAGAATCTTTGTTCCTTTAATAATGGAAAGCGTTTCATCTACCTGAGAGCATTTGTACGGCCTTGGACAGAGTCCAATATGCCTAATTTAAAGCCCGCCACTTTCAACCCGTAACGGGCACGAGCACACGTTTTATTAATTAAGGAAGCTTGCCTATAGCTAAAACCATGTGATTTCGATCTGTATTTACAGTTAAAGGATAAAATTACTTTCTCAACGAATATTTCTTATTATGTACTGTACAAAAAGTGACAATCCGGCGTCGTCTTAATAACATCTTTGCAGAACACTTCAATATTATTTTGAATTGATATAATTTAGTAAAATTGTATAAGAAGAATACTATCATATATACAGTATATATTTCTAAGATGCGCTGGTCAGGTACTATTACCTTTGAGTAACTTTTTTTTTTATTGGACGTTTGGGATGATGTAGTCCCGTCCTTTATTTGCCGCAGATGCAATGCGCGCGCAGTGTTGTCGTCCAAATATGTCGTCCCGAGGAAAATCTGGTTGGCCATTAGAGAAAAACGTGAATAGAAGTGAGAAAAAGAAACGGTAAGAGAGCTGAGCTCAGGCCGGCGATAGGTGAGGGCCATCCCGTAAATGACTGAATGATAGAACGAAAGGCGAACGAAGTATCACTTCGAGTACACATCATCACCGACACCGGCGCTGACGCGATTGCCTCTGCCAGCGATCGTTATGCCGTCAACGTGCTCTTATCGTGATGATTTATTAATCGCACCGATGGCGACTCTTCTCTATTGGCAAAGGTTTGGAGGGATGAGTAACGAACCTGGTGTGTCTCGTCAAACTCGGTGCAGGAACTATGAAACGGAGCGTTTGAAAGTAATTTTGTAAGCCGAAGAAGGCTCGAATCCGTTTTAGCGCTGATATATTAGTAGTCCTTTACTTTTATGCGCATCACATATTTGTTAAGTCTGTATAAAGGTTTGACGACAGCGCCAGTAACTTAATACTAGATCAGAGTAAAGGATCCAAATCGTGTACATATTTGTTTATAGATCTTATCATAGACTGCACAGAGGGCAAAAACAATTAATCAAAGATGAGTTGATTGGATGCGGTTTGTAAATGAATATTTATAGGGTATACGGTTTGTTTGCTTAACGGCGGTTATAGCCGTAATTTGCTTTATTGGTATCACCCATAAAATAGCTTTCTCGGTCCACTTGTTTTATTGTTGTCTGTTGCTATAGAAAAAAATAATGAATCTGATTCATGAGTGTCAAGGAAGTTGAATGAACTAGCCAAAATCACTGGTAAGCATGTGCTCTAAATTCTACAGCAGTGTGTTGTGACCAATGACAATCACCGAACGTTAAACGAGTTCATAGAGGAACCTTCTTATCAAAAGATTCAACGAAAAGGCACTGACCACCAACTTGAGTAATCTTCTAAAAAATTACTTTTTCCTTCTGTATCACGTCTTTTCTAGGGGGAATCTCTAACGAGTGTCAGTGTTCTCTGTTAAATTTGTATATTAGGTTATATATTAAATGAATAATAACTTTTTCGCTATTTGCTTTAAATGTATATACATATTTAAATTAGATTTTCTAAAATAGGTAGACTTTCCTAGGGAATTTAATTAACAGTAGATTGTTTGGGGAAGGCAGCTCTTTGTAATGAAGCGTGCTGTAACGCGTGCCTTTTCTAGCAATCTTTTAGCAGCTACAGGATAGCTTTTAAGGCTTATAGGAACCAACAGAAACGCCGGTAACGTCTGCATATTTCAATATCAGCCGACTTGGAACTTACTGGCTTGATTGCACGTTCCCTATAGTATCGTGCAGTGCATAATAAACCGGATAAGGTGGCGTTGGTTGTCCATGCTACGAAAGGACGGAGAGGTGTTTGTCATCATAAAAGTATTCGTAGTTGTGCAAATTTTATAAATGAATTAGTCCTTTTTGTTGTCGCGAGTGTGTCCCGCCATGAATTATGAACCATAGTCAATACGCATCCAAAGAAAGAAGACCTTTGAGAACGGAGGGTCATCCCTCCTTTGACCAGCAAGTCAAAGAACCCTGAAAATGATCGAGTGAACACTTAATTAGGTTAGTCGATAATGAGGTCACCGTAAAGGAGACGACGCAGGTTAACACGAGATTATTAATTCATCGATTATTCTAAATGCAATTTAATATCAATGTCATAATTGATAGCGGAGATGATTTTGCATGATACGGAACCTTAAAAAGTAGATTTTTTACTTAAAGAACCTTAAAAAATGATACGGCACCACGAGGACATTCGTCGCGCTGTCTCGAAGGAAACGACTAGATCCAGATTATGTGGATTCTAAGGTTGTAGTGCTGACGTTCATCTCGAGAGAAATTCAATTGTTACAGGTTCTTCTGCCAGTTTATATACTTCGAATTCATTTTAAAGCTACCCCCATTGAAAGGTGAACCTTAGAGAAAAGAAAAATATTGCAACGCTGAATTACTGTGAAGGGACGTTTATGTCCTGAGACACACAACTGATGGCATGTGTGTCTGCTTCTCGATAATTGCCTCGCTAGACAAAAGGCGCGACTAGCCTACAAGCGGTTATTGTAAAATGGGTAGAGTTTTAGGCATATCCAAAATATTTGCCAAATTCATGCTAAAAGGTCCGGTTGGTTGTACTTCTAATGTAGGTATGTAATTTGTCAGATTTTACTGTGACTTAAAGAGTCATAGTGAAATCTGGCAATTGGAGCGTAGCGTTTCTAAACCTAAAAAATACAGAATACAAAAGGCTGATTTTTCTGACGTCGGTACCGCGCAAGCTGACAGAAACTGATTTCGTTTCAGAATTTTAACGAGCGGTTGCTTTCAACTCACGTAGCAGTAACATGACTAAATACTAACATCGGTGTATAAAAAAAACAAATACAGTTAAACAATGTAGTAAAAGGTATGACACTATACGTAATAATAGTCAAACCAATTTTACGGCAAGCTTCTCAAATTGCAAGACAAAGTGACAAAATATTTGAAAGATGTCTAAACAGATTGTTTCTACGGGGTTGAGTCCACCCGGTTCCTTGCGAGCAACTCAATGCGTTTAAGGTAACCATCATCAAGATCTATACTTAATTGATTAGTTAATTCGAACCGGTTAAATGGTAGAACATCATTGTACATTTTGTGCAGGGTTTTTTTTCTAATGTTTTGATCTGTTTCTTTTTTACAACTACCTAAAATATTGGCTTGCCTGCCCGGCTCAATCGAGTTCCAAGAGATTACGGTTATGTTTTTATTTCTAAAGGAAATGCCATTCTTTCGAACTACACCTATATACATAAAGGAAACAAGTTACTCTAGGGCTTCTTTGCAATGGTGTCCACTTCACATTCGGTCCTCGACCGTTCTCTCGCAGGCTGACTCTTAAGGCTACCAAGCAATTTCAGTATTTCTGTAACGTCCTGCTATCGCTACACAAAATCTCAGGTAGATCGTCAAATTGTATTTGAAACTTTCCTCGAAGGCCTATACTTTTGCCCTAAAATCATCAGTTCGGATTCGCAAATAAATATACGAAAATTATCATTTCGTTTAGGTCAGACATTGACTATGCCAATAGCGGAATTATCTGTGGTGAGCCGAAAGAACTGACTTGCTGTATCTTTGCGTTCATAAATTGACAGGTCTAAGTAGCGTTGCAGTTACTCGTTACGTATAGAATGTTTAAAGGCAAAGCTACATACACCTAAACAGTAGCAGAACGTTTACTTAGGCCTTTTCGGTTAAAGTCATTTACTGCGGATTTTAGCTTTGTTGGTTCCATTTTAAAAAGCTCGACAGCTTTATTGGGATGAAGAAAGATGTATCTCTAGTCTTTCACAGACTCACCTTCGTCTCCGACAGCTATACCGACTTTTATACAGGAAACCACTCTTTTCAACAACGTTTCTGAATCTTTGCTCTATTCTGGTCCCAATTCTTTGCGTCCGCGTCCCTAGCAGGCGTACATGTTTATAAAAGGCTTTGCCCTTAGGAACAAGCACCTTACCTTTTTTCCATTTTAGTGGAAAATGGCCTAAGCTTCTAATCCGCGTGGGAACTACAGCGATTATGTTAGGGAAGTCCTTAAAAAGGGTCCTTGTAACTACCTGTCCGGACCCGGCGCTTTATCTCTTCTGATTCATTTTCTTGCTTGCAATATCTATCCCCTCGTAACAGGTGAGATCTATTCATCAGAGTCTAGGCGTGTAAACTCAGCTCGATCAAAGAGGCTATGGGGCTAAAGCAAGGATCTTGGTACTTTCATCTTTTCTTCTTCTAGCAGAACATACATCTTCGTCCTCATTGCTTTCTCTCTCACGAACGTATAAGGGCAACTCCATGAGTCTTCCCGTATTTCTTGCAAAAGGTTGATCCGGCAGTTGTTCTTGCTATCCTCTTTCCGCTTTCCTCTTTTTTGTCGCCCCTCAACTGGAAAACGCCTAGGTTGTCGCCAGCTTTTGCTTTCATGGGTTTCATCCTTACTCGGTTACATGTCGGTCGACTCGAGTAATCTTTTCATTCCACGGGTAGTTTGGTTTTCATTCTTGACTTATCTCACAAAACCTTGCTCCAAAAACTTCTACGAAAACTCTTGGTAAATCCTCCTCACTTTTTAAATCAACATATTCCTGTATCCAGCTTTTCCCCAGTCTTTTTCCCAGATACACCGGACATTCTATGACCAGGAACCCTGCTTATTCGGCTTGGATGTACAGAAAACTCTATATAGTATTATGGTCGCTGAGTACTTCTTGCACCTCAAGCACTCTCCAGCTATCAAGACTGGCCACCTGATCCACCTGGCATATCGTGAGATCTATGAAAGAGGAATTCAGGTGAAGTTGGCCCTGAGAAATTAGCACGCCGCCTCTGTTTGGCATTGTCAGGCTTTGCCTGACCATCAACTCTAGCAGTTGCCGACCTATTCCATCTGTCCTCTAAGCTCCATATTACCGATGCCGCATGCATAGGGAAAACCCTCACCCGCTCCGCTACCCGTTGCAGCGCTTCCTCTGTTTTTAATGCGTGCTGCGCCATTGAGGCGTCCATGTCATTTGCCGGTTGTTCCATAGGCCAGTTTTAGACTCACTAATGGTTTCTAGGTGAGCCCCATTTCCTCGAGCCAACTCCTTAAGTAAATCATGTTACAATTTAGACGAAGGTCTCTCTGATCACTACTCGTTTGCTTGCTAAAAAGTTGAAGAAAGTCTCTCTACTGTGTCGCTTTCGTTTTCTGTTTACTGTACTATGCATTTCATCGAAGCTAAAACGCTGCCGAAATAGCCCGGATCATATGCCCTGTGTACAGCAACGTTATTATTAAGAGGCTCACTCGAAAGTGGTTTAGCAAATTTGAAAACGATATCCGCAACCTACAAGATACTTCCTGCTTTGGCCGCCCGTCCAAACTTGATGACGATAATTTGAAGACACCTCTGAAGAAATACGGCTGACACATAACTTGTCAATTGGCCGAAAATATGGGCTGCAGTTATACGATCATCGTTAACTACCTTCTGTCTTCTGGATTTACACGAAGGTTTCAACCCTGGGTACCTCATGGACTCCCCGACTCACACCGGGGGGTAAGAAGTGGTGTTGGTATGTCAACTTGAAATAGAGAACGGAATGGGTGGCACTAGGAAAGAAGCTCAAACCGACAAGATAGTCATGCAAAAAAGGTTACGTTTGGCGTTTGGTGGGCCCAAAGGCTGATACAGTTGGAATGAGTCCCGACAAACCAGAGAGCTCACAGGCATATTTATATGGCCCACTTACATCAAGCGAACCAGGCTATTCAGGAGAAAAGATCCGATAAACGAGGTCAGGTTATTCTGCTTCATGAGAACGTCAAGTCAGATCGACAATCACCGTCAAAGGTGTCCTCCTGGATTCCAAATGGGAGGTTTCGTTGTAGCTTCCATATCCTCCGGACCCTGCCCCGACAGGATTTCACCGTTCCCATTCACTGGGCAATCACCTCCATAGCACTTACATTCGACATGGACCAAGAACTCAAAACATGGTTGGAAAGCTTCTTTGAGACGAAACTCGCTACCTTCTAGCGAGTCTGCATATATTATACAGTAAAATGATGAAAGAACGTCATAAGCAACCACGGGAGACACATAAGATAATAACAAAAAACGTATAAAAAAGTAATAAAAAATGCGGTGTTTTCTATGCAGCAAAAAAAAAAAACGAGAAAACTTTCTTTATCACTTTTGTGTATTGCAAACATTTGTTTGTGTATTGCAAACGGCTTCCGGTTATATGAATACATCATCTGCCGACTGTTGCGTCATAGACAGCCGTTTGATCTTGTTGATGATCATACTAAAACACCTAATCAGCCTAACGGTTTCTATGCGAATAGATTGACAACAATGTAGAAATTAGCTAGTGATTTATATGCTATAATATGTTGCAGTTTGATGTTTTCAAAAAAATGTAGGACAGTGAATGGTACAATGATAATTATGCAGCCTCAAAGCTGGAGGGTCAAAACAATTTATTCATTAAGTAAAAGTGATTTTGACTCGAATAGCAATAAAGGTATGTCCGGTTTCCTTTAAAAGCTAAAGACTTATCGTTAACAGGGTTCAAAATAGCAACGGTATATTGGCACCATTTTTCATTTCGCTTGTTCTCTAAAAAAAAAAAGTTATGTGGATGAAGTATTATGCCTATATGTCGATAGAAAAATCTTTCACAGGCGGATTTGGTCAATATTAGTATCATTCGCTTCGATAATGGCGCTAACCGGCCCTGCACTTGTGTTTCGTACAAACGGATGTGTTATCTTCTTAAGAAACATATAGTCCCTCATGTTTTCCATTCGATATATTAATTATTCATGGATTGTCTTTTTCGTACCCTCTTAATTAATTGAGAAATCATCATAATACAATAAGGTATACACGATTTAATTTAACGAAAGTTTCAAAGGGGTGCTTTATGCAATGATGCGTTCACAACAACGAAGAGCTGGTGTTGAGTTTCTACTTCAAACGCGAGTAACCAACCTCCACCATGATGGATTTTGCACTAATCGCAGTAGATGAACTAATGGCGGCTACAAATAACCGATTCCCCTAAACTGTCGCAATCTATTGCAGGTACCCTATATACAGATTCTATGCATTGGCCTCCTCAAGCCCCATAGAATGAAGCCTGTCTGGCCATGATAAAGCCTACGTGCCCTACGATTAAATGTAATGTACGCAAAATCTCAGCCATCGTTCAGTGATAACTATTGGCTGTTACTGACAACAAACCTTGAGTGATAGAAGAAAGGGATGGCCCAAATGTTTTTCTGACAGTTGATAACTGGACTAATAGAGCTTCAGAGCTTTCCCGCGTATCTGTCAGCAGGCACTAGACTACGCAGGTCGAAGGTTTTCTTTAAAATTTGCAAATCTGCCACTAGTTTCACTTCATTGTTTTCACACATTAGAATTATTCAAGTAAAACTCACTGATGACAAGTCTTAATTGTATTGCCATGTTTTTCTAAGAATACAAGAGATCTCAGATATCGCTTGTTAGTGCTAAACGACGGCGATTTTTTCACAGAACCTACTTAGATAATAGGTAATAATTGTTCTGCTAGAATTTTTTCAAAAACTTTGTACAACATATAAGGTTCTTTTTAATCTAAGATGGCGTCAATAGCAAAAAAGGAATTTAGCGCTGACTGATAACGTCAAGCTGTATTATAACATAGGATCTTCACGGTAGAGCTGGACGAGCCTACTGGAAATAAAAACCATAAGCAAAACCACTGAAAACGAAGGGTCCGTGGACCATCTCAGGATAAACCGAGCGTGAGATTATGGGCAAACGAAAATAAAGTTAATCGAGAATTGATGAATTATTCAGCTGATGCCACGCGAAATAGTAGCAGGTCTAGTGGTTGAAGTCGGCTGAATAACTTGTATTGTCACTTGGAGTAGTATCATAATTGCCATCGGTGTAAGCCGCCGTTCCGCTCTTTGTATACCTGCTCCGTTTCGTGGGTCCAGCTGCAAGAGTTCTTGAACCACGTAACCTTTGATCTAGCTGATTCACCAATCCGCTAAAGAAAATCCGAACATGGGACACAACAACAAAAAAGCGGCCATGACTAGGTAATGCATGTTTCATAATAACAATTATTTATATAAAAAATGTGAATATGGATTTTTTGTAACGACAGGACGATGGAAATCTTCGGGCAGGTAAACCGGGCAGATAAAACCATAACAGTTTCAGTATATTTTAGCAACTTACTAGTAAGCGTTTCGAATCTTGCATTGTTACAAAAATTACATTCTTGGATATCTAAAAAAAAGATATTCTTTGGTAACCTATAGTATTGAAGTATATTTTTATACTTACTCCGACAGGCTGATCGGCAGGGCATCTCGTTACTACTAGAACTGTTTAATTTAGAGGCTCTATGTTAGCAAAGGTGCATACGTATTTGAGTACTGCCGGGAAGTTCAAGTTAATTAAATTAGCACATTAACACTATCCATCAGCAGAAAATGAATCGAGGTTGGACGTGTATCGTGTGTCGAAATTGCGTAACTTCAGTAATGAATACTGATACGTGAATGACTTGCATAAATTAACTTTATTTCGTGTTGAAATGATAAGTGAATTCAAATAAGTGAAATATGTTATTGAGCTCTTTACTGACATACGTGAGCCGACAGCCCATAAAAGAACTCCAAATGTACTTTGATCTTGGGCTGTGTGGTGATAGAAGGCAGTATAACCCAATTAACATCACCGTTGAAGCCATCAACACGTTTTCAGTACTGCCAGCGCAAGGATCAACGAAACACAGGATATTAACGGCGCGTTTTTACTTATGTTTTTGCCAAAAACTCTTAATTGTATTACGATACATAACCTATAGATAAGTGATTACTGCAGTAAAATTTCAATCCTTGAACTATACTGCTCGCCGGTTTGATTTAAAACAAAAAAAAAAAAACTCGAGCGATATACGTACGCTTCACATATTTGATATTTTACGGAGTTAGGTTGTACATTCTTTGTCTTTCTTCAAATATATCCACATGCTGAGAAAAATTTCAACTAGATTCTCGTTCTATAGTCTATCTAACCTGAGCTGCACTTATCACGCATTGTACAATTTGTCAGGTGTCCGGAAGAATCGAAATACTCAGGTGTTCACTGATAATGTTGTCTGCACAAGGCGAACGGCTTATATGTAGTTTCTGTTGTATATTGACATATCGACGGTAAGTTTTGCCCATATCGTTGATGGGTACAGCCTTCTACTGAAAGTATTGGTTTTTGAGTATGAGCTATGGGTGTACAACGGTGCGGTCCGGTGTTTTTTTCTACTGAATATTTCTCCATGATCGCCTATTTTTTCGACAGAGTGCTAGAACCGGCCGTATCGGCCTTCAAACGAGGGCAAAAAAAATCTGTTGAAAACTTCTCGAATGGGTTCACTAGACGTTTATAGGAATTCACTATTAACCTATTTAACCGCCTTGATAAATGGCTGGATCAAGCAGGATTGATATCGAGATAATTTGTTTTAATGCTTGGAAGCTCAACATCATAGGGTTTTAGTAAGTGTTATCATCGTACTCATCGATAGAGTTGGAGTATTGGGATCTTCATAAGTACCGACAACCAGAGCATTTTCGAGTAGAAATAATCGTGCTGACCTTGAGTCTATTCGACGGCGAAGTAAAGTATGCCCTCTGTCAAAGTGGTGAGACAAAAAGCGCCCCGTTGTCTCTAACTTACAGTCACACGGTCAAAGCTATATCGAGACAGGAGTATATTTTATGGAAAAAAGTTTTATTAATGTCCTATTTTTTTTTGTTAATCCCTCCAAAGGATTGATATACGCGCAATCGTCCGTACTGACTACTGTTGTACATTTCCGTATGCTAAAAAGCGAATCTTAAACAGACTGATTTTATAATACGTCACACACACACATGTGTATATACATATATATAATGCATTTAAATTTGCCATGATCGATCAATCCTAATCCGTCAGCCTGTATTCGTTCATTTTCTTTAGGGTCTTCTTTTTGTAATGTTTCCTTTTACACTACACAGTGGCGGCTAGGGACAAATCAGCCACTCGAGTCAGACGATCAGCTAGCGGTCTGACCCGTATTTTCAGAACGACCGCTTCAACATCTGTCATTATGAGTAGTACCCATAGCTCACGATGGCGTCGTTGTGCATTCTAAAGCTGTAAACTGCAGCCCGAGTAGCAGCAGAATTTCTTGTTTGTTGCTCTCCTAACGACACGCGGTAACATCTACATCATTTCGTCTATCTACATCGTTTCGAACGTCCAGAGTTAGCTTCTCGCCATTCCTCTAGTGCGAAGGCCAAAGACGAACGAATAGGCCCAAGACTGCAAACCTGTTTGGTGCAACTATTGTATCGTTGCGTCTTTTGCAGTGACGGCCGAAGCAGCGCAGGAGCCAGAGGATGTTGTGTTGCGGCAAACTGCTAAACCGATTCGGTCCGGCTGCCTTTTAGCCCCTAACGAAACGCTCCCTGCTGACAGCAGCGGGTTTTGGGGGATGAACATACGAACATTGCGTTCTGGTCGCAGGCGAGGGGATGTCAAAGGAGGAAATGCCACTGCCATAGCAGTTATATTACTACTATCGTTATAACTTTATTTCTCCTGGAGACCAGTGAACAGAAAGCAGTAGCTATACATTACGTGAACAACGGGCCAGATAGACCGAACTACTTCTGCATTATTGCTGACTTATAGTGCCTATCACACAGCCGTGTCCAGGAAATGCGATCGAACTGAAGTGTTCAAAATTACAGATTTCCTTTAACCGCCGAGTTTTGTGGAACTCGAAAAATACGCAGCAGCACGTAAAATCGTTGATATTTAATACAGAGATATTGGGAAATTTCTAACTGAGAAGCGTTATAACCAATAAGCCGAGGCGCATCACATCGCAGAGTGTGACAAGTCAATGGATAATCGAGCTAATATAGTTCATTAGCACAGTTAAATAGGTTTTATGAAAAGGCCAAAACGTTATCTGTATTAAATTTTCAATCTAGCCAGGACGGCTGAGTTGTGCGTGAAGGCTAAATGAAACGGTACCCCAAAGCCAACTTCAGAGCCACATCTGTTAGTTCACTACTAAAGCATTGACTCGTTGAATTGTATTAGTCGCAGGACCGAAATATGTACGCTCTACAACAAGCTACGTTTTACTTTAAAGTATTACCATAGAGTTCAAGGTGCTACGACCGAATATCATCCGTGTAGTAGCGTGAAAATTCATTTGCCTTCACACGCCTCTTTTCAAACGTATCGATTAAAAAATGCAAATGCATTGTTCCTGATCAAAAAATGTTGCTTAAGATCGTTGATCTTCACAATCTTGTGCTTTCAATTTATCTATTCACGCGTTTTCAACTGCTATGTAGCAGACGCTATAACCTTATCTATCATCGTGTCAGACCAGTTATTCTAGAGAAAATCGCCATGTCAGACAAAATGCGCTCGGCGCAAAAAACTGCCACAATGAATTAAATATGAAGCAAATTTCAGACTATATATATATATATATATATATATATATATACGATAATTTTCTGGCAATAGTAGTAAACACAAGAAGAAATAAAATAACAGTATTGCACAGAACATAATCGTTACAAAATCCAGATCCAAAGATGTTCAAATATTGCGAGACTTTCCACACAAAATGAAGCCGAAATGCGGTATCTACAAATGTATGGGCGCCCTCGTTCGATCAGAATGTCGTTTACGTATGACCGTTTAAATGCTTGTAGTAAATCAGAACCCTAACGGATTCGGGCCGAAACGCCGACGTACCGCAGCGGGGATCTCCTGGCAGTCTTCTATCCTGAGAATCGCTAGGGCTCTGTTTCAGCCGTTCGGCTGAGGAGGACTGCTGTTGGACGAGTTTACTGCTAGCTCGTTCGTCGGCCCCCAAACCTTATCTCACATCGAGTCGTCTAGGGCTGTCGTCATGGCTGCCATAGCCGTTGCATCGCTCGGCGACTTGAGAGGGCCAATCGTTCTAAATTTATTGGACGACCCTGCACGCATCCCCTGTCACCTCTTCCTCCGCTTCAAGTTTGCTCTGTTCACCCCTTTCTCTCTTTTTCCCTTACCGACGTGGGGACGAGAGGAAAATAACGAGAAAAGTGGACTCCGTGCTTCACCACCATCTATACACAAACAAAGGTCGGGACAGTGATATGTGTACTTTACCAGCGGTGGCTGTGTTAAGCAATCCGGTCGGCTTTCCAATTGTTGACATCAGTGGTACGATGCCTGTAATTCACGTCTGAAGTCCCAATTCAAGTGACCGCTGCTGAGAACGGTACGCAGACCCTGTGTTATGCGTGGTCTCATGAGCAAGTGAGCGTATCCTTTATCTTCAAGATACCGCCAATTACTATGCTATACTACTCGATGTGTGTACTGCGTGTGCATGAGTACTGACCATATACAATATTTCTGCTATCCATAGGTCGCCCTCAGGCAGGGCAAGGCTAGTGAGGTACAGAGAACATTACTGATGCTTAGGGTATTCCGTGTATTCTAACCCGCTTAAGAATGTAGTGGTTAAATTTCGAAGAATATTATTATATTGAGGTTTGAAAGCACCCTTTAGAAAAGATTGTTTAGAAGAAAAAAGGGCTTATATAATAACAAATGCTACCCTGCTCTTCTGTATAGCTAATTCAAAACGTTAACCGCGCACATCTCAGAAAAATGTAAAAAAAAAGCAGCAGAAATAATTAGAAGCCTGAACCACAATTCCGGTGCAACCGTCCTCTTAACACATATATACGATATAAATATCATACAAATAGAACTAAGGTACAAGACTTGGAGCCCCCCAGTCTCAGCTTCACATCGCTCAATACGTAACCGCATCGCAAATTTGGCAGACCCCGTTGTTCCTCCATCTCGGATTATCGGCGACCAAAGTTTCTATCGGAAGAATCAAAATTTCGAACCAGGAACCCGCTAAATTCGACAGCGTGGCAATGAGAGGCAACAGCAGGAGAAATGTAAACATACAGAAGTGATACCTAAGAGCTCGCGCATGCGAGCACAACTTTCAGTGCAAGCTGTGCAGGGAGGCGACGAATATTGTATTTGTGTTCGATGCGAGAAAACTTGTGACAGATACCACGCAATGCTATCTAGTAGCACTTTCATGAAGACGTTTGCCTAATTAACCATCGTAAATAAGACATACGGGTGTGCAATTGATGTATGTGCTAACGCTGGACATGAACCTTTTTAAGGCTAGAAAATAATTTTTTGATTTATATGTAGCATCGATAACGTAACTCAGCAATTGGATAATTTCTATTTTGCGCATTGTTGCGAAGAAATAATATGAAGAAGCGTTAGATATAGCGATTTTTTGCAATACTCTTTAGATAGATCTTCCGCTGTATGAAGAGAAATGATCTTGAGAAAAGTGTTTTAGCATCCGACCAGGATTAATCGCATAATCTATCAAAAATCTTCCACCACCACCACTTGATTTACTTATACTTTACATGTCGATTGTAATGACTCTGCAACACTCTAAACCCAATTATTTCAGAGATGTCAGTAAATTTAAATTATGCTTGGAGTAAATACACTTCAGTTCCCATTCTGTCTGCTAATTCAACTTCCGAAGGACACAGTTTTTAAGTTGATAATTAAGCATCATGCCCACATACAATAGATATTTCGTGCCAAGATATAACTGACCTATGTTTCGGAAGCCACAACTTCAGCTGCTAGTTACAAGCGATTGGATCAGACGCTGGTCAGACGGCTGGGAAGCGCGTTTTTTTTCGTTTGCTTGCTTGCTCTGTGCCTAATGTGCAATAACTATAGCCCCCACCTCTTTTTCACTCACTTTTATTCCCTCCAATGGAGCCAGCTTCCACGAAGTCAGCTTGCACTTTCGGCAAATATCAAACTGGTTACCTTTTTCTCCACTTCTCTACGATGCTTTAATATTCTTCATTATTCGTCGCTTGCATTCATTAATTCAATCATTGACAGAGTACAATAGAGGGCTCCGCCATGCGGCCAGCGCGGACAACGCCGAGATTGACGGGCGGACTGAGCTAGCTATGGTGGCTATCGCCGGTTTATTGAATCCATTGTTCTATGCACAGGCTGTTCAACATCATCCACACGGTCAGGGACCTAGCCATCTGTATAGCGTGGTACCATCGCAACCCATACTGCACAACGACTTTCTCCTCCCCGTCCTGTCTTCTTTGACTTCCCGTCGCGTCCGTTTTCCGTCTTTCTCATCTTCCTGTAAAAGTGCTGCGGCTGTGAAAGAAACGCTGATTAGGTGTTTGGGGTGGCTAACGCTGTTGGGGAGACGAGTCAGCAGACATGCCAGCTAGGGACCCGAGAAACGCAACTAGCTCGAGACAACGGTCTAACAAACGAATATTGTCTTCGTGTGTATTGGCAATTGCCTTGCATGCGTCAAGGGTTTCCACCGGAGTCTCGCTTTAGCTGTCGTTGTCCTCTATGAAGTTCTCTTCATCTTTCTTCCCAGGCTATATAGTGAGGCCTGACGAAACACTGAGCAGGGGTATGGTCGGGGGCACTCTGTAGAAGCAAGCAGAGCGCAGGGAAGCGCAAAGCCACTGGTAGAAACTGAGAGAACAAATGATTAGTAAATGAGCAATTGAGCTATTACTAAAACGTAATTGCTTAGGAAGTCCTTTTGTCAGGGGCACACCAAGTACGACCATTGGAAACGTAAGCTTGCCAGCGAACTATACGTTGCTTGCTCGCGTGGTTCCTCGTAGCTGCCTTATTCTGTGGGTAAACAGAGAGGCAGTACGGTAGCGAAAGAGATAAACATAATTCGTAATGGATACGACAACGACAAAGAGGTACGGAATTCTACTGCGGGGAATGGGAGCGCATAGAACCCTGTAAAAGGCCATAGATATAACACAGAAATCTGTAGGAGAAATAGAGAAATTTCACCTGCAGGACGGTGGAGAAAGAGCAGATGGATTCAAACGAGCCGCGTTAGTGGGTGGTACAGGATTACGCAATCCTTCTACTGGCTTTGGGTGTAACACGTGCTGACCAGGTGGCTTCGCGGGCGGCTGTGTTCGCTTCGGCCCATACTGAAACTTAATTTAGACAAGGGACGTCGCAATAATGCCGCAGTAATCCATATATGATCACATATATGCAAGGGTACACAATCACATAGAGGCGTACATACCCGCATAAACTTTGGTCATAATAACTGGCGGAGAACTAAATCGCGACCAATGAAAATGAAGGACAGCCAGACTTCTAATTGTGCCTGGTTAAGGAGGCAACGCGAGCGACAGTGAAACATGTACGAGTACTAGCTAAGTAAATTAGCTTTGCTAGTTCCTTGTCGGTTAAACAAAAATGTCGGGTAAAAAAAAAACAAAGAAAACGGCGACACAGTAGAGACATCGAAATTTGATGTTGTGGTTGTACGCATGGCGGTATGTGTCATTTTAGTGTTTTGTACGTTGCATCAAAACTAGGGTCGTGCATAAATTCAAAGATTGTCACATGACTACATTTACATCATCTCTATGCTACACACATAAAGGTCTTGTTGATCTTTACAATCCCGAGCTTGGATTTAGGCTGACCAATTTTTCTGGTTCCCTACTTTCCAATTAAGTTTGTAACACGCCGACAATGCCGACGTAGTTTTCGTTCCACAATAATCAATCCCCTTCAGCAGAACTTCATGTGATGAAACGTGTTTCAATAACATGCCACGATCAATTGGCGTCATCATAAAGCACTAATTTAAATTTTCATGTAAAAGTGGGGCGTGCGTATGGCGTCGCTTAAAGCTGGCCATACGTAATCATTAAATAAGTCACATTTAAGGATTGAGTTGTTTGCGACACAGCGGATGGCTTAGCGGCGCCATTAAGTCCGCGTACTAATGCGCTATCTTTTATGTGTATATATATATACAAATGATTGTGCTTTCATTTCGTAATTAGCGCCGAAAAAAATACACTTGTTTTTCTGTTCACGAGCTGCCAGCTTCTGCTTACCAACCGTTTTAATAATCTCTCTTAATATGACGCCTTGCCCTCTGCCTACATGGCATGACTGATAACCATAAATGGAGAAAGACTAACAGGGGCCGTAGTTATATCTATGGGAAATGGTGTGCAATTGCTAACAGTACAACGTTGCATAAATCAGTTAATTTTGTATGTGCATGTATAGCCCCACAATAGGGGTTACATAGACACGATATGGAGCCTTATAAGCACTGAAGAATTCAGTCTTCAACAAAGCTAAACAGGAAATTTCCCTTGTCTTAAAACGTTTGTGACTATGGTTGAAAAGGCGGATGCTTGTTAATCATTTACTACCGAGTTAGGCAAGTAAAAGTCTGTCAAATTCCGCTGCGCAGTGCAGAGTCACTTTTCAAATCGCTAGGTATTGGCACGTTAACGGGTTGTATCTTGTTTGAGAACGGAAAAGGTATACTAATAACGTGTGCACCATTCTCCAAAACGAACTTTACCCCGTATAAACCTGTATGACTGTTATGGCTATGCATTGTGTACAGATAATTACGTATGGTAAATTCTGTCTGATTTGTGGTTCTGATCATTCGCAGTGCAATGCATGTATCGACAGTATCGTTTCGTTCGCACGATGCGTTACGCCAGTAAAGTCAATACCTTTTTTCACGAACAATTTTAACGACGACATATAGGACAACGAATGCGAAATTATGATGGCCTTGTTTAACGTAAAATATATACACATGCGCATCCCTATTAGACTGAGTTGTCCTCTGCGACCACTTAGTCGTCTTTAAGGTTAGCCGCGACATATGCTAGAAATGCCGTCCCCGAAACCTTAGTCTGTTGTGGAAGGAGCCCAAAAAAGAAGTCCAGAAAATACAGCTTCATACAATTACTCATACTTTCACGTAAGGTAAAAGTCGAATTTGGCACATATAAAGTGCAGATATTGTAGAGAGGTTTTAGTGATATTTGAAAGAGCATATTGTGTGCATTTTTTTAGACTAACAACAACCCCCCTAGAAGTATCTGTCCGTCAGTTTCTCAACCTAAACTATCAGCGGCGTACGTTTGGTGGGCGTCTCCTAGTTACATAGTCAGCGATTCTAGATAAGTCAGATGTTCCCACATTCCATGTGATTAGAATCCAATAGATTGGAATCGAATGACCCACACAAACTTGAACTATCGTTGTAGGACCCCTGTGTAGCTATTAGAACCAGAGGAATTACGCATCAATATTGCGAATCTATGGACGAACTCGATAATCTTTGTGTGGTGCTCTTTGGCACCGCAGCAGGTGGCGATGCAATTTCTACATTTAATACATATCGAAATTTATGAAAATATGTCTATTGAAACAGCTTCAAGTTCAAATAATATTAAAACAGGTAAACGGCAGTCCGGAAGAGTGAAACGTATCTGTTTGGTGGTCCTTACAGGTAGAAAACACTGGCTAAAACTCACATTGCCGTGACAAGTACAGAGTATTGGGGCTTTAACCTCTTTAAGGTATCGGTACAGCATTGCGTACTATAGGCATTAATCAAAAGCATCTGCCTAGTCGTGCACAATGAGCCTGTCGATTTCAATTAAGGCACTTAAATAAATTTACTTATCTCCTATATATATACATAGTAATATGTAGGCGTATCTCCTGTACGCCGGTCATGAGAGTCATTGACTAGTTATATTCGCGTTGAAATATAGGCGAAGCGTTTACGTTATGTCATCTCCGCGGCCCTATTGGCTGGGGTGTGAATATGAGGTGACCAGTTTGATTAACTTACTGACCGTTGAAGGACTAGACGTTGTTGCAGGTTCGTTGGGAGTGAGTGTCTTTAATATGTGTGGAAAGCGTGTTAACGTTTACTGGCGATATCGAAACCTTTCGGACCTTCTCACCAACTCAGTAGTTATTTATCAAAAGTGTGGACAATTGCGGGGCGCCACCCACCCATTTGATGACTTCAAGTTAATGAATAATCTTGAAAGATAGAAAAAAAGACACCGATCGAGTAGACGATTGTGAACTGAAGCGTAGAAAAGCATACTATAGAATAGTCTATAATTTAATGTCAAAAAAAAATTACTAAGCACAATTAAAAAACGAAATCCTAGTACGAACAGTCATTACTAACTCAGTTCTTTTTTAAGGTTAACTTTTCTGAGAACAGCTGATACGTATAATATGAATATTCCACGTCGATCAAAGACCACAGCTGTATTGACAGCAGTAACGATTATAATATTCATGTACTTCTGCTATTTACATTGAGCACCGAACTAAAAAAAAACAAAAACGAAAGGTGGTAAAACCCAACTACGATAACCGGTCACTCTATGCCTAGATGTTTGCACAAAATTTTTCAATAGCGAATAGAGCCATTGCATAAGGTTAAATCAACATATGGATCAACAACGACACGTTTTGACGCATTTACGGTGCGCTTGCTTTTAGCTTCGACGCTCACTTAAAATGAATATCCTTGTTTATTTAATTTTCACCAAGTTTGTTATAACTTGTAATTTATATATATATATATATATATATATATATATATATATATATATATATATTAAATTATACTTCTTTGTTATTATTGCCTTTTGCTTTATCACTTAAAATAACTCGCTTCAATCACCGGGATTGTTAAATATTATTCTTAGTTACCGTTTTTACGGCGGGTCATAATATCGGGTAGTAAACACTGGCATAATCTGACAGTGCTAATAGCTTACCCTCTTAAAATATCATCGGAGCAACTCGAAATGTGGCAATTATCATTCAATATATTGTTTCTTCTCGGGTCAGACATTTTAACACAGCAGTAGAAGCCGCATTGCAGGTGTTTCCATCACTGAAACGTAGAGGGCACCTTTCATTTACCCTGGTTACCGTGAACCTAAATATTTTCAGCTGAACATTGCAAACACTAGAAATAATTAGCAAATGCAATGGGAGAAGAACGATGCTGGCTTGCAGGCACCGATGTAGCCCGACGAAGTTCGACCTAAGGAAATGCATTCGTCCTAGATGGCCTGATGCTTTATCCGTTCAGACTCGCATGACGCGAACGAGCGCAACGATACCATCGGATTCAGATCCATCTGACGTTGCCGATACCGAAACAGAGATGCGAAGGACCAGCTGCGTCCGTGAGGACTAGGTAAGGTTGGAGTCGAAACGGGAAAAATCGGTTGATTACAAGCACCAATTGGCAGCGGCACCAAGCGGGCAGTGTTCCCTAGAATGAAAAACAGTGGGAGTCAATTTTGATTATCATACGTGCAGAAACCCGTTGTATCGCCGACACATCGACACTTACCCTTTGAATATGTACTTAATATACGGTCTGAATGTTTTTATTCCGTTTGGCATCCTATATTCTATTCAATTAATGAAACAATCTCAGTGAAGTGTTAATTAGCGGCCAAAAGAGAATCTCACCGATATCTAGCGTTTTAGCGTTTCAATGATTTTTTCCAGATACCAAATATTAAATTTATGTCGTTACTATACATTATGCCAAAAAATAATAGACAATTTGACTCTTCTTTCATTGCTCATGCTTCAATTGTCCTCCTTGATTTTAATCAAGCTCAATATATATGTGTGTTTTCGTCCAGAATAGTTTCCGGACTCGGTTCTATAAAGAAGATCTTTATTGTTCTTCTATAAGTATAAAAGCTTCTTGATCGTTTCAGATTGTTCTCATTTTAGATATGTCCTAAGTTGTGGAGAGAAAAAATACACCGAAGGCTGAGTCTGGTGAATTCGAGAATTGAATTGTTATACCAAAAGTATAGGCGTCGAGTTTTCCTACAAAAAACACGATACAGCTAGCAGCATGAGCGCGGTGCAATATAGTAGTGAAGATCCCACCACTTATTATCCTAGAATTCAGGCCCATTTTAAATGAGGACGGTACGCAATATTCTGAAAGCTTTTTAATAATAGCCATCAGTAAAGGTAGAACTGCTCGACGCATACTATAATGCACGCTTTTCCGATAAACGAAAAAGATGAAAAGAAAAAGCTGAGTTTCCGATCTAAATTTTTCTTTGACCCGGGTTTATCCTCGAAGTAATACTGGGACAATTCTGTTTTCGTCTGCGCATCATAGCCACGTACCGTCATATCGTCCGGTATGACCAACACCGGCCCTTTGGAGAGAATCCGGCTTTTTTTTTAGGCGCATTGGGGTTCTTCGAAGGAAATTGTTGAGGGTTTAGCGTTTGTTCGAACAATCCTTGTTGTAATGCTTGTCACTCCTGAATAATTTTTTCGGATAGTCTGTTTCAGCGATCCTCCATCTTAACTTCTTTCGCTTCCCTTGCAGCCTTCCATTTTGTTCGCTGTGATAAATTGCCAAGAACGAGGGTTATCTTCAAGGCTTCTTCATAGGTTTCGAAACAATTCGTTCTCACTGATGGAATCGGCGTTGGCTCACCTGTCCTGGTCGGCAGCATCAGCCTTACTTGATCCTATTAGCAGCTGATTTCGTTCTCAGCAGATAGCTCAATAGCTTTGTAATGTTTCATTTTCATTAATCAGAAAAAAAAAACACGAAGTAGTTGCAAACGTTTGAAACCATTTACCTAAGAGGGCTTGCAAAGTACAAAACATACTTTTGAATGCTTTGAAATTTTTTGGCTTGCGGGTAGCAGGCAGATGAGGATGAAAGCACGCGTCGAAGCACAGGTTGGCCTTTAATCGACACTAGTTGAGTATTTCTTTGACACTTCTTCCGTAAAAAAATACGCTTCGAGCCAGAGGCAGAAAGCCAATTAAATATGTCAGTAAAAAGCCAAATTCACAATTTTTAGTCTTTGAATGGGTCTATTTCCCAAAACCAGACCTTATCTCATATCGAACCGCGTTCATTTTTCTTTTTTCCACTAAGCACCGATTTTATCAATAGGAACAACCTTTGTCATTCGGCTCAAATTATCTGCTTTGGATGGTTTTTCTTTTACCTGCTTACATTTTGTTAACACGGCCTGTCGGCAGTGTTAAACTAGGTAAAGCAGATATTCCGAACTTGGTAGACGAGCTGTATTGATGCCCCTATGCACCTAGCAACGTTGTTGTTGTTGCTACTGTTGCTGGCGCGCTCTAACCTGTTTTGCTGCTAATGGCTATGTTGTGCAACAGCGGCAGGGACATCGGCTTCCTCGAAACTTTTTCCAGGGACTTGGGAGTACATGATAAGACGTTTTCCTTCTAGCCAGCCGAACATGTCTGGCAACAACTGGGTCATCTTCAATATTGCTCGCTGATACCAATGCTTACGACAGGGAAAAGAAAGAGAGAGGAGCTGGGAGCCGCTGGTCTCGGATTTGACGGTGGAGTTCCTCCAGGTGCGTTTGGGGTTTATTGGGTGAGGCGAATCAGTTCGGGCAAATGGGCCAGTAAATTATTTAAATTCAAAACAATGACGCTTGATAACATGTGTCGAAAGTATAGTATTTTAGTGCTCAGAACTTCTTAGTTTACATACTTACATATATACTTGGAGATGGACGAGCTACACGGTACCAACAGACTGGGCATGCTAAAGCTTGAATATCAAAGCAAAACGTCTCCATTGTACACAAAACAATACGTGGTTTTCAGGCGATTTAACTAAATTTCTGAGATTTAAAAGACGGTATCTAAAGCTAACTAAAATTGACAAGGCTAACGTAGTACTATCTAGACTTCTTGCCGTGCATCAGTAGGTCACATCTATTATTTCTGTAATAAACGAACCATTTTATTGATCAGGCATTGCATAATGTCTCTATATACACGCCACTTTGCTCTTATACCATCCTTCTCTATCTTTCCGAAATTTGAATGACTGAAAATTATTTAATCGATCAATACTCCTGTTGCCATTATTAGATATTTCTCGTATAATTTCAGTTCGAAAACTTCGATTACGTTACGCTTAAGGTAATTACATAGACCAATTATACCCTCAAAAGGCAAACGATCCAGTATCAATGTCTCAACTCTGCTATGTAAATGTATCAGTTCTATTGAAGATGAAAGTCTGCTAAACATTGCAACATTACAAATATGTAATGTTCCAGATGAATGCAGAAAGTTACCTACGAAGTTACCTACTGCACGTACGTTTCTATTACGGGAGGAGCAATTTTCAATCAATGGTATTCCAGCACTGCTGCGAATTGGGCATGCACGAATAGTCCAACGAATTACCGCTTTGCAGATGGGTCTCTTTAATACGACGCGCGACCTTATGGATTACAGTTGCCAAATAGATACTGTGCTTTACTGTCTGTAGAAAAGCTTTACGCTGCTAACCTCACAGGGCTGAAGACAGCTCTCATCGCGAGCATCGTTATAAGTATTGGTATAGATGTAGACACGAGTTTTACCCCATAGTGCTGTTCCGGGCACAGTAATATAAGACCTGTAGCATTTTACATAGCTAATGATGGAATTTGAGGGCTTTGGAATGACTTGGATCTTTTAGCCCTTCGTTTAATAAGATATTGGACAGAAATGTATGTGTTAATCACAGTTTCGTTTATGGGTTTAGCTGATTTACCTAGACCGTGTCCAGGCAAAATGCATCACAACGATACCTAATACATAGTGCGTTTTTTTCATGCCAAATCCTCTGCGTAGCATAAATGTAGAAATCCAAAATTGGATTTGAATGAAACGGACTTAGAATCGAGCTTTGGGCCATTCCTATGATGCTAGCTATATGACAGTGATTCATCTGCCATCATCGTCATCAGAGCTAGCGTATTGAGAAGTTCATTTGAGAACCACAAGGCCGTACGGCATTGAAAGCCTTTGCTATGTCAATAACTTCGACGCATGCGCGATCCTCCCCACGGCCACCTGGGGTTCAAGGCAGCTGTACCCTTTCCAGAGAATTGCCCTTATTCGTATAAATTTTAAATTGACCATCAACGCAACTTTTGCTAAAGAAATAGCACAGAACAATCAGATTGCTTTTGAAATGTCAGCTTTGCACATACGCCGTGCTAAAAATGCTACGTTATTACCTGAGCATTAGTTCTCGCACACGTAAATATATTTCTTATTGGTACTTTCCAAGTTACTCGATTACTTTTTTCATTCAGAAAATGCATACGGCCAAATGCGGACTCAGCGGCCGTAACAGCAGACGCTTATTGAGTCATACGTACACACAAATAATACTGCCAATAGAAATCATTGAATTATAGAAAATACAAGAATTATTAAATAAAATAGATCAGTATTCTCAACTTCGTGCGGTTCTTCTAGCTGGCGCAAGGGTGCCGGTAACAACATCAGAGTCTTGAACTACTGAGATTACGTCAGAGCCGTTAAAAGCGTTCAACCATCGGTCGAGTCAGCAATATAGAATATCTCAAGACAAATCGTTGAGTGTAGCACAATTTTGGCACAATAGTTACAGCCAACAGGCATCTCCGGCAGTAGTTTTGTTGTGCCAGGCAAAGTTAGAAGTTCCGGCAGACTCGTCTTCGGCGAACCGACCCCATTTTACCGGACCGTTCGAATTGTACTCGACGCTTTATAAAGAAAATTTATCTATGAAGAGTGGTTGCTAACCTTAGACTGCCAATTCTTTTTGTTATCGCCGGTATCACCAGTTTTCTATTTGGCAGGTTTGTTGTAGAAAAACAAGTAGATCATTACGTACCGTTTCAGTACGATTATGGGTCTGATAGGACCTTTTTTCTAACCAAACCTGTAAATTAGTTCGAATTTAGAGGGCTTTAATTTGATTGAGACTCTGCCACAAGCACACTATATATTAACAAGTATAGCTATTGTGAACTTTCATTGTTGTTACCGCATTTAGATTGGCATATCTAAAATTGGCTGCTATGTAGACATTATTAGGACAGCTAATAATAGGCCATCACCTGCATTTTTTTGGTTTGGACGCTAAAGACATTCGGTGGGGCAAACCGTATATGAACCGTTCTGAAGTCAGTATGGGTGTTGTATTCATTGGAGTCGTTGTTGTTATTTCACCCATTCGCTGGATTGCTAATATTACAGATATACACAGGTATACATTGCACGCCTAAGAGCTTTTAGGGCGATAAAAATTGTATAAACGAGACTCTTTTTAACTCTGAAGTTGAACAAGGTTACCAATGTAATTCGACGAAATTGAATTTGATAGGCTGTCAGAATTTTTATAGGACGAGTACAAAGCGTGTATCGGCTTCCGAAAATCATATCTCTTTCTATTATCCTTACTCTCACTTACTTAAACGCACGGCCTGATACGCTCTAATCTCACACAGTACAATGGCGGATTTCACCGATGATTAATGTTACGCGGCAACAAATCAGTGTGGCATGACCCCGGAGGCCTCTACAGCAAATCGCTCGTTACAAATGCATCTACGATGGAAAACGTTTCTGTGGTCATCAACTTTGTCCGACCGGGACAAACCATACCAGATTCGAGAAAAAAACCCTGTTAAAAAAAACTGTTGATTAGCGATTACGTACTTCGAATGTACATCGATTACCGGACGATGGGAATACGAAGGCCAGGACAAAAACACGTACATATACTCATGTAGACATATCTACAAGGCCATACACTGGCCACGGGTTATGGTGTTACGTTTTAGCGGACGCAGTCTGTCTTTAGATAAACGTGTCCACCGTTGAAAGCAAAATGGAATGAGATAGAGTGTCCATGGCTAGTGTCAAACAGTAATCTTTATTTTTAAAAGCAAAGGAGAAGTTGTTGGTATATAGCCTCGATTTTTAAAATTACAAAAAAAGCCTAAAAATGAACCATTATTTTAATGAAACTAATTTTATTCTAACTGTGCACTAGGATACTTTCCGCAAATCGAAGATTAAACTCATTAAATATACCACGCAATCGCATGAAACGGTCTGCGCAATAATGTAGGAGTTCATATCTGTCCTCATAGAAGAGATATAAAATGGCAACATTTTATATGACGCGAAAATCTACGTCCAGAACACATCGGGATACACAGACAGTGTGCTTTGAAAGCTACTTCTGATTTTCAGATGAATTTCTGAATGTATCTGTGCCGAGGCGCGATAAACGGATGACGATCTAACAAGGTTTTCCTATTCAGTGCTTTTCCTCGCGGTCCATCAATCATTATAGAAAAAGCTGGGGCAATTCGTGTAACACTAGATAATGCTACATGCTGTTGTACCGTAAAATGGCCAATGGAACATTTCTCTACTTCTGTATAGGTGCAGACAAAGACTTTCTAGGAAAAATTAGTTTAGCTGACATGGCAATGTATACGGGTCGGCAACGGTGGGCAGTGAAACAGGGTCTGATGCAGATCCTATGGTACTATTAGTATCTCAAGGTGATTACAATGTTAAAAGAGGCATATAGCATGATAGAAGAATTCACCGGCGTTTTGTCGGTGCTATTGTTTTCGGTCTCATCTTCTATCATTGTTTGTCACGCTACTTCCTGTTTTGATTGAGCCAACTCGACTTAAGTGGAAGTTCTGCGAGACGCACTTGCGGACTGAGACTGGCCAACTCCAGCCTAATGTCGATGTTAGGGGTCACGCCGGACGCTCGCTCGTCGATGTGTTTGTGAGGTCTATTTCCGGAGACGAAATTGCTAGCTAAGAAAAAACGTAGATATAAAAGCGGATACGCCCATTGCTATCGATTATATGATGCGTAGGCCTCTCGCTAAGGCATCTAATATGTCACGGCCCCTTACGTAATAAGGTTCTCCACCGCGTGCATTAAGTCTTCATAGTACCCAGTCAATAAGGAAAACTCTGCCTTAGTATCCCGTCAAAATTCTTTACTCAGTTCTGCGCCCTCGTACGTCCGGTCGTTTGTACCCAAGAAGCGCAGATATTGATTAGACTACCTTTGTCATTTAACCTGAAAAGTTCAAGCAACCTTTCGATTTTCAACAAAGGTTCAGTCTGCAGCGTACCCTTTGACCATACCCTTTAAAACCATATAACAAAAGAGGTATTTGGGAATATTTTAAAGTAGACTTATAGCTCAAAAAAGAGCAAGAGCCCTTACAGATGGCTGTACCACAGGCCTGACAGAGTCAACCTGGCTAAATATATCGCTAAAATATTTTTAGCTGTGCGCAGTCTTCTGAGAATACAAGTTTTCATATGTCGGCCTAGTCGTTTCTTAAAATGGTCGCTGTTCTGGTCCTATTCGCCACACACTAGCGATAAGAACTGATAAGAAATTAGGGATATGAAAGGCTAAACTGGGCGCACCAGAGAATGCTGCAAATATTATCATATTTGGTTGTCGGCTTATCTGCCGTTGATCAGCTACCAGCGGCGCTTAATGTTATAAGAATAATGTTATCGTGCACCTTTTACTAAATAGGCGTTATCTATTTGTCAGGGCTATATATTAGTAGCGCCAGGCCAACTGTCTATTCATCTGTTACATACGACGTGGTTAAAACAAAAAAAAAATCTTTGACCGGGTGTGTCCGATTTCTAAATACCTGCAACACGTTCCCCTCTCTATCTAACAAGTAACATATTTGATGGTAGCAAAGATATTGAAACGCCACCAATTGAATTTATAATGCACTCACAAATGTGTTATGAGCTGTCAATGAATTTCGATAAATGAACGTAAATTATCGAGGTTATGTAACCTATATCATGGTGAAAGCACTATAATGAAACAGCATGGCCTTCACTGTAGCTTGGTGAGCCGGATCGAAGAGCCAGGAAGCATTTGGCCGAACAAAAGTCTGCCATATTCTAAATTTGAGATTGTCAACAGACATTTGTCGGAAAAAGTGATATTATGCTGAATGTGCGAAGCTCAAACGGATCTACTCTTTAAATGAGTGCCAGCGCGCTTGTCGAGTAAATTGCCTAAGGGGCCAACTGTAGAGGTGGCATCTTAGCTCGATCCTGTTCTCCGTTTTGACAAAGCTGATAGCTTCATCATTAAACGAGCGAACATCAAAACTTGAATATAGAACCACTAATCAATTTTACAGAAATGATGGAGCATCGATAATTTGCTCCGTAATACTTCTCTACCTCGATATGGGCTTTCTTCACTATTGGCTGCGGACTTTAAATAAACCGGCCTGAAAAAATTTCCAACAACAGCACACAGCATCTGGAACGACCGCTTTTTTTTTTTTTTTTTTTGTTTAATTGGTTTTTATTGAACGCGTAGAAACATTACGCACGTTCAAACCAAACGAATTTGACACCGAGCTATACATAGTTTCTCTAGCTAACCAAGAAGTCAATCATTTCTATGGAGTGTTTTTATTTATGCGAAGTCAGGATCAATACGATACTTTGTCAAATCGGTCATGTCGAATAGATGACAATAGCACCTCCAGGAACAAATGTCCCCTTTCGCTTTGAGCACGCCTGTCTATTTCCTTTTAGATTTACTTTTGGCCATCTACTTAGCGACTCTTAAAACCGTCTTAGATATTACCAACTCAGTCTCATGTGTTTCCTTTTATAAACATGGAGAACCAGAAGTACTTTAAATGAAATCTAGCCAGCTGAAAAACTACCGTTGTTCGAAAATAGATCTTGTTCTTAACTGTATGCCTATATATATATATATGCCTATGCTTATGCTTATGCTTAAAGTAAAATTTGATAATTGTTTCATATTTGAAATGGTTCTTTTTTTTATATTGGTATAGTTCCACAGTTGCTGCTACATTAATGCTTAACGTCCCTTTAGTACTAGTAGTAGAAGTAATTCATTTGTGACACATGGGCAAGCTCCAGTTAAGGTTACGTATTTAAACTTATGCCCTTATACTACGTTACGTTCACTTATGGAGACCAGTATGCACTGAAAAATACTTTGAGCTGGATCACGCCCAGCGTTATCTGCTACATGTTGGACGGATAATGTCACGAACAGCCAAGACAAATGATGCTGACTTAGTGGGAGAGGTTTAAGTATCGGTTCCAGTGCGGATCGTCCTCCTTGGTAGTACTTCGCCTTTGAACTCATCCCTATAATTTCCCTATTCAGCGTATCCCCAAACTTTATTCAAAGTCACTAGACAACTTCTTGTTATAAACCACAATTTGAGTAGAACCACTAATTATTTTATAATTTCCTATTTGTCTTCTTTTAACTTCATATACAGTCTGTGTAGAATTTTGACAAACAATTCAAATAGAGGCGAGAACAGTTATTGATTTAGCAGTAATTAATTAGCAGCAAAAGATGGTAAAAACAAGATTTCTTCATATCGTAGTCACTGGCAGAAGATAACAAACCAGTCTTCGGAACACACAGAATTCTCAACTCGTTCAGGCCGAGGTTCTGCATATCTATAATACATCCGATAAGCTGTACTGATACATTTTCATAGTACGCATGAGAGATTTTTGAAACAAAACATCATATTCTTGTTTTGAAATTATAGAGCGGTAAATATATAGCGGTAGATTATAGTGATACGCTCACTGTGATGTATGACTAGTAAAAAAAAACCTATACTGTAATAATAATAATAATAAAGTATTATTAGGCGATTCAGACAGCATGATAGATTTTTATGTAACGCCTTTAGTGTATACAGGACTCTGCCTTGAGACACCTAAGAATGAAAAATGGCCATCTCAGAATTCTAAACGCTGGACCTGATAAGGTTCACAGTGGAGGTGTGCGGCGGTCATCATTTGTCTTAAGCGACTTCGTGGATTCCAGCGTTGTTGACGCGGGACACCCACGATAGCAATGTCAAGGCCTAGAAATAGAAGATCCGGGTGAACCTAGGTAAACAAAGAATGTTTTGCCTTGTTTTTAGGTTGTATAGTTAGTGTCAAAATGCTGTTAAAATGACAACTTTTAAAATATAACTTTGTACTGTAGCACCCTGTTCCTTTAAACACATCTTAGTAATGTGTAATACGATGCGATTGATGCGATATATTTAGATACTGTCAAAGGCTTACTACTTTTTTCCTGAAGTGTTGCACAGTTGTCCATGCTACGAAATAGCTAAATGAAACAGCAGCGCCTGGAACTGGTTTGAGTGAACTTATAGAGCTGCTGTTTTTACTAAGTTTATGAGATAGTTGTAAAAACGATCTAGTGCTAGAGTAGTCTGTTGTATGCTGTTTAATCCCTCACAGCCATCTTGCCACTGTACTACAGACACATTAAATAGATTATATATATATATATATATCGTCCACATTTCAAGAACTCTTTGTTTCTTCGATACTTTACCGGTTGACTTATATCAACAATATATTCCCTATGTCAAATATATTTTCTAAATGATAAAAAAATATCTTTCTATGTACCTAGTCGAAATCACTAAGCCCGAGTTGAGCATTACGTTCCATGTACGGATAGAACATTGTCAGACATTTGCGTAATTTAACGCTCAAAATATAGTTCCTCGTGCATGGCTGAGTACATACTTGGGACCAAGGTCACAGCTTTTCATCAGGGCTACAATCGGCGAACCAGTTTGCAGATACGTATAGCTCTGGTCGGCGAAAACCTCAGTGAGCAGAAGCATGGACAAAATTATTGTTATCTAACGAATATTTCAAACGATTAACGTAGCAGAAGCCCTTACTCCCTGTTTCGATAATGTATACGGCTTAGTTTATAGATTCGCAATGCTAAGCATGGCTTACAGCTCGGACTGCTAAAAAATGGCGGCCTTTCGCCTTACCTTCGAGTCGTTTCCCATAGCATAGGCCATTCGTTTTCTTATCACGAATACAATAGCTTAGAAATTCCAAATATAAGCTAACGCTTCTATTCCACTAGGGTAGCTAGGGTCAATAGAGGCTCGTTTGATCGAACTTGAACACTTCGTTCCGTGTTGACGAAGCACCTTCACCTATTTACACTGGTTTGGCTTTGTTGCCGAAAAAGCATCGGCAGGCACAAGTCGGAGCCTTCCTGTTTTGCTTATTTGTGCTATATGGTCCTCGGTTGACCTCAACCCGCGCAAAATGGCCGTACCGTACAATGGTCATGCTAACAGCGGCGTATGGAAAGGATTCTGGATAGCCCTGAGAGAACCGTGGCTAATGGCAACTGATGTGTCTGACTAAAGCGCAAACCGTTGCAGAACTATTTGAGCGAACGCGAGAGTGTTTAGAACAGTTCGATGATACGGAAGCAGACACGTTCGTTGGTGCGTTGGCAAAAGTGACCCTAGTGGTGAGACGATCCCAACCCAAATACGAAGCAAGCCTATAATCGGCCTTTTTTTGTGGTAGATAGTGCAGCGAATTATCTGACTAAGACCGACGAAAAGATGTCCGCTATTGTCTTTAAGCGTTAATTTAGACCATCGCAAATCGAATGCTTTTGTTTGGCTCATTGTGTCTTTTCGGGCCATCTAGAAATACTTAAGTGTTAAGTTAATCCAATGCAGCAGGAAAAAACTAAAAATATCTAGGGCTTGTTGCTTTCACAAAGTTTCGTTATAAGGGTTTATTAGCATGATAGTTATAACGAATACAGATACTCTTCTTTATTTAAAAGCATTAGATCAGCAAAGATTTAGAAGCGCTAGATCATCAACTAGTGAATGAGTGTTGTTCCTGACGTGGTACCTCTGTCGCAATGGACGAAAGTAAACGCGCACATATTCAGCCCGTAGCAACACCGGCGAAAAGTCGGAAGAAGCTTCTCGAGGACTATCCCAATATAAAAATGACTGTTCAGTAGGACAATTAAGAAACTGATGATAATTTAAAACAATTAGAAGGGCCTTCACAAGGGTCAATAGTATTTTTTTTTTTTTTTTAGATAATTATATCTTTGATGATGAGGTGATAGAAAACGCAATCTAGGCAGCACCGAATGTCAGAACAGATTTATCACTTAATGGAATGTTGTTTTTCTATATTTGGTAAGAAAAAAGCCGAATTACCTTAGTCTTTACGGTAAGTAAACATTATACATACAAGGCGAAATCAAAATTTTTAAGATATTTTATGGTAAAAGCATATGAACAAGAATATTGAATAATAATAATTCAATAATAATAATAATAAGATAATTCACTGCAACAATACTTTTTTCGCAATTTCCTAAAAAAAATCGGTCTCTGAGTGTTTTTGAATCTACTGTAAGAAAGCAGACATCCAAATTAAATCCAGTTTGCACAAACTATAGCTATAAACATACCCCATAATCATATCATCGGAATAATCTAGCCGAAAAGCTATAAACCGATAACCCTATAAGATAGCCAAAATTATCATTGTTTTTCCGTCGTTATCATACTTTACTTTCAAGTTTATACATAAACTTGAAATATAATCTAAAGTTAAGCGTAATGCGTACAGCCAAACTCTCAACCGACTACCTATGGATGATGACGATTCTCAGTTTCTGATAATATATTTTTTTTTTTTATCAAAAACCATCTGTGGCGTTTCTCCGTAATGCTTTTTCTTCCTTTAACCGTTAGCCTTAGGTATGGCGACTCCTACCTAGAGGACAAAACCTTAAACGTAACTGTGCTTTATCTGTTCATCGTTAGTTTTCCACAGGTCAAAACGAGCATTAACATTAAATAGGTTTTATCTGACAAACATATCGATTTCTCTTCGCTGTTTTATATAGAAATACCTAAACCTTCAAAGTGCTTAAATTCATATTGGACTTTCTTTCATAGCGGTTTCGCCACCAGTTAAAACTAATTACCTGACCAAATCAATGAGGGTATCAGATCTGTGCTAGAAATTGAACGCATGCCCTCGCAGATGCCACGAAGCCGTAGCAACGATATACAAATTGGCATATATAGATGAAATTGCCTCCAACGAATACATCTAATAAGTTCAACATATATCTAGACCATGCCTGTGTTAATACACACACGAGTCAGTCGTTTCAAAATTATCGACTAAAGCAGAATCGTCTAGAACAATTCCCACCTTCTGCAGCAGAGTTTGCTTATAGGGTGATCTGCCAAAGGCATGTCTAACAGGCTTGCAAGGCTCTGTAGGATCGTAGTATTATGTCCATCGGCAGATCTGAAATCTCCGTTTTTTACGACCGTTAGGGGAAGCTGCGCAGTGCATGTGGGTTTGAATACGTTGGAAACCCATAAGCCCAGAAAGATTTAATATTTGACAGCGGCACCGCTTCAATAGCAGCGGCAGTAACAGCGCCAACATGTCGCTACACACCAAGATTCGCTCACTGCCAGCGTTCTGTGAGTTAGATTTGTCATAGAGGGAACGCGGTCCTCCGCGTCCGATCAGAATCAGCCATGTCGCCTGAGTTAATCCAACCAGTAGTATTTTTTCGTGCCTCGTTTTCGCGCGCCGCACCCTTCTCTCCAGCGCAGTACGGACACCAACGTCGCCGCTGCCCCGTACTGCAGTTGCTATGCCGTCGTACCTACTGCAGCTCCCGGGAACCATGTTGCGTTTCTATAGGCCATTTACAGTACCCTGGCACCCCTTTCACAACTCCCGTTTTTGCACTGCTCCGCTGCTCTAGAGTAAGATTGTAAAACATTCTTGAAATTTCTAAGAGCTTACATATAATCTATACTGCTGCTTGATCATGATAAGAATGAATTTTTGCACCTCTCTATATGGGTGACTTGACGTCGGATTCAACGGTTAACCCTACCCTTGCCCAAAAAGCAGACGAAGAAAATTATACGACGATTACGTGGATGAACAAAGTTATTATCGTTTTGACTTCCGTTCGGTAGTGTTTATATTTTGTAGCGGTGGCGGCAGCTTCTTAACCAACTGTATTTGAATGGAGTTCAAACTTGTTCTAGCGATATACATAATAGAAAAACAACGCTGACGGGCGAACAATTAAAAATAAAGGAGTCCTTCACTGGATCTGTGCAACCACCGAACCAGCAATTATATCGAACGGTTGTCTGTGGCTAAAATGGACCCTCTCGGCTATTGCCTGCGGCACCCCAAGGGCAGCTCTCGAATCTGACACATGTCACCAATCCGTTTGCGACAAACATTTGTTTCTTGTAACGATGCGATGTTTTCTGTCATCTGACTACCAGCCTGTCTGAATTATTCATGCAGACAAACAATGATATTTTAATGATAATTTGTTATTGATAATCCTTTGATATGAGGTAAAGAAAAAAAGAAAGCCGCTAAAAGGAGAAGGTAGTTTAGCCACAAGGATTGTAATAATGGAAGATTTTAACGGAATTAACGGAAGTCAGAAGTGGATGACTGAAAGAAATACGTTTTGTTAAAGGTATTTTAATACAGAAATAAACGTAATGGAAGTACGTGCCATGCAGAGCTAGACTTTTTGTTGTCACAGAAACGCGGGCAATGTTTGATCACCTGAGAAAGAGCACCTGGAGATTAAGACGCTACTTTGTGTCTGATAACGCCCTGTAATAGTGCGATGGGCAATGTATTCGCCTACTGAGCTCAAAAGTCAGGTATATAGGTTAATAGTAATCCTACATCAATTAGCATGTGTAAGCCCGGTAAAATGTCGTTCAAGCACGTTTCATGCAAAAAAGTCCAGCACAATTAGGTTTCTCTCTGAAAACAGGTCAAAGGTCCTAAGAGCGCAAAGGCTTACAACAACTAATAAATTTGAGAAATGCGAAAAAAACGGTAAAAATATTCAAAAGACTCATTGTTATAGTATATCTATATCGTTCAATTGGCAATTCATGATCCTCTTTTTAAAACAATCTAAATTTCAACGTATCAGTAAAGTATCAAAACGTCTCAAAAATGGTGTGAAAAACGTTACCTTCTGAGCTATTTTGATCAGATTTCGAGCCCTTTAAAAAACAACAAGCCCCATTAAGGATCTTCCGATTTACTTAATAGGTCTCCCTCATATTTTTCAGATGCTGCAGAAGCACTGGAAAGAACTCGCCAGATCTATCCGAATTTAAATGACCCACCTGTTAATATGTATATTTTTATATATGGCAATAAAGCAAACTTACTGTGAAACGCAAGAGCATTATTACTGGATAGCTTCACTACCTTGATGTAAAATACTTGTAAATTAAAAAGTCGGACAAAGCTAATTCTCGCTATTTAAGAAGTAGCCGATATCGGAAACAACCTTTCTTTTTTGCATGTGTTTCGCATATCTGGGTCGGCTCTATAAACGAGTAAAGCAGCAAAAACCATTGCCAGTGACGTTCGTGAACCTGTTCGTAGACGTAAGCTACCATCACGCTTATGGCCGAAGAAATCATCTGCATACGCTTTTATATTCATATCTGACTTAATACAATCTACGAGCCAAGTTAGGTGGGCGGTGACGCGTAAGGACGCAGAAATCTTGCCTTACCCATTCGTCGTGGACTGCATAGGTCCTGAGAGCTTATAGGAACTGAGCAAATAGCAAATGTCACAAAAGCTGGCATCGGCGATATGGTAACGAGTAGCCCTACGTAATTAATGTGTAATGGTGCAGTTCCCAGAAACAAAAGACGTATAAATACGTGTTATTCGACGCAGACATGATGCTGAAAGTTAAAGCTGGCTGTGACTAGGGCAAATTGTGCATTCTTTTACGATTCTGGAAATCAATTCAGAACAATATTACTCTTAACTTGCACAATACTTTCTGATAGGTTTTGAAACTTTATGTTAAAAAGGACAAGAAGGAACACAAAAGCTAGACTCATATTTTCAACCTTAGCTGCTAACTTATGACTGTATTTGAAGATCTGTCGCAACAGCAATGCGATAAGGACATCGTTAAGGAATTTGCGAAGTCTGACAACTTCTGCATTCTAACGATACTCCTTCGCCTATTAAATTTTTAGGGATTTTTAATGCCGATATACTACGAAAGCTCAAATACTAGTTATGGGTTCTAACGTCATTTGCTACCTTATTTATCAGTAAATCATCTTGCTTACCTTGACGTAAGATTGCTGGTTACGCAACGATTTCAAGCGTTAAATGCCATTTGTTTTTAGTACATTCCACTTCACTCAATGTGCAGAAATACAGTGACCTTAATCAGGCTACCACAGGGATTAGCGATAGCGTAATAGGTCCAACGGCTTCTTCTGGAAAGGGGGCTGTGTCAGTAAATTGAACATTTTTACAATTTTCCGAGAATATTGTTGCCTTAAGTATATTTTCTGTCGTTCTAGTAAACGATATTCATTTTTTTTTGTGCGTTTGGATGTTAATCATTAGCAGGGAGAAAATGCATATAGTATAATCTCTTCAAAATATACGACAATTTAGACAACGATTTTGAGGGTAAAAGAAGCAACACTCGATACATTGGTCATCTGGCTAAATAATCCATTCAGGCGGCGTGTCCATTTGCACCAGCGACCGGCGCGGGCGGGAGGTACTTCCTTTGGTCTACAACGCAGATGGGACTAGCATACTAAACGACAACAGTACTGTACCATTTCCTGATATTACCTTCCTATTATCCTGAGTACCTTGGCAGCTAGCTTTTGGAAAACCCCCAGATGTTCTGTTCGTAGCAGTGGTAATTAGGACAATGCTCTCTTTCAGACTTTCGCGGCGGAAGGGCATAATGTGTGCTTGTGTTATTCTTACACAATATAGAAACTGGCTGTTCGGAGCGACGCTCGCTTTTCGGCCAAACCTCAAAAAAGCGAACTCGACCAACGGTGTCTGGCCGGTGTTGGCATGAACGGCTTTCAATGCTCGTGTTCGTGCACGTTCATATTCAGGTTTAAGTAAGTGCCAAAGAGAACTCGCAAACCGCTTGAGTTCAGACTTCATGCTAATGTAATAAGAGCTACCACCAGTCTAATACGATGATGCTAGCGCCGGTATCCCAATACAATGTTCTGGGGAAGTGCGACACGCGCGTCCATTATACCATTGGCTGCTATAGTTTTTCTCGACGTGCTGAGCCTTACTTTTCCGTGTTTTGCGGACGTAATGCAGGCATATGAACGACAGGAACGGGCCATCATGCGCCTTTGTTGAAGCTATCCCAACGTGTTCGTGCCTATACAGCTGTTTACGCCGGACAAAACCACACATTATACAAAACATAATGTAGCAGCGATGCAAACAACAAGTTTTAGAGGCAACTCTTGCTTCCGTGTAGCTCCCACTGGTACATATTTCGATGGTCGATAGTAAAATCAAACAACTAGCCACGCTAGTTTTTGATCATGCTTTTCAGTAGACAGCCGGGAAAACCAAAACGGCAGACCTCCCAGACGGTAACAGTCGATAAGGCACTAGTCCTTAATACGAACAACAAACGTAACGTTGGCCATGAACAAAAAAAAATAGACTCGATATGATGGCAAAACTTACTCTACGCTCTTTTTTCTCCTTACTCTAAGATAAAATCGTCTCTAGCTATTGGGATTATCTTTTTTTTGATCATATTACCTACTCTGTTCATTACTCTATCCATCCTTAAAGTCCTGAGTGACGACTCGTATGATCGCTCGAATGTTCAGCTTACTACATGGTACAAGCAGAGAATGTTCCATCAACGAAAGAACGCATCGTTGCCGCTCTTCCGCACCTCTATAGATCCTTCTAATCCTTCCTAAGATAAGGGCATCATGAAAGTAAGTAGTAAGTAAAAAAGAGAAAAAAAGTAAAAATGAACATTTCGCAAAATAGATGCACACACACTCGTCATGGGAAATAGCAAATAAGGACTATCTGAAATTTTTTTTAAAAACACTTTACATTCGAAAAGATCTCATCTTGATAACAAGCTAAAAGTACGAAAAAACCTTATCGTCCAAATAAGGCAACGAGAGTCGCGCACTAATTTGGCACGAGGGACAAATATTTCAAACTTATAATCCCATTTATATACGGTCTACGTACTTGGTATTTCAATGCGTTGTTAACATAGAGGTTCTTTATAGCAAATGTTTATTTACACGTAAATGAATTAACGCGATTATTACCTTCGGCCAGCTTCTAGAGTTTACAGAAATCCTTGTTTTGCCGTGACAACTTTTGCTACCAAGATATTCAACCTAAAATGATTTTCGGTTTAGGTCTAGTGCTTCATGTAGAGTTCGCTTGCAAATGCCCTGAACATAATTTATAACAAATCCAGTAGTAGTCGTCAGCTTTGCCTGATAAACGATCGGACGGTTTCGTCTACTTGAATGATTGGTTGAACCTTGCAAGCCAAATGGTGAGTGGGCCCATACAGGGCATGATTAACGGTGCCCGCTATCAAGAACGTGGGTTTTCTGAACGTTTCGAGCCTTTTCCAGGTGGTTGTTTTTGGAATAAGAGCGTACTGCGAATATTGCAGTAACACATTCGTCTTGGATATTTCAGTAATCCCGTCTAATGAATCTACCAGATCTCGAGTGATTTGTAGCGGTTTTCCCTATTCGGAGGAACGATTCAAATGTACTATATCCATCCATCCGAGGCTTCAACTAGCTTCCACAACAGCATAAATATTGCTTCAATCCTGGTACGCACACACACCAAGATCGGTTTTTGGATGCTGGTGCTAATTTCTTGAATATGTATGGCACAGAACAGAGCCGATTCATCGTTACACGTTAAAATTTTGGGATTCAAAAACCCAAACTAGCAATTTTCCAAAGCATTTGTGTTTTACGGGCGCGGTATCGTAATCGCTATTTATGAAATCTCCCAATTTCCCAGAAGCGGTCCATTCAACAGCTAAATTGTAACCCACCTTTTAGACATGGAAGGATCAGACGGACGCATGCAAGACGAACGAAAACATCTTGACGCTAGATGAGTTATTTTTTCTAGCAGTCTTATACAGGAGTCGTCTGTTTCATCATCGGATTTTTGGGGAGACTTTCTGATAGCAGAAATAGCAAATTGCCGCGAAAATGTCTTCAAACAAATGGCAAACGCTTCCTTCTTCTGATGAATCTTTTACCCCATAGCACCGCCACTATGGAGCGAGAATACGACTAGATATACTATATAAATCAAATCAACGTTCTATAGACGGAGATATCTGACAAAAGGATACTTCAGATAGAAAGCATTTACCAGTATTCTGAGTAGGGGGTTTGTATAGATTATTTAGCTTTGCTGTTGACAGAGTCGGACACCGAAACGTAAATTCTTTTTGAAAGTTTCAAGTACGGGCCAAATCAAGGTTCTTCCTGATAATATGGCCTTTTAACGAACACTGCCCTATTAGTCATTTTTTAATGTTATTTCTTACTGTTAATACTTATAACAGTAAGATAATACTTATATCTGCTTATGTAAGTGACAATTGACGAACAGGCTCAATTGGTAATAATAGTTTTTATGAAAGCGAAGAAAGCTTTCAGTAGTCTCAGTGTTGAATAGTTTCCATGTGTTTCGTACATCCATGAATTAGCTTGATCTCTATCATGCTGCACAATAAAGACTAATAGCAAAGGGAAAATTTTGCTTTCTTTATAGCCGTCGCAGAGCCGCCTTGACATCTGTCACGATTACAATTATTGGGTTTATGCTGTCTATTAAGAAATTTTTGAGGGGTTCACATGTAGTTCCCCCTACCTCAGATTGAAATATGGTCAGGGCAGACACGTTATAACAAAAGTACTGTCACTATAACTCCCAGTTTGTACATATCGTCTAAAATTACCACCATTTATGAGAGAAATAACTTTTCTGGACCTATGTTTTTCTGTTACATTGTAGTTCAAGTTGACCTTTATAACGGCCAAGCTGCCGCTGTTTCTACTGCTCAAGTACTATGTGCAAGTTTAAAGACAATCATAAAGAATAATCATCGTCATATTCAATGCCGTCGCTAGATCATGAGAATGTCTACGTATTGCATTGTACGCCGCTTAATTCGAAAATTGTTTCAGTATTATTTTTCTCTTTCACGAAAAGCCCTATACACCTATAGTGTACTCGGGGTCCAAAGTCACTGTTCTAATTGTTCTTATTGACGCCTAAAACGATCTCAAGAACATTTACTATTATCGTGAACGATTGGAAAATCACGCAGAGCTCGTGGTATTGTTAGGTATTTGCCCCGCTGCGGATCCCTGCAAAACTTCTATGATCAATAATGATTTCAATATAACAGGTCAAAAATAGAATATTAAAAGGGTTGTTTCTCAGAAAAAAAAAAAACAACACAATATGAAATAAGTACAAATATGCTCAAATCGCTGCAGTTCTTTACATTAATAAAATCATGGTAAATTATTTTTCAATGTCGTCACCAAATAATAGTTTGAGACTAGATGGCCTTAAAATAGCTGATTGTTTTTGGTGGTGACAGCATATTTTATACATTATAAGATAACCGCGGCGACTTGTTCTTATGTGAAAAGCAGGTCTTCAAGTAAGATGTTGAAGAATATGCGATGATGGGTTTATTAATCAGGAGCAAAAGCTCTTAATCTGGCATACTTCAACCGACACCGTAAAACAACGATTATTATTCGAATCTAGGGTATGCACTATATAAAATCCAAAGGAGGCATTTTGAGAATCCTTCTGACCCGCGGATCCTTGCTTCGTCTAACCATACAATAATTTGTTCGTTGTGAATCCGCTGAAAAGTCCTGTTCACTTAGTCACCTGGTGTGGTTTAAAATAAAGCTATCCAGACGCGTCCACTGCCGTCTACACGCAAAATAATTTTATCCACGACCTATTTTCTAAAAAAATTTAAAAAAAAAATAACCATTGAGTCTTAACCAAATATTGATCTCTGGACAATACCTCGGAGGTCTAGTCGATCTCTGTCCCTCCACAGGCATCATTACAATACGTCCTAAAGCTTTGCTGCCTGACGTAGCACCTCTCCAATCGGCAAATAACTTTAAGCCTTCACCGGCGCCGTCCATTCGCTAGGTTGTTTTCCGTGCACGATTATAGGTCGTCTGAAACTTTCCTGTTTCTACCTAAGAAGACTTCAAAGACATCGATACAATTTCCTTATGGGTTTTCTATGGGTCCACAATCTCATCGATGCTTAGCAGAGCATGTATTCCAGGAAAGATTCCCTGGGGTGCAATTTGCCTCGTATTTTGGTTTAGAAAAACACACGAGCAACAACTCAGCTTTGTAAGGCCACCATACCTGGAAATAAAACCCCATAAAATGCCATTAAAGACAAATATCTGAGACTAACAGTTGGTAACATGCGATTTATCTAGAAGTATTTTGCTGATTTTGGTTGCTTCTGCTATGTTTCAAAATGCCACACCAGCAGCTGAAAAGAACAAAATATATATATATATATATATTTTTTTTTTTTTTTATTAAAGATAAGATAATTATCGACATATGAAAGTGTTAAGCCTGATAAAAGTGCATAGATTTGAATTACTACCGTACTATCAGCAACCAAGAGTAGTGAACCTTATCCACACCGTTTCATAGCGCGGAAGCAAGAGTTATCATGTGCTTGTCGCTTGAATGCGCGAAGAGTATCAACAATGATTTGTGATCAGATAAGTTAAGTCTTCACTGCTCTTCGGCTGTTCGCAATTTGCAACTTGCTGTTGTTCGTACCGGCCTCGCTTTCACGGCTTAGAGGCAGTGAATTAGTTTCCAGTAGCCATAACTCTAACGAAGTTCTATTGCCCGTACGATTTCTTCAAGACAAGCGACGTTTCCTCGAACTAATGCTCTCTTTTGATTTACCTCTGAATATTCTTCGTCTCAATACCAAATCGACGACTAAAGATAACTCCTTTTTCTTAGGCGTAGTACTTTGCATGTCCATCTCAGGCGTATACGGGTAAAAATTAATTTCGGCGCTGACGAAGTTGCTTATTCTTGGACGGAGAAAGACAAACAAAGTAACGATATTATCACACAATGTGCAAACTAAATTGAAGGTGACAGGAGAAAACTATAGAACGTGATCTAATTATAGCAATGCTGTTGTTGTCTCGATGTACAGTTACTGCAGCTAGGGGCTCTCAGATAGATTATGAACTCGTGCATAGTAAAATAGGACTCGCTTAGTAACTGCTCCATGTACATCGTCTTCCAATTTGCAGAGGCGACCTCCAATGTCGATGGACAGCAAACAAAATGGCCTTGAGATGAGTGCGCATAGGAAATGAAGATACCGACTGATCCCAGCTAGTCTTGGCCTTTGAAAGGCCAGGAAATTATTAGAACCCTGGTTCCGGATGTCAGTCAGTAAATACGAATGATGGATGTTTGCTTGGCACAATAGATGAAGCAGTATGTTCTGCCATGTTGGTAAGAAGCGAGAACCGAGGCGGGTCCTTTTACAAGTCGGACCATGTTATAGTTCAGCTTAAGAATGCCAAATAGATTCCATATACCGAGCGGGTAGGGGGTCCTAAGGGCTGATCCAGCCTTGATACACGTCCCTTTTTGCCTATGCATTACGACATAGGAACTATTTCTCCTTCTCCCTTCTCTCTTTGTTTGGTTTATTCAAATTCCGGCGTAATAAATGCCATCTTTAAATATGACAACATAGGATAAAATCTACCCATAAAAACGGGTATGCTCTTAGAAATTTTAATAGACTATGTATATGTCCCTGTTAAGTTCAAACGCTGTAGGAGATGCTTTTAATGGAAATGAATAGTGTCCATAGACCACTGTTTGTTATTACATGTATTATGCATTGAACCTATCAGTTCTGACCCGGTTTCGCAGCCGGAAACGTTGCCGTCCCAGACAGCATCGCGAAAATTTAAACTTTGTTTTCCGACTTCTATTTACTATGCGGTGTTTACATGTTCGGTGTTAACAGAAGCATATCAACAGGCTATGCTTACTATAATCTGTAACGTGCTTGCCAAGCACTCCGTATCGTTTTTGTAGCCAATTTTCGAACAGAGCTAAACAGGAGAAGTAGCAACAACGAGAATAGATGTGATTATATTGACTAGCCTAAATCCGTTTGAGTCCGACCAATGACAAGCGTGTATGATGAGGTCAAAGCGTTGCATACCAGTGCTCTCACTGGTCCTTCCACATTCTCTAGGATAGTATTTTTTGTTCATTGTATCCGCTCCAGCGATTGCTTTCAATGGACGCAAGTGTGCGCCATGGCCAAGGCGCAAGGGCTGTGTGTCTCGCTGCCCTTCTCATTGCCTTCGTAAAGAATTCAAGGGCACTCAGTGAAGCATTCTTAGATCTGTGCCCGTATGACGGCGAGCACTGCCTTTCATGCTAAGGCTAGAGCTCCGGGTAGCTACAACGACCCCCATCTCATTGGGGACTGCTTCGATTGCTCATGTATCCAAGGGCCGTTCTCGGAGACGTGCAGAAATCTTGCGTGTCTGTGCTGTCGTTCTGTGCATCTGGCTGTAAGTGTGAATATACTGTAAATTTTCATTGCTTTTAGTTTGCTTAACGTGTTTATGTTTGAGGCGATTGCAGGTGGAAGACATGAAGACATACTATGTGGTGTTTAATATGAGACAAAAAAGAGTTTCCTAAAACGGGCAAGTAAGTGAGCAGTGATATTATTATCCTAGCAACCGGAAGTATTGTAGCTGACACTTAGCTCTTGTTTATATGACAGTAATGCGTAGGGTTTTTCAAGAAAGCGCGCCACGCAGACAAAGGAAACTGAAGCCTGTTTCTCTTCAGGCATCGTTGTAAAGCCGATATAGTTGTGTCGTGCGTCTGTTAGTTTTACTTATTCTAGTTGAATATATTTCAGTTGCGAACATAAAAATACGCACGTAATGTCCAGCTCTGTGCAGCTAGAAACACTAATAGTTGATGCCTCAAGAGGCAACTAAGGGAGTAGAGCTTTCAAAAGAGCTGCACAGACTGACCCATTCAGTAATAGCATTCATACCATCTGCAAGTCAGTAGCTCAATTATGTTCATCACCCCTAAGTGCCTGGTATATAAGTCTTCTGAGTCCGCTGAAATCCGCTGAACCTTCTCCAGATTGGCGTTAGACAGTGTCCTATTCGACGAGCCTGTCCAACGTTAAAGTGTCTTTTCATAGAACGACGACGACTAATAATGGTTAGGTGGGGTTAGGTTAGGTTAGGTCAGCTAGTTGTCCAAGTTCTGTCGGGACATGGACAGTTCCAGACATACATGACAAAGATTGGCAAAGCGCAAGTGGATATATAGTAGATGAGAGTCCCACAGTACCGGACAAAGAGCAGTCATGTCCTGCCTACTTCCGGTCTGCATAAAAAAAAAGCTAGTTGTCAGCATAATCTATGCGTTCGTTTGTGCTTACGACTACTTCTGTATTATACGTTATATGAATACTCAGTTAATATGTATTAGGCATATATGATAACTTGTAAGATGCTGTGGCACACTGATCTACCGGAGCCAAAAGCCGCAAAACGGCTTTCAAAGTGTCTTCGAGTATACGTAAATATTGTAATTTGAATTTTTGAAAATATGCTGCTATCGACGTTTCAGTGCGTAAAAGTCTGCGGAAGCACTGCGTGAACACTTCGAACGTAAACAAACGACGAAAATCTATGGTAATTACGCAGTACCGCGGCAATAGATTAATATATGTATATTTGCAAAAAGAAAAACAAAAGCAAAAAGTAGTTACATGATTTACGCAATCTCTCGTTTGTCCAAGTGAAATAATTGATCAACGATAATACTACATAAACTTACTAGAGCAGGCCTATACCCAATTTTGGGGGTAACGCCCTGGAAGATTCGGTAGATTTATTTGATATATGGTATAATTCTATGTATATGGTATATATATTTGGTATAATTATCAGATTTGAAGCTGCTAAAAAGTTTCGGTCGAGGCTTTCCCGGGGGGATATTGTAGCGGCCGGCCTTATAGTAACCGAGGAACAACATGTCCGCCCTACACTAAATAGAATACATAGCTATAAGATAGAACCTTATTAATAATTGACGTTCGAAATTGTCTAATTGTGCTACCGGCGGAAAGTACTAGCGAACTAAATAGTACCACATAACAATAATAGATGGTAGCATGCGACACTCTAGACATAATTTCACTCAAGACAGTCCTTTATTCGTTAGTTTATTAGGTTTATTCGTGAGTCCATCATCCTCGTAACTGGGACGTATGAAGGGAAGAGGGGGAAAGAAACCGCATATGTCATCAGCATATCACAGGCCCCTGGCCTAGTCGAGATAATATATCATCGAAGTCGTGGGAAAGCTGCTGCCTTCAACAAAATTTATAGTACACTTTAAACAGAACAAAACAAATCTCTCACGTCCGCCTCTACGGCCAATAATGAATTTCAAAAGCCAAAAATCTATTAAATTTAATTAAAGTAGAAATTCGGAAGTCTTCCTTGCCGATGTAGGCCGATCTGAAATATGACGGACTAGAAAAGCTACTGAGGCCTTGAAGCAATGGCTAAGGCGATCTTTGGAAGCTGACAAAACCGCTTAATGCGCTAGGCCATTCATACGTCTCAAAAACAAAAACTAGGTTAGCAAAGCTGTCAGATGTCGCTTATTTCCAAGTAGTAATTGTCTGAAGTTATGTTGAGCGTCTACCTGAAAAGAATACTCAAGCTAGATTTCATCGGATTCGAGCTCGATTTGATGGTTTTTATCATTTAGTCGGATGTATCACTACTTGTCACACAAATTCTGTCGGTAGATAATTATCGACGTTTGCATAAAATTATACGGAATTCATTCTAGTTGACTATAGAATTTTTACAGCATAGTACGTCTCTAAATATCCTGAATCTCGTCGCGCATGCCAGTATTGATTCTGCGAGAAACCTAAGGTCTATTAACTGTGTCTCCTCTAAACCTAAAAAGGCTAATTTGGAATATGTTTTTATACGGAGTGACAAAATTTAGTTTGCACCATCCAGTTATAGTAATTGATATTCGCTTTTATTTAGTCAGTCGTCTTTTAGTACAAGTATCTGTAGGAGATTCTGCCTAATAATATTTTATGGGCCTTATTTCGTTAAGGGGCAGTGCTGACACTTTGAATAGGTTTAATGTCCTTACTACCTTTACCAAGTCTGTAAAAATGTCGTTAAGAGATTAAAAACTGATACGTCTGTGTTTCTCAGGCCCCAGGGACGCCGACGTCGAGTTCTTCGAAAAGAAAAATCACAACTGGCTTTCCAGTCAGGATTTCTCACTCACTTTTATTTTTTGCCAATATGGGTACTATTTACTCGATACGCATTAGCATGCAAATTATATAATAATGCATAATGAGACACAAAACCAGCTCAAACTCAGACAGCTCTAGATTTATCTCTGTGACAGCAGGTTAGAGAAAATTCAAGCTATATGGCCATTCATTCAGTCAACAGAGTACCATCATCGTGGTCGCTGTCATGCTCCGTTTTCCAAGT
>NW_019211454.1:49944867-49976589 GCF_002443255.2 Varroa destructor | reverse complement strand
ATATATAGGGATCTCATAATCCGAGATCGATTGAATCGCGTATGCGCACTTGTTTTGTTTTTGTTAACTGGACCGAAGTATTGCAGTTCCATCTTCACATACGACAGCTCACGTTGTTGCGCTCAAATACTAGCACGCTGAAGTGTTGCGTCAGTTTCTAAAACAGAACTTTATAACTTAGCTATTACCTTGCTGAGTATATTGTAGATTTCAGGGCAGGCCGAAACATTCAAATAAATACATAGTTGTCTTGAGATAATTCTGTTTTGATCAATTAAAGCGGGTACAGCGGATGTTATCATTACCTAGACGAGCGGCAAATACCTAAAACAATATTTTAAACTTAAAAACTCCAAGCTGATTCGTGTCGATCCCGATTTACCTTTCACTTACAATTCATTATACTCAAGGGGATACAACGCTAATCTCTTTAGAAAGCTTTTACATTGACTCGATTTTTTTATAAACACTGTTACGGGATTCATGAAACAGATATTTCTTGGAAAATCGTGGATTATTCGTTTGTCAAGATGGGAACAATGACGCTCATTATCAGCATGCCAATATGCATAAAAGCAGAGCTGAAACACTATAGTACTGTTAGATGGAAAAGCTCACTTGTAAAAGCAAATGATATAAAATAAACTATATATATATATATATGTCCTTTTTCAACCTATTTACAATAAACAGCCTTAAGATATGATATCAACTCGAAGGGTACAGTTGACAGGTTTCATTTAGTACGAGGTTGTTAGTTATAAAGAACTTAGTATAGTTTGCCACGTTCCGTAAATCGTTTGACTGCCGTTTATGCGCTTTTATTAACTGGCACAAGAGCTGCTGAAATATGGGCCTCATTCATGAGCTCTGCAGCTGTTCGATTGAACGAATTTTCTGTGCATACATATAAACATATACTAGATGTATACGCGCAACGACAAATTCGCTCCAAAATCAGATCGATCGACAATTATAACCTAGTCAGATCAGCGAACAGCCCTATCGCGTGCGCGACAATTAGTTCTGGCGGATCAAACCACGATGTGTAGTCCTCCTCCTTTGTCATTTGTTTTATTTATTAAAACACACTTATGGCAGATATCCGAGTAATCGAGACAAAAAGCATGAGCGTCCTTTTCCTTTTTTGCGGTTTCGTCTGCTTGTATTCTTCTACGCACGTTCTTACCACGGTCTGTGGACCTAATCTTGCTCCCGACGACGTGTACGTCCCGTACAGGTAACAGCAGGCATGGCAGCTTTCTTACCTCTGTGCTACTACACTGAAACAGTGTTTCTCTTGAAGTATTTCGAAGTATGCGTGGCATGCACAACGTAATCCGACAAACCGTATTTTCACCTCACTCTTTGCTGAAGTGACATTGTTTAATAGCACTAAACGTATGGCTCATATATGAATCATTATGTGAGGACTCTGTTAATTCTTTATTGGAATTGATCGTCGCAATATAGAATTTACCTTCTGTACATAGCCTATAGTGCAGAAATGACCAAATATTTATATCTAAGCCCGATACGCGATATATATATATATGTAGAGTATTTAAGGCGGCGACGGAGCTCTGAGTGAACAGTTAGATGTGTTAGACAAGCTTGGCATTACTCAAACACAGCATGCACAATAACACAGATAATGTATTATATATATATATATATATATATAAATGTAATATACGATGAAAATAGTTTTCTACTGTATTTACTACTGTATTGTTTTTTTACTGTGTCTTTTACTATATTTACTAATAATGCGTCCCCTTACTTTGGAAGTGTGGGTCGATCCTTTTTAGGTACAAGTGAACATGTGTTAAAACATGTCACGCTTCTCGTTTTTAGATTAGGATGATGCTAAATTAAGACACGTTTTGTTCAAAAAGGCGGTCCTGCATATCGGGTGCAGTAAAAACTCGACTTCATGCTAACCTCCATGTTAGGTTGTGTCCAGTGGTAGATAAAGAAAGCAGGCCGATATTTAGGCCCTGTCTTGTCGTTCCATCATAGACTCGATCTACTTGGCTTTTCCTAATAACAGTTACCTGTTTTCTGATCCTCAAAGGGCGCTTACAGTCTTTTCTTAATCCACTTTAAACAATCGATTCTGTGTGGTATCGCGATTAGGACGCGAGGATCCAAACTATTGTACACATGGTTTCGATTCACGATACGTTTCATCAATTTCGGTTAAGTCGTTGTTGTCTTGCAGAATAACTTTGGTTGAAGTTATGGTCATCGAAGCGGCAAACCACTGTATGAACGCTTGCAAAATTCATAGCATAACGAGGTAAAAGACAGAAAAAGGAGCATCAGTTCATAACGTGGTTGACATATCGTAAACCGTAAAGTTAAATCGAAACTTCGAAGTGGCTCCATGGGAATAGTACAAGCTATGCTTCCCCTATCATTGAGCCCGGTTTCTTGTTTAAAAGTCCCAAAATAGACATCCTGCTAGCATCATAATCCCGTTTTTGCCAAAGGCTATCCCCGGGTGCTGATAACGTGTACATCACGTCTTCTGACAGGACAATTATATTAGTATTATTTTAATTCACCTGATAAACAGAGCTTGCAATTTATCTCGATTGCAACAACATTGAGGAGGACACCTTAATCCTCCTCCCGAAGCGCGTGTATCACGCTGAATACTTCCCAGGAAAATCTACAGTGCCCCGTGAATTAATCGTTTAGAAAATAGCATTTTAGACTTCGACTTTTTAGATATTAAAAAAAAATTGGAAAACGCATTTATAATGGCCTGATCGTTTAGCAGGCCACAGAAAGTGGTTCTTACCTGCGAGCTCTAGAATTCCTCTTTGCACACATTTAAAAAAAAAAGCAATGATAATCATTGCCGTGGCCACTTGCCATTAATGTATAGAAACAAAATATATGATTTTCCTTCATTCACGTAAGTGTACTTCATTATACATGGAGTTTGAAGTAGGCCACCAGCAGCATATAAATTATTACTCGGCTGCATCGTTTTATAATAATAATGGTAACAAGCACATTTCGAGACGCACGCTGGATATTTTCAAAGAAGAGCCTAGATATATATGTCTATATACATACATATATGTGTGTGTGTGTGTCTGTTTATAGTTAAGCAAAAAGCAAGTAAAGTAAATTAAACATATAGTTTTAGGTTGATATAGAAGGCAATCATAGGTCCCTTCGAAAATGATCGGCTTGAAAAACAGTGATGCGTGAAATTGCGGCTTATCGTTGTCATATAAGCAAATTATAGGCTAGTATCGTATTTTCATTGTGTTATTTGTAGCACATGCGGATTTTGAATGAATATATCCGTTAGGTTTTCAGAAACCTGTTGCTCATCGACAACGGATTTCAGAGAAGTGATGGATATTCTAGACAGACCATGCAACCACTAAAGTTTTAAATCGCATTAACTTTGCTTGTAAAGCATTTATGAACTTAAGGTATTTTAACTTAAGGTCTATGCGAACAATAAATTCAATATTAGATCCAACTGATAATTACAATACGGAAACACCAACAAGACAAAAACAAACCGGTTCGCACACACACACACACATCAGATTTTGCGGTATAATCTACCGTTTTAGCAGTTCAACTGATTTATCCTTATGTATATACATGTGGTATCCATATACATCCGGGCGGCAAGCGAGATTTCGCCGCATGTATCGGAATCACATACGTAATGGCGGTGTCAGACGGAGGATTGCTATACCTTGTTTATATCATTGCGCTTCAAGGTTAAATATATTCAGAGACATGCGACGTGCATACAGTACGGCCAACGTAAAGCATTAAGCTGTGTGTCACGTGTTTAAGTTGCCAATATTTGCCATTACCGCAGAGCGCTGAAGCCGCGAACGAAGCGATGATGCTCGGCATTTTCAGAACCGTTTCCTCTGAAGTTGCCCTGGACAGTAAAGCGCCTAAGTGTGCTTGTTTAAGCGTCAAAACACTAAACATGGCGCGTTCCCCGCTACACACACAACCACCTCCCAGTCGTCTCCGATCTGGAGGAGAAAATCAGCTGGTTTTCTCAGGAAACGATGACCTGCTGCAAATAAAACACATTGTAACCATTTAATGCAGCTGGGGACCTCTCAATTCACATATCTGTTATAAAGCTTTTCACCTAATTAGAACTATAGAATCGTATCAACATCAGCCTAGCCTTTTGACAAATATGTTCGTAGCACAGATGCTCGTTGATCGTAACAAATTCAAACTAGAAGGCACTAGCATATAAACAAGCTCATGTTATCAAACGAGTCTTTATTTTTATCTTTATTAGATACATTATTGTGGCTATTAGCGCCGCAAACGATGACTAACAATAAAAACAATGATAGTTTGTCTTATTAAAAAAATAATTTGATGATGCACGGTCAGCTTGCTTATTATCTGCATTATCTAATAAATACATATATGTGCAGACGAAAAGACGGTCGTTACCATCGGACGTTAGCGCTTACCGCCTACCCGCCGGCGACTGGACTCATCTTGTGAAAGGCTCGGCAGCTTTGCTGAAGCGACTTCTGAAAGAGTATGGCCTGCCTGGCATCTAGCAGGGTGCGCTAGCGGCAACTCGAAGACTTCTGAATTATGACCGGAATACACTAGGTAGCAGTATGTCGTCAGACTAACGAAACTCCGTTAAACTCTAGCTGGTCACTCTAGCGGTCAAGCGGAGATCGTGTCTTGACTGGTCGTCTGTGCGCTGCTGGTAAAATTAAATTCTCCAGTAATAAAGGGGGGCAGTGTTAAAGTTTGTCTATGTGAAAGCCGCTACCGACCGCTGACATCTGCGGTCGCGTCTACCAGAACGTCGTCAAGCGCAGGATTTTACACAAGAATATCGTACCGTCTGGCCCAGCCGGATCGCCTAAGCACCACCGCACAACGCAAGCCATTGCGTAGACGTTGTGGGAAGCTATCACGCCATCAACGCACACACGTCGATGTATATGTACAGAAACACGCAGTCTTGCTATCATAATCTTCATTGTCTGTCAGATGCTGAACAGATGTTATCGGGATGGAACAGGAAGATATAAATCGGAGGGAACATGTCGCGAGAGAGATGATAGCATTATTATGCTGCATTTCTTATGCTCCTTTAGCTTGAAGCAACGCGGGGCTCTCATTTAAGAAGCAACGGTTGGCTTTGATGAGCGGGAATACGGGGGATGGGACGCCTTGTCGTTAAACGGAACAACGATATTAGATCTGCGTCTACAACGTTTACCAACAATAAACTCTATTCCATAATGTCGTATAGCTAGTACACCACTGAGACAAACTGGTCCCCCATAACGATGGAGATGTGAGCAGGTAAGAGACAACCGAGCGACTGATCGTGGCAGCAATTACTCTAGCTACAAAATATAATAACCTACTTTTAGTTATATCATTATGAAAAGCCGGTAGCCAATTGTGTAGTTATTTAATTGAGGCCGCATATTTCACTTTACTAAATTGTTTGATGCTCAGTACTAGGCTTATACAGAACTTTCTTAGGTGATGAGTTTGTCAATACATGCTGTTTAACAAGCAATCAACGAAAATAAGGAAATGATTTTTCGGGATAATGTGATAGTTACTCTTAGTTAACTTCACTAGAGGTGATCTTGATTGAAGGCTTGAGGGTTTTTAATGCGGAACCAATAACAGAAAGTTTGTAGAGACGTGTTTCACAAATGCGAATATTTGAAAGCAAATAGTGAAGCAACACATCTGAAGTCGCTTCCTCACGCTAATTTGAAGGTCGGCTACTCAGCACTGCAAAACCTGGTGACATAGATCAGTGTGTCGTGATTTGTCCTTTCGTCTGGGCGCCCATAGGACATGATTGAGAGTAACCCCTGCGCCAAGCGAGAGAGAGAGAGACGAACCTTGATATACTAAAAAGGTCTGCAATCTGCAAACGGCATCTACACCCATATGGCCGATTTGATTGCCTAGAATTGATTCTAGTTGGCTGATATTGAGCTCTATGGACGAGGAGAGTGTTGTGTGGCTAAACTGGCACGTCTGTTGCTTAGCAGTATTCGTCCCGGTTATACATTCGCAGTACTGTGTTAATCACCTTCAATCTTGTAGAAAATGTTGGCTAGTTCTATCGCTTGTTATTATGCATAGTACATCAGCCTCAGCTGAGGCGATTCTATGCCTTCAGCTATCTGCACCTTCAGTAATATTAGCTATCATATATTAGACAATTAAATCACAAGGTTTAGGTCGCAGCACAAATGGCTTTATCAAAAAACTCTATGATGTGAATATCACCGCTACATGACCAAAATCACCACCAACGACGATGCTACTTCAACTTAAAAGGAACAAAGACCTATCTCCGCGTGCCTATCGGAGGGCGCTTGTAGGTCAGCTATGGATTTTAGTCTGCGAATGGCTTTCCTGTCATGTAGTGGTAAGCGAAGATGGATGCATTAGCTCTAGCTAGCCTCGCTCAGGTTGCTTGCTCTGCACGCTTCCTTGTTTACGTGATCGCTGATCTGTCCCAGCTGCTTGTTTACCCTGGTATCGGTGTTCCTTTTCTCCCCCTTATCCGGAACGGCGATTGGCGGCGGCGGAAACAATTTTGAAAGCCGCCAGCTTTGTGCATCCTGCAGCAGCTGTTAGAGGCATTGGGTCTGTGGCGGTTACACTAGACTTAGCAGTAGCAATTGCATGTCTTTATATACCACTAGTTTCTTCTTTCTAGACGCATTTTGGCTCATTCGCTTCACCGGTTTTCCTAGTGTTTTGTTTGCCACTCATAAGCTCGCTTCCAGGAGGGATAATAACTGTGTGCTCCGTGGCCTGTGGGCACCCCGTTGTCTTGGATAGGGCAACACACGGGGCGAACCAGGGCTGGCTCGAAAGATCTACGAGGGTAGATCTTAAGTCGTCGGCGCGGATCGTTAATAGGAAATCAGGGCGCTGCTGAATGATATAGAGAACAAACGGGGACATACGGCCCTAGTTGCGATTGCTCCTAGTACACGCATACTCGTAACATTGGTAATAGCTTCCATTACCTTTTACGTGCGTTCTTTTGCTTTCCTTTGTCCTGTACAATGACCTACGATGTAATTCGTCGAGCAATTCTATCATGTACGTGCCTTTACGAGCGACCAGGGTAGATGTGTTTCTCAGGACAGCCCACCGCTGGTAGTTTCACCATGTATTTTTAAGGGGAAAACAAATTACAATGGTTTAAACTAGATACTCATCGCACCCAAACATTTTCTTGATTTAAAGAGACTCCACATGCCTTCGAATGCGGTACATGCATTTTATCTTAATGGTATTTTTTGCACCTTATCAATATCTGTCCGTTTCGTGTAATTAGAACTTGGTTAAAAAATGATTCCGAGATGATCAATGAACCGTATCAAGTGAACCTATATCGCACGTGTTCTATCATACATTAGTAATAATAATGATATGGACGAATTGGTACAAGCGGTTGATCCGACGTATAAAATGGTTGACCTAAACTTGCACAAAGTTCTCAGTGCACAACAAATTTGCTAGACAACATTAATTTTTTTCTAAATAAATTCAGCGAAGGCTACACGCGAGACTTGATACTGATGACTGTGCCATGACCACGGTTGCATTGCCAAAACCGCCCCCAGGGAACATCTTCTTGTATAGTATTGTATCCTAGATCAACAAATCATATAAACTTGCAGTACGCAGTACGCCACCATTGGCAATGTATTTTTCGTAATGACATTAAGTATGGCTATACGATCAGAAATGGAATCCTTTGACCCTTAGTGCTTTGGCTTGCCGTCAGTTTTGTGTGAAAACATTACATCATACTAAATTGGCCCACTTCATGAACTTCAAGTGCGACAGCAGTCAATCAATCGAGTCTTAGTAACTCGTCCGACGAAACAGTTTGATCTCCTTGCTTCTCCGTTAACAATTAGCGATAATAATAATAATAATAATAACGCGATTGAGCTAAATCTGACCGTCTGGATAGCGATCGATCGGTGGAGGTATCTGGCTGCACATATATAAAAGCCGTACTATATATATATGTGTCTCTATCTATAGCCGTACTCTATATATGTGTCTATCTTAACGATGTGTTGGGTCGAATCAGACTAGAAAGCATTAGCGACCGTCCTATTTATTAGTGATAGAAAGTTTTTACAATGAGCGTTATGTTTTTTAGGATGAATTATCGAATACGGTAAACCGTAGCTCACCCAAGACCTAACTGCTGTGTGCCTAAGTGTCTACTAGTATAAAAAATAGAATGTATGATTTGAATGATAATTAAAAATATATTTATTATTCAGTATTCAGCATTTCTGTCTCCCACCATCGGCCATCCCTCCGAACCAAGATACCTCGTCCGTCTCCAAAGGTATGTTTAGGCTTGGCATCGGTAAAGCTGTTTAACAAGTTTAACAAGATTTTTTTTATTGCTATTGTTGTATAGTTTTTAGTTAAATTAGGATGATGGAAATTCAGCGGACCTGAACTCAAGATCAAATTCGTACGGAATTATCGAACTGTATATAGAAGTACAACAATAAAAAAGAATGAACAAGGGGAATACTTGAAAAATAGAAAAAATGTTTATAGCTGTTTTTACTTTCCATCACCTTCCCACTACTTAGTTACGGGTCGCTACGAGAAATTAATACGGATGTCAAAAAGTGTTATCTCTATGGCAATATGAAGCAAGACAAGAAATGGTCAACATCGGGAGATCCGCCTAAGCTCAGAATTAGGCCATACTGCTATTCGTAAGAGGTCATGATTAATAAGACTAGAAAGGTGTTATACAATAAAAATGCTTGAGAATAACGAAACGGTCAACAAGGGATCGTAGTCGGCCAATTGCATTGCATAAAACAGTTCGATGGACAAAAGAAAATCTCACGTTGTCACGATGATGTCAGACGCGAGAGGTACTCTGCAAGATTTCAAATGACAGGTTTATTTGTACTCAATGTGTGCACGAAACTTCACGCTAAAAAACTATACTATTTTTTTCTTCAATTGAGGACAAACAGCTTTCGTAACACTGGATTTCACAATGGCTATGGTATCAAAAACTGGTCGGACAAGTTATTCAGCTCCAAACCTGAAAATTTGGGATGTGACGAAACGTAACAAATAAATTATGCCGCTGTTAGAATTCGAGTAAAAGTCTGTGGTTTTCGTTCAATGTGGCATTTTCGTGGCAACATTCGAGCTAATAGCCTTCTAGTAGCTTTTCGTCTATGAACAACAGACATTGGCTTGGATGTCTGGTATTTACCAAACGACTATATGTCTTTATAAATAGTAACGTAATTTGAAGCTTACAAACCCCGTGGGCTGGGGTCTACGTAGAATTATACTAATTTTAGACCGACTGCTACTGACAGCGCTAATCATCGACTCTGACTGAGAAAACGATCGGAAAGAAATACTAACCTTTGTCTGGCTTGATTTATACGAAAAAGTAAAATCACCAAGATCCGTTAGGTATTGAAGAAGCTCCACTTTCTCTGCGGCAAACAAGACAAGGCATACAGGATGCTCGCATCTCGGCCCGTATTTTTGTGGCGACTCTATTAGCGGCCCCTTCCTCCCCTCCAAGCATGTATAAAAGCAAAGTGGCCTACTAAACCTTTGCTGGATTTCCACCATCGCGGTCCAATGATGGATGCCTGCTAGCGAGTTGCGTGGCAAAGTGAGCACGACTGTGCATCCTTGATAAAGATAGCGGATTATTACTACTAGAGAGAAAGAAAAACAAACTGTACGGCTCTGAACGAAATGTTACTTATCAAGGTCCCTTTTAGTCAGATGAGTGTGGCCGACATGCTAAAACGGGGCAGGAACCGAGCCACGGTGAAGGGTTGAATGGAGGACGAATAGACTGACGTGATTAGCGGACAATGCGAGAGACACATATTTTGATGGAGTTTGGCTTCGAAATACCCATCTGAACATGTCTCTGATTGATGACAAAAGTTAGCTAAGTTATGTTTGGGCGTAACGGCAGATCTATCAGTGGAAGTTATTACCATTGTACGTTAGCTGATCTTTAAGTTCAGTTTTACTCGAGGAGAATTGGCCACGGGTGACTGCCGACCAATGCTGTCTCGTAGTAGGCTTTTATAATTTGGTCAATTAATCTTGACAACTAGTTTTAGTCTTGCGCTGTACGGCAAGCGTCGGCGCCTAAAGTAACCATTTTTTATGGCCTTTATTGCTCTGATGGATTTTCGGATAGGCTCAACCTTGTCCAAGATAGTCCAACTCTGGCATGGTACCTCGACGGGAAGACTTCAGCATGGCGATGTAGAATGAGCCGATTTACTTGGATGGCATGGCTTCTATTGTGAACTACTGCCACCACATTGAATGGCCTTAAAATAGTAGGGGTAGTACATAGTAGTAGTACATATGGATCTGAATGTGTCTGCTAACGACATGAACTACTCGTTATTAATTTCAGCTATTAATATGCGTTTTCGTTGTTCGCGTAATTAGGCAGCTTCGATAGGAGTGGGTATCTTATAAGGCAAAAAGGCTCTTTGAGGGTTTCTTGATGAGATTCGATAGCACGTGTAAAAAGAACTGCGATTTGTTCGTTCTCGAATATTGTTTCAGCTATAATATATATATAATGAATAATAGTGACATACCTATGTTGTAATTATACTTGGTTAGTTTCAATTTAATCCCAGATAACACTTAAGGCTGTCGATAAAACGTATATCCGATAAGAAGTTTTTGACCTAAATCCTTTACAACGTATTTTCCTTCTTTCTATTAAACTGACTGCTTATAAAGAGCCTCAGGCTACTCTTTAATGATCGTACTAATGGCACGCTCTTGTTGTGGCAAAATAGTGAAGCACTCCGCGTCCTTGGATCGTACCTGGCTACTGTAGATTAGATAAGACCATAATGTTCGCTCAGCATAAAGAAGGCTGCAATCTCGTGACGACTTGCTTGGTAGATCATCACTGAACTTTTAGCCCCTAATGGAACATACCGGCGAATGCTCTCACCTCGCTCGTATTAGGGGAAGCCACTGGTTTGGGGAGTAACGGGGAGACATATCGCTGTTGGGTCCCTGCTACTGTCGCTATTGTTGTATCGGAATCTGCAAGGTGAAGCTAGAAAAATTTTACATATACTCCATCGTAGATGGGTGGAAAAGATCAGAGCGTACCCAAAACGCTTAGCCTGCCACAACTTTGGCCGCAGCGTGGGATCAGTCAAAACAATGCATATGGTAGGCAAAACCAAAACCTGTTCTAAGGGTGCATTTAAGGAAAGTATGTTGGTGGCGGCTGCGATTGCCCTGCCAACTGACAGAACAGCTCGAGAACTCGTGACCTTAATTAGCCATTACGAGAAATTTTAGCTCAATTCCAAAAGGAACTGGGTGCGCGCGATTTGGCAGAGCTTTATTGCATTTTTTGTCCTGCTATTAATAGATGATTTGGATACCTGATAATCTATAAAATGCATTTATTTATGTTTCCTATTGATATATCATGACTAATTATAAGATTCTTTATAGTCCCAGACGCCAAATGGTGAGACAGGATTATTACATTAAACTAGGATTTTAAGATAGGTTCAAGTTGTTCTAAACGCGCTTAAACAATAAGGAATTTCGTTAGTAAATCCGCAAGCACAAAAAGGCGTCGGTTTCAAATAAAAATGTAGATGTTTCGAAATAAAGATTTTACTGAAATATAACGCACCGGTTTTACGAAGACCGATATGTAAAATGTAATGGAGGCTCTGTGTTTCGTGATCACCTAGTTTACTTAGTTTGAAATTATTTCTTTGGGCCTATGAGAAACACGACATTAACCTCCTATCCTCCCATCCATGCGAGAAACTTAACTACGTAGCCATTTGAAGTAAATTTTTGTGTAGTTTACATATGAAGCGATTTACTTAACTTTCTTTTCAGCACCGTCATAGTTTTTCCATACCGATGTGCAATACTTCATAGCCATGTCTATCGAAGACAACCGAAATCGAGAGTCTATGATAAAATCCGCCAAGTTCAAATTCTCATTTCATAGCTAGTTAAGTTCATAGTTAAGGTGGATCCAGCTGGTCGAGCTCGCACATATCATTACAGTAATTCCGTTTGCTATTCTAGCTTGAGCTCAGCTTTGGATAGATTATGATAAACATGATGCGATACATTCAACGACTTACGTTGGTTTAGCTGTGTGTGGTTCGTCACTAGATGCAAAACGTGGGCTCGATCTACCGTTCTTGGTTACTCCTCTTGCCTCAGGTCTTTTTTCCGATCCTCTGTTCTAGTCCAGTTCGCTACAAAAACGCTGGATTGAAAGTTGTGTTAATCACTCAACGACAGACGGTGCCCTGCTGTCGGTACTACGTGATTCTGAGCGAAGGGCCTGTAAGGCTAGTTGATATGGGTCGCCCAGCTTTCGCTGTATAGCCCACATTGCCTAGATACCCCTAGCATTCTAAAAAGGCATGCAAGGTCTCGGTACCTATATCGACGTGTAACTCGCATCGCTCAGATCGGTCGGCTCGCAAGACCTACCGGCAGCTGTTAACCTCCACCCTCATTTCCACTTTTTCCTTCGCAACCTTTAAAGCATGATTTTAATGGCCGCTATAACGCTTAGGCTGTGCCCCACCTTTTGATCGAGTCGGTAGCGTGGCGCCTGGCGTACGTCTTCCAGGCCCTGGTTCCAACCACTGCGGACAAAACTCGTCATCAGCGGCATCGGGATCATCCCTGATCCTCGTTGCGTTTGTGCGTTGCGAGTTGCTCTTTTTATGGTTCTGTGACTATGAATAATGTTACACGGCAAGCATCTTGCACACTTTGCCTGCAGGCTCTGCAGGGTACCGGCCGGCGGCATGCCACATTGGTAGCGTTTCCAGCAATGTACACATTGTGATTAACAGAAATATTTATTAGAAATAGACAGAGAATAAGACAGGTGAGACAGTGAAGAATTTACTGATCTACTGCAAAGCTAAGAAATACGAACAATCAAATCACTGCTGCTATAGAATGCTAATGACAATGATGACTTGTATTGATCTACAAGTGGATGCTAGAACGCTTCGAATGGTACACGATACAACTGCATTATATCTCAGCGAGCGTATTAAGCTTATGTTTATCTTTTCATTGAAACCTTAACCCACTTAAATAACAGCACATCTGTAAATAGCAGAAAGTATCACCTTGTTGTAGTCTCGCTCCATTATTCCGTCTTCTTGGTTCCTTTATTAAAAAAAAAATGGAAAAAATGTTACATGTCGAAAGCTGTACGGATATAGCTAAATGTAGACTAATTGTACTATCGCCTTTGGCAAAAACGTGTTACATTTTGCTCCTACCTTTAACTGCTGAGACCTTTAGACTTTCAAGTTAATATTACCATTAACATCGGCCTTGAGTCTTTACTTAATACGAAATTAGTTTCATACAAATCTTCTAAGCTTGTCGACCGCTTGCTGAAGCGTCAGTTGAACAAATCAAATTGGCCTATTCTCCGTTCGATTACGGTTCCAATAATGATTAATTCTAAGGTAAAAGAAGAATTGCAGGACTCGGGTAGACGGAGAGGTTCAGCATCATATTGGAAATAAATTGTTTCGGCCTTTTGTCGAAGAAGGGCACACCTCCCTACCTATGTTCCGTATGCGTGTATCCATTATCAAACGAAAAACGAAACAGAACAGAAAGATACAAGCGAGTCTCGTAAGCGCCTTTAGACAGTTTTTTTATATACTACTGAAGTATTTTTATTGCAAGGTGGTATGCGATTACCCTGCGAGACTATTGAGCTGTACATCTCAATACGCTTCTACCCGTCCTCGCAGCAGCAGTAGTACGCATCACGACGTTACGTCCAAGCTTCGTCGAGACAGGGCATTATATGTAGATGTATAATAAATATTGAAATGAATATCTCTTAGATACAGTTCAATATAAAATTATTAAAAAATATAATGTAAATCTCGCGTAATCAGTAAAGTTGCTATGAAAACTTATGTTAGAACAGCTTAGGAGGGGGAACATCAAAGCAATGCAGAACATCTATAGAAGGATGACGTGACGTTCATGGCCACCGTATGTAATAAAAAAAATTGCCTTCTCGATATAAGGATTAAAGTGTATAAGTATTAATCCGTCTTTTTTTTTTGGAATTTTGCGGTGCGCAGACATATCCTGTAGAGAAAGATGAAACGAGAGTTAGCTATTGACTAGTGGACTCAATTGGCGTGTACCGTATTATATGGGGGGGGGGGGCCTCAGGACGCTTACGTCCTTGCCATATGAGTGCAAATAATGAGAGAGTTGTATGTATATTTGTTGGTTGAATCGTAAAATGCAATAATTAAATAGTTACTGCTCCACGAATATGCTTGGATACTAGCTTCGTGGGAACGAACTTACTTTTCCTAAGTCTCCTGTTAAAAAAAAATGCTGGATTTCGGCAGATTACTTGAATTAAATTTACTATTGGATTATTAGACGCAACAATTGTAAAGCAAAATATCATCCTTTGAGTATTCGATGAGGCTTAGGATCGATACTCATTTATTTAACGAAAAGCCAAAAAAATGGCCGAAAAAGCCACCTAGTTTATTACAGTGAAATATGTATTTTTGTGATTTCGATACGTGAACTTGTTCGGGCCGTTTTCCTACAAAGATGCTGCACCCTCAAAAATGATCGTAAATGACTGTTTCAATCTCTTGCACCCGTCAACATCATGAGGGATATGTACAGTATATGCCAGATACAGCCAACACTTCACTCGACCGACGATTGTCAACGACGCTATCGTAATAGTCCGCGCAATGGCTAAAGAACGCCAGCTTATCTTTACAAATACGCAAACCTGGTATCCCACTCCGGTCTTTTTCCCACGGAGAGAATGTAACTCTTGCTTTCATTAACATACAAGGTACACCTACATATACATAAATATGTTCATGAGCTTGTATATATGTTAGGTATAAAGGTACGTGTACGGGGTACAAATCATACCTGTTTGCGTGCGCCACATTTATTGTACTTAATAAAGTGGATAAATGCATGAGACGACGCTCTGCGCTGCATGTATCTGTAACCAGGACTATGATGTCTCGACTGAAACAGCAGGGAACTGTGGCCAGAATCAGCAGTAGTGATGGCCAAAAGTTTTGATGGGGGGGCGGCGTTTTGAGCTCACCACAGATGACGTGGCAAAATGGGTCAGGAAGAGGATTTTGCTCTGTTTGATGCAGGATGAGTAGCTGACGGGGAATTCGCCACCCGGAAAAATATTGACTCAATTAGATAAACTTTTCAATCGATTAAAGTATTATTTGGACACGCGAGCACGAGTGCACGAATTGCAAAAATAGAACAAAATATATGGATAAGGAGTTTGTGGCAATCTGCGACTCCGTCAGAAGGTCATTTGGCCTACTCGGATAAACAGTCTGGCTCTGTAAAGACGGGACCTTTCGTACAGCGAATACAAGCTACACAAAAGGACAGAGGAGGATGTAGTTCCGTTTATTTCGCTCTAGATGCTAAACCACTTGTCGGGCAATTTAGGTGATGCTCCGAATTTACAGATGACGAAAAGCCTGCACAGTCCGAACAAAACTATTGAGACAGCGCCAACTTGCAAGACATAAATCGTCTTTGGCTGGCTACAATCATTTTTAATTTGGCTAAATGCACAATATACGACATTCCCCGAAATAAAGTTGTAAAGAACGAAGGAAGTTGCAATGATTATTAATCACATTAAAAGTACTCTATACTTTTACATATATGCTTAACTCATGTGGCGTATATGGAGGCTTGGACATATAGAAGCGAAATACCATTTGATTCGTTTAGTCCATATTAAAGCGTAATAATTCTACGATTATATCATTGTATAATACAGTCATTCAATTTAAGGTGTAAAGGTTTATACCACAGAAACAAAACTGATTTTTCTAACATATCAGTACCCAATTTCTGCTTCTCATAACTTTGTCGCGGTCGACTCCCTTAGTTTGGAACCCGCGATACATACGCACGATAAGCACTGATGCATAGACTGGACGAAATTTACTGTGTATCTAATTTTGGTTTTTTACGCCTCCAGTCCCGTCTCGTCTAGTGCACTAGCATTCATGCGCAAATGCGTCCAAGTTGGTGCGTATAATAAGCAAAATCCTTACTACGTTCAGATCTGAATCGGAATAAATGTCTGTCCTGTTATACGACGTTGTCCGGTTGCCCGTGCAGTCCTTCGAAGTCGTCACACATACAACCTTATCACTGGCAGTGAAACGGACCTTGATCCTCTGACACTTCACATTTCCTCCTAAACTCTTGGGTGAATTAGAAATACGATTTTCTCTCAGTGTTGCTTGACTCGAGGTCGCTAGACTCCTTCGGCTTCATGCTCTATCGTATGAGAAAAGAGCGTTAGTTGCCGCTAGTGCCATAGATGCCTAGAGATAATGCCGCTGCTATGCCTGTGTTCGTTACTGCTGCTAGTGTTGGCTGTTGTATTAGTGACGGTCTATATGACCAGTTGGCTTCTGAACTCGCGAGTACGATGGGGATAGCGGCTATCAGCTAGCGTCGAGAGCTACCGTCCGTCGCCCACGTGGCTTCACTCCATGCCATCTCAAGAGGACACTCACTCCGTTGGTTCTACCAATTGTTATAAAACAACACAAGATTCAACGAACTCGTGAGCTAACAGTCCCCTTCTTAGCCGTACTACTCAGGGCCTTAATAACTCAACGGCCCTGTGATACGTTCCCGTCAAAATTTCCTTTCTATCCTATCTTTACATGGCCACCGGCCTTTGCTGCAGCGTTTTTGCTACTTGCTTTCCGGACAATTATTTTTTCTCTAAGAACCTAGCTAGTTGCCGCTGAATGCTTTCTGCTTCCAGCATTCGGCCGGCGGCCTGTTTCAGGATTTGCCTTCGTTTTCCTATTTCATCCTTTGCCACTGTGAGCCTTTAATCAACCCAATGTCGCCGGCGGCTTTATTGTCATAACTTGCATGCACTTCAATTTAGTCCATTAGTTTTAGAGCTACCAAAGAGGACACAGGACAAATAGCTTGGTTGGTGTAAAACTAAAAATCGTGGTGGGCAAAAAACGAAACGACTGGGGCGACCAGGTCAGCTACAATGACGACATCCGCTGACCCCCTCAAAAAGACCAGGAACTTCGCCAAAGTTTACCCTGTACAGCCCTATTTGAAATCTGCCGTCTATATCATACCGTTAAATGCGTTATGTACTTTCTATGAAAGCTCGTGAGTTTATTTAACATTTTTATAACTTCGGCTCGGTTGCCAAAGATCATTCTAACGTTGCTGTTGATTTACATTTTTGTATTACGCTGGCGTGATATTCCAAGACTAATCACTATGTTGAACACCATTTTTAATCCACCAATAGATATTAAGCCATGAAATTAAGCTCTAGTACACTGAGACGGCCAAGGTCACATGCTTAGTGAACCACAGCCTACATATTGTCGGGGGTTTTCATTTAAACGCAAAATGGCGGATTTATTTGACTTGGGAGTGTGAAGAGAAAATAGACACTTCGCTGAGCCAGTGCACTTAATGAAGCTAGAGGAAAGCAAAGAAAATGTCTCGATCAGAACAACTGTTTCTAGGTCATTTTGAATATCACCAACCTCTTAGAGAAGATATCGTGTAAAAAAATTCCTCTTTGATATTGCGCTCTCTACATTAATGTAATGCACAGGCATGAACGACGGACATATGAAGATACCAATGGCATTGTTACCATTTATGTCTAAAAAGATAAAAATTCTAGAGAAATACGCATACACATGCGTAGGCTTACGCAAATGTCAAATAAATGACAGTGACTGAGACGTGACACTGTGTGTGTGTGTGATGGTCGTGGCCGCAGCGAAGTTTGTATCATTATTACGGAAGTTGCAAGTTCGACTCTAGGCATGCGTGCTAAACAACTTTTACTGAAATCTTCCTATAAGAAAATCATATTTCCAAAGTACAAAGAGATATTGTCGCATCTGGAGGTTGCGTGGCTACAAGGCCGTATGCACGCACCGCACGATTCTCGCAGTAATAGGTTTAAAGGAACCTCAGATCCCAAAGATGAAAGCCATTCCAGGCCTATGACGGTCACCCAAAGGAACATTTAAGACTAGTAAAATAGTAACGGTCATGTGTGCCACATAATCCTGTATTAAGTAACCACGCGCGATTCGTAATTTCCGATCTTTAATTTATCACGTACATTTTCAACATACAGAAAAATAGAAACATGTTATCAACAGGAGCTTGTAATTCTGTAGGAGAAAATTTACCCTATATGATAATGGCGGCAATTAGATTTCCGCATTGTACAATGTGTTCATCTGACGAATAGGGGGATACCAGTTGAGATAAATGAGGATGTACACCGCGACATACTCCGACCATAAGCTTGAGTATGAGGATAGTTAAAATATAGACAACGGTGATCGCTTTCTTTTACTATTAACTAAGGTTCGCCGAACGAATATGCGTCCAGCCGCGACGGCATGTCATTTCAGTACGGTTATACCGATAGCATGAAAAAAATACACATATTCAAGCAAAGTTTATTCGCTTTAGAGCACGGGATATATGACGAGTTACTTTGTGAAACTGTTTAGGTTCACTTTGGGAACGGAGAGGAAATCTACCTACGAGAAATAAATGAGAACATGAATTAGCTTTCAGGTGGCGGGCTCCCCATAGCAGCGCAGAGATGCCCGTAGGCTGACGAATGTTTTTTTCATACGTGTTACGTAGTGGCAGGTCTGTACAAGAACAAGCGTAAGTCTCAACGACCGAGAGATGCGCCACCGAAGTTAAGCTGCCGAAAAATCTTTTCCACACAGAAAAGTAACTCAAAAAATATTTCAGCAACGTCTTCCTAAGCGAAATCTGGTAGGAAAATATTACTGACAGCGATCTACGAGTGAGAACATTATTATAAAAATAAAATAGTGTTGTAAGATCAGTATATCAGCTCTAATTACGTTCATATATAAAGGTTCTATTCGAGTCTCAGATTAAAAAAACAGACACTCAAATTCTGAACTGTACAGAGAATTCACTGCATTGATTCAATTGCAGGGGTCTAGCGTTTTAGCCAGCTCTCCTTAGCCACGTTCAGTCATGTTAAGTAACAACTCGAATATAAACTGTGTGTCTATGTTTTCCTAAATCATATGACTGAAACAACTGAATAACTGATAGAATTTAACCAATAAAGTAAAAATATATTTCGGCCAAATTTTGAACTTCACTGCATTCATTTGTCCATCCGACCAGAACTGCTATCGTTATGGCCACATTACCAGAAAAGGAACGAAAAGCCGGACGTGAGTGTGATGACCGACTTTATCCTCGAGCACGCTAAAGGCGCCACCGTTTTGTTTTGCCGCTCACTACTAGCGCCATCTACCTCGTACATTAATTATAATGCATATAGATATTATAAAGCAGAGCCTAAAACGTCTGCGCGAGCTCAACATGGTCTACAGAATATTTTGGTTTGTACTTAAAATACACGCATACTTCCGAGGAAATTTGGGCCTCTTTACGTGCTGAATTTTGCTATATACAGGTATTCTTGAATTCGGTAGGACTGATAGCGATTTGGTTAAACTCATTGGTCGCACAAAACAACAATCGTGTCTAAAGTTCGTCTCTATCGAATATGCAAAATGTGAGGAAATTAATTACGAATTTTTAAAGACCCTACATCCAGTAATACTTATTACAAGGTTGTTATCCATTTATAAAGAACATCTTTTTTACAGAATAATGCTCCGAATAGATTATCTATAGATCATAGTCAATTCCAATCAATCGATTCCCTATTACCGTTAGAACGAAGTTGTTCCCAAGCTTTCTCTTAGTGGGTACTAGATGCAAACAATCTATTATGTATGATATGTAGTTAAAGGACGTTTGCTACATTTCTGTGTGAGACCATAAAGTTTCTTTCATTTGATTCTACCTATCAAGCTGGTTCAGCCTAAATAGAACGGACTACGACCTCCAATCGAAGATCGCGCAGCTGTACTAGGATCGCCTGGTTCTCCTGCAGCAGCCCCCAAGCAAGCGTCCTTGGCTTCATCATAGCGTACATTACCACAGTATTTTCGTGTGTCGTACGTAACTTAAATCTTGATGTTGCTCAAGAAGTGAAAGACGCCAAGCACTATCAATAACTTTTGCCTACAACAAGGGCCACGGCAAAAATAAGAGCTTCAGCAGTAACAGGAGGAACTGGTCCACGTGCCTGTGTATCTCTACGTGTAAAAGAAAGAAAACACCAATCATGTACTTTTTTGCTACCGCGACAAAAGAGATGAAGAAAAATAAGAAGGTGGAAAAAAATAATCAGGGGTTGTCGGTTGTATCCGACCTGGTTCGTTTGCAACCCCGTCAGGCCAAATACCGTCTGGCCGTAAATGGGCAACGCCTGTTGTCCACGCACGGAACAGGTTACCATGAAGACATGATGCCTCATCAGCTAATATAAGCATGGTCACGGTCACAACGACGAAAATGGTAACGATGCCGACGACCGTCGCATCGGCTGTGTTAACGGCATTTAGGTGGTGTTTCTAATAAGCATCATTTTGTCTGTTCATAGATACTAGAACAAATATTGCCATAATGTATTCGAGTATTGTGTGCTTGCGTCTATGAGTCAGTGTGTAGAGAGATTATTTATCATCATACAACGCAACTGGATTATGGATGCAAGGACATGTTGTAGCGAAAGATCAGTTTGTCAAATTATGATAATAACAAAAATTGAAAGACAGCAAATATTAATAACAGTGAACTTCGTATAAAAAAATAAAGTAGCTATTTTAGAACGCGTGGAGGTCTTTGATACATCAAACGATAGTTCTGTTGTTGACTGGTTCGGTCCAATTTGTAATTTCTAATAGTTAACATTGTATTAATAAATAAAGGCGAGAGGCGAATCTGCCGAAATGATATCTACTGGCGTGCTCCTACCCTAACTTAACTGTTCTAGGCGTTATTAGGTATAACTGGGTAAGCTTAGAAATACGATGGCGATGTGCTAATTTACAGTACACGCTATATCCTATTATAGGTATACCTATATCTGTAACACCGCCGATCAGAACCACCTCATGCAAATATGGCCTGAGCTAGGCTGAAGACCATAGCTGGTTAGCAGCAGGTCTCATCCTTGTATGTGCAGCGAAGCAAGGGATAAAGCCGACAGCCACAAATGAGTCAGCCAGGCCAATATCTCTTCTACGACCTCTAGAAGATCACTATTGACTTGGAACAGTAATTCGTAGTGTCGCTTGGTCGGTGCCTGAATGTTAACAAACTAACGGCCTAAAGACCGCTTTGCAACCAGCCCTCTTAACCCTTGATATCGACGGGTTCAAGGAGTCCAATGTTCTTTATGTTTGTCTTCCATGAACGAATGTCTGTCGTTACTATGTCGACTGAAGTGATTGATCTCAAGCGAAATTTGAACGCAAGATTCGACACGGTTAACAGCATGAATCCTGTACTGATGGTCGAAGAGACAGCGCGCATCAGCATCATCTTCTAACCATGTGGTGCTAAGTTTTACGTGAAGCACAAGCCTGCGTGGAACATGTTCCCTTATCTTCTTCGACTCCTTAATTTCTCCACGGCTATCTGCTTCAGTTATTAGCTGACTAGCCAATTTGTTTACCGAAAACCTATTTAAAAATGCTTTAGCTATCCAGGTGCTGGTCGACGGACTGCTTCAAATATTGAAGTGGCCCTAATACGTGTCAATGGGCCGTTGTGAGGTGAAACATTTTGACACGGACAATATTATGTTACAGCCACGTGTAACATACTGCCCGATTATGCTGAAATGATGTGTTGTGCGAACCAATACATGGTTCAACATATCCGTAGTGGGTAAACAGAATATGCTAGAAATTATCATAAAACACTACCGTAAAAGCTACCGTAAGGACGCGTATGACATCCAAAGAGGTATCGCTAACTGACTGCAACATAATTTTGTCTATTTGCAATAGAAACTACACTGGAAGCAAATGAAATATTAAGATTGGTGTCGTTGACTAATGAGAATCGATCGTTGTTCCGTTATGTGGCAATGCCCTTGTCGGCGAGACATTACCCTCGCAGGGTTCAACTGAGCGTATAGGATTTAATTAACTGTTTCTGAACCAATAGCTATCTCTAGAATGTTTGACCACTTCAACCTGAAAACTTTTCCTTAGCACCGATTTGCTTCAATGCATTCTGCCGCTAGAATGGGATAGAAACAAATTGTTACGTCTAGAATTTAGTTGGATTAACTTTTCGAAGTTAGGTCCAAGTGACGGTTACAAATCGTTCAAGTTCTGTGCAGAATGAAGAAAAAGGATTCGCACATTGAGAGCATTCCAATTGCTTTTTTTTTTGTTTAATTCTAACATGCTACTTATATTTTACTTGTTAGGAAGGAGTTAAATAGTAAGCAATAAATCTAAATAAGTTCACTCAAGTTCGTAACTAGAAGTTAAAAAAAAGTGGTGATCTTTGTTCAAAATTAAGTGCGAAAGCTTCGTGTATTTCAAATTAATAAAAATTAAAAAGAGCTAGCTGTTGTAAAGATAGTAGTAGTAATCTTTGAAGACTAGACTAATAATTTCAGATGAACAACAATACAGGTTTGTGGCTAGGGTGTTTATGTCTTAGCAGTTTTTACTTCTAACTAATAAATGAGTCGTCATTTTCAGTTCAAAAATAACACTGATTCTTTTTTTAGTGTAGAGCGACTTACTAAAATTAACAAGCTGCCGCAAAACTTTCAGCCTTACCGTTTAGTAAACATAATATCGGTAGCCGTTTAGAGCAAAATAGGACCTCGTTATTAAAATTTTGGACAGAACCTGCGTTTATTTATTGAAAATCACTAGCTATTAACTGACATAAATAAATAGTTTTCAGTCTATCCGAATGTGTTCACTATGGCAGATTAGTCTCGAGGTCGATTCCTACCCGAAAACGCAATGAATGTGAACTTTTTTTTCACGCCACTGGCTATAAATAATAGCTATAGGTGTTGTTTGTCAGCTTATACTATCAGTGTCCGTTGTCTGTTTTGGGTTACCACGCCTTTCATCGAGAGGAATATGTCGGATTTCATACTTGAGATAAGCTTTGAAATCACACATATCTTAAATAAATGCTAGTTACACAAGAATCCCAAATTTTTTTTTTTTCTATATTACTACAAACTAGATACAAGAAGTTACCATACTATGTAGGCGCAGATATATACGTACAAGATGAAAACAAAATGGCAGGAGTTGATCTAAACCCTTCGAGTTCGTTTTAGTATCACGTGTGGATTTAAAAGGAACGTAAAATTTATGAAAACACGTCTAAATAAATACGAAGAATGTGACTCTGGTTCAGTTCACATGCACGTAACGCACATAATAATAAGATGACCAAAACTTTCAAAATGATCCGTTACATTTATCTAGCTGTTCGATAATGCTACGGGTGTATTTGCAAGAAAGAGAATCCTTCTTTCTTCCTGGAAAGGCTCTGTTTCTGGCAAATTTCGGAAATGACACACCAAAAGAAGAAAGCTTAAATGTTTTTAGTCATTTAGCTAAGGAAACTAGTAACAGCTATAAACGTGAGATTACATTTGTCGAGTTTGTATGCCAACTTCAGATGGAATATACTTTTTCCTTTTGGGCTTCTTTACCATCTTGCAATTCATGCATTATTAGGCCGCTCGAAGAGTTCCTTGCCGAGACTGGTTCTGATCTGTTCAATTTCTGAGAACACTTTTCCGGCTAATATATATTGCATGGTTCTGGTAGTCTTAAGGGGCCAAACCTGGTAAATAAGCTTCTTACGCCAGTTAAAGAATATTGTTCCACACACAAACGGTTATGTAGAGATGGCCGCTGTCAAAAAAACCACATTGCAATTTTCTGGACTGTAAGGGGCCTTTTGTCTCGAATTGTGCTGTCCTTACTAATCCGCTTAACTGTTTCATGTAGTTTTAGAATCTTCAACCAAATATACAAAAGAACCTTTTTTTTTATGAATAATAGCGCAAAATTAAACTAGTTACGGGAAGTAAACCCACAATTAAAAAAAGGAGGCCCACTTTTTATTGCTAATAGCAATCTAGTATAAAAAATAATTATTTTCATTAACCGACTTGTTTAGAGTCGTGCAATGTGGTACCATGCTCGTTTGTTTTGCTTATGAAGAATCTACACACAAAGGTATCATCCACAGTTGCTTAGATAATATCCATTTATACTTGGTTCAAGTGGCACGTTTAAAGTGTCACTATTACTGCTAAACAAAAACCATATAGGCGTAAAAAGGGGGAAATTGCAAAGCGATATCAAAAAATCTAAAGTTGATAATCGATATAGTCCTCATAACAAAAATATTAAAATGATCAAAATAAACTGGAAAATTACGCGTACACTTAGTCGTAATAATAAGCCACATTTTACGATTCCCATCCAATTTAGAAATACTATTTTCTATGGTGGACTTCTATCACCAAAGACAATCAGTCTCACAAGTTTACCAGTCAACACGGAAAACGTAGATTTTCGCGTTTGCTCTTTGATTTATCTCAGCTGCAATACAGTATTTAATGTTTTGTGAGATGTTTAAAAAGGGATGAATCAATCAAATCGCATTGTGTGATCTAATTTCGAGCGATCATCGTCAACGATGCCCGGATATCACACAATTAAAAAAAGACTTATTTTCATTTATTGATGAGTGGATCCTCTTAGACCTGACACACCGACGCTATGTAACTGTAGGGTGCAATTTGTCTTTCCTTCCATAGTAAGACGCACCATCTACCTACATTATTGCAGGCACTGAAGCCTGAACTCCCCACGAGAACTACTAAAAAATTAAGGTAACTATAAAAAACGTGAAGCTTGCAAATTACTAACAGCATAATTTTTCGCTTGACCATTTTGAGTACTTCGTACATAGGCTACAGTTGGACTGTGTACTGCGTACCCAAGATGACTAAATATCTTACTAAAGACCAATTACTGATAATAAATATCGACTAAACGCTCATATTATGAAAAATAATTTACACTGAAAATCGCAGAACAATAAATTTCTAACATATCCGAGTTACCAAGTCCAAGTCGGCTGAGTAGACCGAAACATGCGATTTATTAATGCAGTGCACCTGTTACCTCTGTGAAGAGCTCTAGCCTTCTGGCTGTCATGGCCGCGCAGTATGGACAATGAAAATTCGGCACTAATTTTTACATTATTTGTAAATACGTTTCGGATACACGGGACGTGTGCAGCATGCATTCATTAAAAGCTTTACCATACGATTAATGAAGGAACATATTTTAGCTTGAATTATTTATACTTTGATTATTTCAACGCCATTCACTCGCAATGGAAAGCGGCAACAATCTTAGTAAGGCCGGCTTTTCCAACCAGTCAAGTACGGTCCAGCCCAACTGAGAAAACGTTCTTCGGGTCCCTTTGAACCATGCTAGAGACGGAAAACGATCGATTCATATTAAATATCTTATATAAAGCAACTTATAGGTAACCATTTTAACAAGATGTTTTAGACAAGAACTGAACCTGCAGGCGCCCTTTGGGCTGAATGGAGAATTGCGAAACGATAATTGATCATTGAATTTTTTCGGGTAACAGTCGAACTTCACCGTCGGGCGAGCAGTTCGACACGTATTTTGGTTGAATATATTCTACATATTGACACTTTAAACTTGAACTTGAGTGTTCGAAAGTTGATACTGAAAGTGTTACTGAGTGGTAGTTAAGGTAACTGGCTTTTATTATTCAATGAAATCGGTACAATTGCGAATGAAATGCTGTCCTATTGCAGGAAAATGTCCGAAACAATGAAAGGTAAGCCTTTCGCATAGCTTCTTTGAAATGTGGGCTTTAAATAAGCCCACATCGTATCAACTGACTTCACATATAGGAAGTGTCCTGTAAACAAAATATGTTTGCCCAAAACATGGAAGTGATTTGATATTTTGTGTACCATATATTATACGTTAGACTCTCTAAAGGGCTTTATGTTGCGATCTGCTAGTAACTTGTTGAAATATTCAGATTGCGGATAACTATCATTATAACTTATTTTTCGTAGCATAAATTCTGCTGTGTGTGGGAATTATATTAGAGCCATGTTCATGTATGCAATCCTTAGTGCATTTGAATCGTTACTAAAAAAATAAAGCACATATCGTCAAGTATATAAATTCTACCTTTGAATAATATTTTTTAATTAGTCAAATATTATATTCGCATTATTTTGCCTACACATGCTCTATGTTCAAATTAATGCGTAAATAGTGATTGCTCTTCTATGTTAGCTTTTTTATCCGCGGATGCCCAAACGTTGCATACGATTGGCAAGCTTTTTCTCTGTCCATCGTACCTGCCGTCCCCACTGTAAATTTCTATAGACTTTCAAGCGAGTGTCCCTTATTTTCGCAATGCCATTCTGTCGATATTTCAATCGATTTAAAGGTTTAAAACTAAAAAGAAGAAAGGAACTAAAATTCAATTTTAAAAGGTCCAGCGAAAGTGAACGCGAAAGAGTATAATGCTTTAGAAGGTAACCGTACTATTTCTTTACAATGGGTGTCTTTTAGTCTCTTTTTTTGAAATTTTTTGTTCTTTCTCAAGTAATTTGGGCAAGTTGTCTAAAATATCAATTTGTAAATCGATAGATTATATTATGTTGACATGTTTACTTTAAATATAGTTTTATTTCAGTGTTTGAAAAAAAAATGTATCTGGGTCAAGGCCCAAGTTTCATGTGAAAATGTTTGGTACGGATATACAAATGATGACAGACTCGAAGAGTTTTCCAACAGTAGATAACAGTTGACTATCAACAAAAAAATTCTCGGAATTAAAAATATAGAAAAGAAAAGAAGAATCGACATTGCTTATGTACGAACTGAATATAAACCGTTTTCTATTACTTGTAATTGTACTGTTCCTACAGTCGTTGTCCTACAATGTACAATTGTTGATGTACAAGAGTGATCAATAACAATAGTAAACTTAATACTTACACCATTTTCACATAAAATTCATTGCAGATTGACAGGCGCCTGTGAAACGCATTCACATGATTGTCATGATCAGATTCATTAATTTAAAATGTATTTGAACTAAATCAGTTAGTGTGAGCATATTATCGTGTTTGAATTGACCTGAAAGAAATATCGTGCCATTATATGTTTAACGTAACCCATTCATGGTCGTATAACAAAATGTCAGAAAATTTTTAAATCTGTGAAAACCACAAACTTATGTGCTGTCAAACTTGCGCACAATTCGCTGGTCTTGGGAAGTCTCCGTCGAAAAGGACGATAAAGTGAGATAGGTTGTCTGAGTTGCGCTACTATTAGCGATATACCGAGTATCAACACAATATACAGAGTCACAAAATATATTTTCATTTACGTTGCTATATTGAAGACATTGTTAATCATCAACCACCCCTGAAAAAAATCACTTCCTACTTAGTGCGCAATGTGATCTATTTTTTATCATCTATTTTAATTTTCGTAGGTTGCGGATACTCGTGGCTTTGGAGTCGTACGTGGCGGGACTGCCCAAAAAGGACATCATAAAAAATTTTCAGTGGAAAAGGAAAATCTATTCGAAGGGAACATCTTCAAGGGCGAGGAATTAGGGCTTGGACTTTATAATGATATAACATCTGATTTGAAGTAAAGGTCCACCATATGCTGCATGAAAAAAATATGTAAGCTATCAAGCAAATGTTTTCAACATTTGCACATTTTGTAACAACTTTGAAGAGCATTTGTAACAAATTAGAAGAGAACCAATTGGTATATTATGCGAAATAACCTCTGTAAGGAGATTAAAATTTTTGCATTTAATTGTTCTTCAGCTAGTTCAACAGATATACAATACAAATAATGCAGGTATCGGAGTTTTCTCGTGTTTTAATGGACGCAACGTAACAAAGAGTTGAAGTTATCTTGAATTGCACAGTGCAAAATAAGTTTGACAAAATCTAGCTTGACAATTCAAACAAGGTTTTCCTCTCTGTACTTGAGTGTACAGTAAGGTGGTACTTTTAGTGTTTGGTTACTTTGTTTTGTCTCTTAGGAGATGGCCAAAAGGCCAATCTAATTTCATATGTAGTGGGTACAAGTCCGGAGAGCAAGGAATCCCTTATACGCAAGGCGATAATCCATATCGAGTAAAAGACGAAGTGTATTTGCTTCGCGCCAAACGCCGGTCAAAAGGATTTCATTACGATTGCTGCAAGCTACGGATGCTTCAATAGCGTAGGTCGAAAGGGGGGCGAACAGATCCTTTCGCTTGGATCAGGTACTATATGATTAATCTCGTGCTTTATTTTAAAGTCCTTCCTTTGGAACTGCCTTATCTTTAAGTGATGGAACGCCGGGCCCTTTCGGCCATCGCACACGCATAGCAGTCTTGGCTTTTCACACAATCCATTCCGAAGCAAGGTTTCGGAGTGATCGCGATGTGCCAGTTGGGTGCGTTCGTGGGCCTTGCTATGTTGTTTCATCACTAATAATACTAATGGAACATATATCTCAGTTAAGAGAAATGCGCATCGATTTTTTGATGTAGATTAAGCAACGCTATTCAATTTACTTTATTAAACTAATTCAAAAGTATAATATGCCTCAAGCAAATTAAACTCCGTAAATCACCTTTGCATCCAATATTACAGGGTGTGACCGTTTTGAAGTTGTCGTCCACGAATTGATTCATGCCTTAGGCTTCGACCATGACCATACGCGGTCTTATAGAGATTCCTGTATGTTTTTCTTGAAAAAAAAAAGCAAAACCAGATTCCGAAGCCAGTACAAAATAAAAAGACCCGATGAACACAGGTAAATATAGAGTCCGTCCGATTTTTGATTCTCCTTAAGCGTAGTATTGTAATTATTTTGAACTGCACACAACAAAAATTGCATAAATAAAAGAATAGACATGGTGAAATAATAAATATCAGTGTGACATTACATAAATTTAATTTTCCGTCGACCTATAATTTATTCACGATTTCTTTACGTACCAAAGACGTATGGATGCACTATTACGACTTTGATGCTGACGAACTATCTGGGTATTGCTAAGTGATCAGTGACAATATCGAAATGGAGAATGGCAATGAAGAGCGAAAGCTAAACTCCTTGAAGGACACCTTCCAGAGAAAGGGGCGTAGGGTGCCGTGTAACCATGACGGATATCCAACAAAAAATTACCACAACGGCTATATGGTTGAGGTTAAACGTCAACGTCGCACGACACGGGGTCACCTCTCTTTCTTAAATAGAATCCGGAGAACGCTTCGTGATTAACTCCTAATTTAGTCTAACAAGAATGAGGCTGTTGTCACTCTGTTTTCGATCAAAATTTCCGCGCTGCTTTTAAAAAACAGGTTTCTCTAGGTTAGTTACAGATAACAAAACTCACACGTCCACTGAAATGCGATCAATGGGTCCGCAATTAACGTGCACACCCAACCACATGAGTTTTAAAAAGTCTATGAGGTCAAGCTACAGTCGACGCTTCGTTGAGTAGAATAACCTTGCATAAGGAGAATAGTGTTGATCTTCACTCATTTTATGCCCTGATGTCTACAGAAGAGGACTGACGGCCCAACGATGAAAGTTTCACGACGTACCAAAAATAGGCTTGTGCTGTCGATTTCCGCGATAAAGAAAATGCATATAACAGGTGCAAATACATATTACACGTACCTATCTTTCACTGCATAGAATCTTACGGCAAAAGAAAATACGCATTTCTCTTCATCGTGTATCTGTTGGTCATTCTACATAATGCCGTATTAGATAATTCTGATACATTCAATTCTTACAATGAATCAACAATCTCGCTTTTCGCTTTTGATTCGATCATGTTATACGGCTCAAAAGCTTTCGCTATAAGCCGCGATAAGACATCTATAATTTGGCTCAACGCGGCACTCTTCGTGAGATCACTCAAAAAAAGGGGCTTAGTAGTAATGACATCGCTCGGATACGCAAACTCTACAATTGCTAATTCGCTCTATTAGTCGTGTCCCTTCAATACGTTGTTGGCAGATTCGGATATACCTTCTCAAGTCGTGTATCGTAATGACGACAACCGATATATTTGTTGGATAGCAATTCACTTCAGCGTATCTTTTTGAATATCGAATACCCTAAAGTAGGGCACTCCCGAAAAATGAATGGTATGATCAACTCAATGCAAAAAAATTTATAGCATTGCATCTGCATGTTTGCTTGCAAGCGGACCTTGTATTTCAAGTCTGTATTATAAAACGTTAGAATTTGTCGGGCTGAGTTAATTGGAAGGCATATACGGAAATAGGGATTAGTTTGTCTTGCAATGTCGACCCGAAAACAACGTCTATCTTTTGCAGACCGCGTTTAAGATAGTGGACTATTCATTCTCACAGTAAAGGCTGGTAAGTAACAGGCGTTCCAATCTGCGAGAACTAGTTTCCTCATTGGAAATATGGTATGAAAACTAAAAATCTATTATAATAGATACAATTATAATAATCATTTTGTTTCACAATAAGTACTGCATGACGTTTACCCAGCAGTCACACTGAAGTGACCCATATATATTAATATTAAACAAGAACTGTACCTATTTATATAGTCGGTATGAAAGTGATGCCCATTTATAATGTCATAATATATGCACTCATAACAGCACATATGTATATAGCATCGTTGTCAAGCTTGGTCCCGTGAAAGAACTGTGTTACTCAGAAGTACGCAGGAAAAATCTTTATAATTTCATTGTATTATATCAGATTGCCGCAAGTTAGTGATACCCGTTGCTGCTAAAAGCTTTTTATTTTAGCCATTTTCTGCTCATGGTCAAGAATTACGCGCTACTGGAAATCCCCTATGGTGTTTTATTAGCATTACAAAAAATCAGATTAAGTTTGTACTTTTAATATGTATATGCCAGGTAGCAAAAACACAACTGTAGACACTCTTTATTCGTCTTTCATTGAGGTAAACGGGACCACCGAAACAACCCTGGGTAGGCGTAGAGAGTACGAGGAGAGCTCTTTAGTTAAGCGTACTGCTCACAAGTGGCTTATTAGGTTCAAAGGCGTCAAATTGCATTGTAATTGTTATTAGCTAAGACTATATGCTTAATTAGGGAGTCCTCACCGAACATAGATCAAGCTGCCTGGGTTGCTCCGCCACCTTTTTGATATGGGTCAAAAATTATGTCCAAATTCACTTCTTTTTTACCCAACAGTTCGGGACTCAAGCTAAAGGCAAAAAAGTATGAATCGAACAATACGAAAGTAACACCTCGTAATAAAAAGAAAGAGGTTTTTGGCCATGCATGAAATTAATTAACGAGCAAATGGCATGACTTGTATCGGACAAAATAACAAATAAAATATATATAACTTAGTTTCACTGTGAAAGACGCACACGCAAGCTATTTCAATAAACCCATACATTTCCTGCTACATCATACAACTCAACGCCTACCAGGGCCCTACTACAAACTTGGACCTACAAGATAGCAGCTAAGAGAGCACATTTCCCTATT